>NC_088243.1:81163741-81506241 GCF_036934945.1 Oncorhynchus masou masou
GCTGGGGCCACCCATATGTAAAAGTAGTGGCCCCAGCCGACTTGTAAGTCGCTTTGGACAAAAGCGTCTGCTAAATGGGATATATATATAGCTCAGTGAATCACTACTCACTGACAGGCTGGAAAGACTATGGTAGTGATTACATCACCTGATAGTGAGAAGACTAGATTAGTGATTACATTACCTGATAGTGAGAAGAATAGAGTAGTCATTACATTACCTGATTGTGAGAAGAATAGAGTAGTGATTACATTACCTGATAGTGAGAAGACTAGAGTAGTGATTACATTACCTGATAGTGAGAAGACAACACTAATGCAGACAATGCTGATTTGGCATAATAGGTGCGAGAAGACAGGCGTTTATTACCCTTCACAACATCGCTGATTCTTTGGCTAGATGTCTTTTTACAAGATGACAGTTATACACTGGCCCTCTATAATATTTCACTGGATCATCTATTTATTTTGCCCTTGTACCTGGCAGTTTGACTGAGAACACGTTAATGAGTGGAGTAAAGAGAGTTCTGGGTTCTCTCCAGACCTCCATACCTCCCCCTCCAGACCTCGCCTCCACTCCTCCTGTCCCTTCCCCTCTCCTGCCCCCTCCCCTCTCCACTCTAGTCCCCCCCACTCCTCCTGACCCTTCCCCTCTCCTGCCCCTCCTCTCCTCTCCTCAAGCTCTAGCCCTCCTCCACTCCTCGCTGCTCTAGTCCTCCCCTCCACTCTTCCTGTCCCTTCCCCTCTCCTGCCCCCTTCTCTCCCCTCTACTTCTCCCTGTTCTAGTCCTCTTCTCCTCCCCCTCCCCTCTCCTGTCCCTTCCCCTCCACTCCTCGCTGCTCTAGTCCTCTCTACTCCTCCTGTCCCTTCCCCTGCCCCCTTCTCTCCCCTCCACTCTTCGCTGCTTTTGTCCTCCTCTCTACTCCTCCTGTCCCTTCCCCTCTCCTGCCCCCTTCTCTCCCCTCTACTTCTCCCTGTTCTAGTCCTCTTCTCCTCCCCCCTCCCCTCTCCTGTCCCTTCCCCTCCACTCCTTGCTGCTCTAGTCCTCTCTACTCCTCCTGTCCCTTCCCCTGCCCCCTTCTCTCCCCTCCACTCTTCGCTGCTTTTGTCCTCCTCTCTACTCCTCCTGTCCATTCCCCTCTCCTGCCCTCTTCTCTCCCCTCCACTTCTCCCTGCTCTAGTCCTCCTCTCCTCCCCCTCCCATCTCCTGTCCCCTCCCCTCCACTCCTCACTGCTCTAGTCCTCCTGTCCCTTCCCCTCTCCTGCCCCCTTCTCTCCCCTCCACTCCTCACTGCTGTAGTCCTCCTCTCTACTCCTCCTGTCCCTTCCCCTCTCCTGCCCCCACAATTGTTAGGGCCTTCTTCTGACACCGCCTGGTGTAAAGGTCCTGGCTGGCAGGAAGCTCGGCCCCAGTGATGTACTGGGCTGTACGCACTACCCTCTGTAGTGCTTTGAGGTCAGAGGCCAAGCAGTTGCCATAGCATGCAGTGATGAAACCAGTCAGGATGCTCTCAATGGTGCAGCTGTAGAACCTTTTGAGAATCTCAGGACCCATGCCAAATCTTTTCAGTCTCCTGAGGGGGAATAGGTTTTGTCGTGCCCTCTTCATGACTGTCTTGGTGTGCTTGGACCATGTTACTTTGTTGGTGATGTGGACAACAAGGAACTTGAAGCTCTCAACCTGCTCCACTGCAGCCCCGTCGATGAGAATCAGGGCGTGCTCGGTCCTCTTTTTTCTGTAGTCCACAATCATCTCCTTTGGCTTAATCACATTGAGGGATAGGTTGTTATTCTGGCACCACCCGGCCAGGTCTCTGACCTCCTCCCTATAGGCTGTCTCGTCATTGTCAGTGATCAGGCCTACCACTGTTGTGTCATCAGCAAACTTAATGATGGTGTTGGAGTCGTGCCTGACCATGCAGTCATGAGTGAACAGGGAGTACAGGAGGAGACTGAGCACGCACCCCTGAGGGGCCCCTGTGTTGAGGATCACCATGGCAGATGTGTTGTTACCTACCCTTACCATCTGGGGGCAGTCCATCAGGAAGTCCACAATCTAGTTGCAGAGGGAGGTGTTTAGTCCCAGAGATGAGCTTTGAGGGCACTATGGAGTTGAATGCTGAGCTGTAGTCAATGAATTCTCACATAGGTGTTCCTTTTGCCCAGATGGGAAAGGGCAGTGTGGAGTGCAATAGAGATTGCCTCATCTGTAGATCTGTTAGGGCGGTATGGAAATTGGAGTGGGTCTTGGGGTTCTGGGATAATGGTGTTGGTAGACATTTAGGCAGGTTACCTTCGTGTTCTTGGGCACAGGGACTATGGTGGTCTGCTTAAAACATGTTGGTATTACAGACTTGGACAGGGAGAGGTTGAAAATGTCTGTGAAGACACTTGCCAGTTGGTCAGCGCATGCTTGCAGTACACGCCCTGGTAATCCGTCTGGCCCTGCGGCCTTGAATGTTGACCTGTTAAAAGGTCTTACTCACATCGGCTGCGGAGAACAAGATCACACAGTTTTCTGGAACAGCTGATACTCTCATGCTTGTTTCAGTGTTTTTTGCCTTGATGCGAGCACAGAAATAGTTTATCTCCTCGAGTAGGGTCATGTCACTCAGTGTGTCCACTCCTCGCTGCTCTAGTCCTCCTCTCCCCTCCCCTCTCCTGTCCCCTCCGATCCACTCCTCACTGCTCTAGTCCTCCTCTCCTGTCCCTTTCCCTCTCCTTCCCCTCCCCTCCACTCCTCACTGCTCTTAGTCCTCCTCTCCTGTCCCTTTCCCTCTCCTGTCACTGCCCTCCACTCCTCACTGCTCTTGTCCTCCTCTCCTGTCCTTTTCCCTCTCCTGTCCCTGCCCTCCACTCCTCTAGTCCTCCTCTCCTGTCCTTTTCCCTCTCCTGTCCCTGCCCTCCACTCCTCTAGTCCTCCTCTCCTGTCCTTTTCCCTCTCCTGTCCCTGCCCTCCACTCCTCTAGTCCTCCTCTCCTGTCCTTTTCCCTCTCCTGTCCCTGCCCTCCACTCCTCTAGTCCTCCTTTCCTGTCCTTTTCCCTCTCCTGTCCCTGCCCTCCACTCCTCGCTGCTCTAGTCCTCCTCTCCTGTCCTTTTCCCTCTCCTGTCCCTGCCCTCCACTTCTCACTGCTCTAGTCCTCCTCTCCTGTCCTTTTCCCTCTCCTGTCCCTGCCCTCCACTCCTCGCTGCTCTAGTCCTCCTCTCCTGTCCTTTTCCCTCTCCTGTCCCTGCCCTCCACTTCTCGCTGCTCTAGTCCTCCCCTCCGCTCCTCCTGTCCCTTCCCCTCTCCTGCCCGCTCCCCTCCCGTCCACTCCTCGCTGCTCTAGTCCTCCACTCCTGCCCCCTCCCCTCCCATCTCCTGCCCCCTTCTCTTCACTCCACTCCAAGAAGTAAGGATGGGGGAGGTACACAGAGAGATAAAAATAGAAACAGGGTTTTGGGTTGAGGGGTGTTGCTGTGTGAACACAAACACAAGATGGATGAAGACCACGGGCTCCTATAAAACCTTTGAGGTGGGCTCTGGGTAAAATCAAATCAAATTTTATTGGTCACATACACATGGTTAGCAGATGTTATTGCGAGTTTAGCTAAATTCTTGTACTTCTAGTTCCGACAATGCAGCAATATCTAACAAGTAATATCTAACAATTCCACAACAAAAAACGAATACGCACACATCTAAGTAAAGGAATGGAATAAGAATGTATAAATATATGGATGAGCAATGTCAGAGCACATAGGCTAAGATGCAATAGAATAGTATAGTATAGAATACAGTACAATACAGTATATACATATGAGATGAGTAATGCAAGATATGTAAACATTGTTAAAGTGGCATTATTAAAGTGACTAGTGATCCATGTAATAAAGTGGCCAATGATGTTGGCAGCAGCCTCTCTGTGCTAGTGATGGCTGAGAGAGAGAGTGTGGAAGCTAGGTGAATTGCAACAGCACTAGGCTGCATTTAAAAAAAAATCTCCCTCCATCCCATTTCCTGTAACACGGCAGAGACTCAAGTTTGAGTTTTGAATTTCTGTTATGGTCCATCAGTTTCAAACAGCCTGAAAAACTAGATTTTTCATTATTGAAAACATATTTCACAGCGATTTAGATTTAGTACAATGTCTCCCTACACTATCCAGTGCTTGTTTTCTCACATAAGTTGAGTGAACAGTGTATAATTTTAGCAACCAGGCGTTTTCTACATTGGCCGCTTTACTCGATTTCCACTATATAACACAGCCACAAAGTCAAAACAGATTTCCCATTTTGACAACATATGCCGGCACAGCTGGAGAAATCAATAGGCGAATGTCACAGTCAATCACAATACCGGCATGTAAATAATACCGTGAAACACAATCATTCCACTATTATTGCAGATATATTGTGTACATTTTCTGAATTTACAATGCAAAAATTCTAGAAAATTCAATGTGTAGCACCTTTAAGAGTATTTGGAGGTCTGCTGAAGGTATTTGATATCTGTATCTGACCTTGGTCTGGTGATATCTGTATCTGACCTTGGTCTGGTGATATCTGTATCTGACCTTGGTCTGGTGATATCTGTATCTGACCTTGGTCTGGTGATAACTGTATCTGACCTTGGTCTGGTGATATCTGTATCTGACCTTGGTCTGGTGATAACTGTATCTGACCTTGGTCTGGTGATAACTGTATCTGACCTTGGTCTGGTGATATCTGTATCTGACCTTGGTCTGGTGATAACTGTATCTGACCTTGGTCTGGTGATATCTGTATCTGACCTTAGTCTGGTGATAACTGTATCTGACCTTGGTCTGGTGATAACTGTATCTGACCTTGGTCTGGTGATAACTGTATCTGACCTTGGTCTGGTGATATCTGTATCTGACCTTGGTCTGGTGATAACTGTATCTGACCTTGGTCTGGTGATAACTGTATCTGACCTTGGTCTGGTGATAACTGTATCTGACCTTGGTCTGGTGATAACTGTATCTGACCTTGGCCTGGTGACATCTGTATCTGACCTGGGTCTGGTGTGAGTCTGACCTTGGGGAAAGAAAGAACAGGGGAGGGGACGGACAGAAGGAAATGTTGAGTGTGGGTGGTCATCTGTGGTTTGGTTCTGGATGCCGGGTTGTGGAGTCTTTTTCATTAATAGCCATAATCCAGAACGTTCAATCCGTCCTGTGACGGGGGCTGGGATAAATAACAATAAATATAGGACAAAACACACATCACGACAAGAGAGACAACACAACACTACAAAAAGAGAGACTTAAGACAACAACATAGCATGGTAGCAACACAACATGACAACAACATGGTGGCAACACAACGTGGCAGCCGCACAGCAAGATAGCAGCACAAAACATGTTACACAAACAGCACAAAGAGCAAGATGGTAGAGACAGCAATATATCACACAAAGCAACCACAACTGTCAGTAAGTGTCCATCATTGAGTCTTTGAATGAAGAGAATGGGATAAAACTGTCCAGTTTGAGTGTTTGTTGCAGCTCATCCCAGTCGCTAGCTGCAGCGAACTGAAAAGACGAGCGACCCAGAGATGTGTGTGTTTTCTGGACCTTTAACAGAATGTGATTGGAAAGACGGGTGCTGTATGTGGAGGATGAGGGCTGACAGACCGGTGGAAACCTGTCCTTCCGTCTGATGAGTCCAAATTTGAGATTTTTGGTTCCAACCACCATGTCTTTGTGAGACACAGAGTAGGTGAACGGATAATCTCAGCATGTGTCGTTCCCACAGTGAAGCATGGAGGAGGAGGTGTGGGGGTGCTGTGAGAGCTGATGTGAAATCTCTCTCTCTCTCTCTCTCTCTCTCTCTCTCTCTCTCACTCTCTCTTTCTTATATATATATATATGTGTGGGGGCCCAGCAGGCTCCACCGGTCTGGGCGGAAAATTGGTATAGAGCAGACCTGCTGGGCAACACGGACTTTCAACTCCCTCCAAAGATTTTCTATGTGGTTGAGATCTGGAGACTGGCTAGGCCACTCCAGGACCTTGAAATGCTTCTTACGAAGCCAATCCTTCGTTGCCCGGGCGGTGTGTTTGGGATCAATGTCATGCTGAAATACCCAGCCACGTTTCATCTTCAATGCCCTTGCTGATGGAAGGAGGTTTTCACTCAAAATCTCACGATACATGGCCCCATTCATTCTTTCCTTTCTGGTTTCATCTGGTGCTTCTGTCACCAACCAAGGTGGGCCTACAGCAGCACCTAGATATTCTGCACAGATTCTGCCAGACCTGGGCCTTGACAGTAAATCGGAGTAAGACCAAGATAACGGTGTTCCAAAAAAGGTCCAGTCGCCAGGACCACAAATACAAATTCCATCAAGACACCATTGCCCTAGAGCACACAAAAAACTATACATACCTTGGCCTAAACATCAGCGCCACAGGTAACTTCCACAAAGCTGTGAACAATCTGAGAGACAAGGCAAGAAGCGCCTTCTATGCCATCAAAATGAACATAAAATTCAACATACCAATTAAGATCTGGCTAAAAATACTTGAATCATTCATAGAGCCCATTGCCCTTTATGGTTGTGAGGTCTGGGGTCCGCTGACCAACCAAGACTTCACAAAATGGGACAAACACCAAATTGAGACTGCATGCAGAATTCTGCAAAAATATCCTCCATGTACAACGTAGAACACCAAATAATGCACGCAGAGCAGAATTAGGCCGATACCCACTGATGATCAAAATCCAGAAAAGAGCCATTAAATTCTACAACCACCTAAAAGGAAGCGATTTCCAAACCTTCCATAACAAAGCCATCACCTACAGAGAGATGAACCTGGAGAAAAGTCCCCTAAGCAAGCTGGTCCTGGGGCTCTGTTCACAAACCCAAACACACCCCACAGAGCCCCAGGACAGCAGCACAATTAGACCCAATCAAATCATGAGAAAACAAAAAAGATAATTACTTGACACATTGGAAAGAATTCACAAAAAAACAGAGCGAACTATAATGCTATTTGGCCCTACACAGAGAGTACACAGCGGCAGAATACCTGATCACTGTGACTGACCCAAACTTAAGGAAAGCTTTGACTATGTACAGACTCAGTGAGCATAGCCTTGCTATTGAGAAAGGCCGCCGTAGGCAGACATGGTTCTCAAGAGAAGACAGGCTATGTGCTCACTGCTCACAAAATGAGGTGGAAACTGAGCTGCACTTCCTAACCTCCTGTCCAATGTATGACCATATTAGAGACACATATTTCCCTCAGATTACACAGATCTACAAAGAATTCGAAAACAAACCCAATTTTGATAAACTCCCATATCTACTGGGTGAAATTCCACAGTGTGCCATCACAGCAGCAAGATGTGTGACCTGTTGCTACAAGAAAAGGGCAACCAGTGAAGAACAAACACCATTGTAAATACAACCTATATTTATGCTTATTTATTTTCCCTTGTGTACCCTTAACCATTTGTACATCGTTGCAACACTGTATATATACTTAATAGGACATTTGTAATGTCTTTATTGTTTTGGAACTTCTGTATGTGTAATGTTTACTGTTCATTTCTATAGTTTATTTCACTTTTATATATTATCTCCCCTCACTTGCTTTGGCAATGTTAACACATGTTTCCCATGCCAAGGAAAGTGATCACACTTTATTTATCAGTCATTTCAGTCGGTAAGGTGAACAGGACCTCCATGCATTTGAGCAAATTAGTGTGGGAACTAGTGTTCCTATTTCTTGGCCCAGCAGCCCATGGAAAGTGATGTGTGTTTGACTACATGTTCCTTTAGCAGTGGTCTTGGTTGTGCTGCCAGGACCCTCGGAGGTGTCCATGTTATTGTAGGACATGTCCCAAGCCACAGCATTAGGCCTTACATGCTGACCAGATTTCTCGCATGCGTGCGTCCGCCATCGCGCGCATGTTGATTTTGTCCACCCACACCAGATGCGATCAGGACAAGCAGGTTGAAATATCAAAACTAACTCTGAACCGACTATATTCATCTGGGGACAGGTCGAAAAGCATTACACATTTATGGCAATAGCTAGCTAGCTTGGTGTTGCTAGCTAATTTGTCCTGGGATATAAACATTGGGTTGTTAATTGATCTAAAATGCACAAGGTTCTTCACTCCGACAATTAATCCAACGATAGTAATATATCCTACTATCCTTCTAGTAATCTATCCTACTTCAGACTTCTTCTTCTTTGGACTTTATATGGCAGTTGGCAACCAACTTTAAGGTGCATTACCACCACCAACTGGACTGGAGTGTGGACCTCAGTTCATCTTTCAATCACCCACGTGGGTATATGTTCCTAAAGACCAATGAGGAGATGGGAGAGGTGGATGGGTTCTGTCCATAATATACAAGCGTATATGACTCTCCGAGTCATATATTATAGAGCTGGTGTGTGTGTGTGTATGTATGTGTGTGTGTGTGTATGTGTTTGCATGTGTGTGTGAAAGCCCAGTCATCTTGTGGCAGAGTGTTGATGTTATTGCATCCCTGGTCTATAAAACTAGCTCTCGCAGTCTCACGTCAGAATTAGACGTTCCTCCATGTTTCTCAAACGTAACATTTTTAAGTTGTTCCAAACGTCAAATTTCAAAGTGGTTAGGTTACGTTTAGGCATTATCTACTAGTTTGTAAGATTGGGTTTATGTTTGGGCATTATCTACTAATTTGTAAGGTTAGGGTTATGTTTAGGCATTATCTACTAATTTGTAAGATTAGGGTTATGTTTAGGCATTAACTCTTAATTCTTTAAGGTAAGGGTTAAGGTTTGGGATAGGCCTTAGCAAAACTGAAACCTTCTTGAAGGTAACAGCCCTCACTGTTGCCCCTACTGGCCAGTGTCCACGTCATCTTCCGAAGGACTCGGACATGGATGGACGTTGAATTCTGACTTGTCTCATGGGTGACCAGCCTGCTATAAAAGCACACTACGATATGACATGCTACTCACCGGCCGGTCACTACATTCTAGCTGGCCAACCCTGACACTGTGTGCATGTGTTTGTCCGTGCGTGTGGGGGTGATCATGTGCTCTGTAAGATTTGCCAGGTTTTGCCTCTATACAACCCACTGCAGTGAACCCTGAGTGGATTTATTGACGTGTGTTTGTGAGTGAATTTGTTGTAAAGCACCACATATGGTCTTTGAGTATCACTTTTCTCATTTACAGTATTCCTAGAATACTAGATTCCTAGAAAACAGTAAAAATGTGCTGGAAATGTTCTGAAACTGACCAAGAAACGCTTGCCAGAGAAAGTCTGAGAAAGGAAAATCTCTACTTGGAAAGCGATTAACATTGTGGTGGGTGATTTGGGTTAGATGAGCATACTCCTATTTTTATAGGGACAATCTGCAGTTGCTACATTCATTTAAGGACTTTGGAATTAATGACATGTACTCATTGATTCTTGACGACTATAACTCATAAATGGCTCATGAGCTTAGTTCTACTGTCGTACCACATCAGAACCCCAAATATCAACTTGTTTTACTCCATTGTTTGTAAACAAAGTAAATATAAACAAATACTATGTAAATTCAAAACATGGTTAATAAAGTGATGGATATCAGTCAGCTCTGTCTATGAATTTGATAGTAGTAAAAATCTTCCAGCCCCATCCCTCAACTTTTTTCCGAAACAGTGCCGGGGACAATGATTAGATATTGTCTCAACTGCGGATTTCCCTTTTAAAGCACCATAATGAAAAGCATATGTGACTAACTGGCTCAAATCGGTCTTATGTAGAAAATTTGAAATTGTGTTTTTTACATTGGATAAAAGTAGAGACTCAAAGCTAGAAAATTGTATATCATACACTGCAGTTGAGGAACACTGGGAAAGTATTTCTGCTTTGAAAGTTGATAAACTTGTAATCTCGTTTTTGAGAAAATGTCCCTTGAATGTTTTGGTAAACCTACTGGAGAGCTCTTCTTTGTCTACACCCATTCAGCATTGTTCACACCCTCTTAAGCCTTAGGCCCACCCATCTCTTTAAGGATTCACGTGAGGCCATGTATTAAACAACCACAGATTAAGACTAAATGTCGTTTTACACTACGTCTATCGACAGTTGTCGCAATAACATCATGAACATTCTGTTGTCGTCCAACATCAAACTTGTCGCTGTTGTTATGGCAAAGTATAAACAAAAAAACTACAGGTTGCATGACATCAGCAGCCTGGTGGTCCAAAATAGCATAACTGGTGTATTTTAACACCAATAAACCCATCCGTTTAAAAATGAATTTAGTATATGTCAATCTAGCAAACCAGGCAACTAAAATAAACTTTCTCAACAATGTTTTGGTTAGTTTCTAGCTTGTTAGCTGGCTAGCTAATGTTAAGTTAGCTGGCTAGCCAGTTACAATAATGACCATATCATTTAGCTGATAACGTCTTCACTTTAGCTCATTTGTCTTCATTATTACAGGAAAATAAACTCACAACAAGATCATTATTTATATTAATGTGGAGCCAATTACAGAAAATATATTGTGGTTGTGCGTGTGATGAAATAAAAGTAGTGAATTACCTGAGAATTTTAGAACTTGAACAATTTTAGAACTTGGCCTTACTTATATCCTAATTTGACCTTGGTGCAGGTGTTATTGTTTTTCACATTACCGTCCCTGGTAAACACACATGATATCATTTAAAATCAATGTTTATTTGTCACATGCAGATGACACAGAAGGTACAGTGAAATGGTTACTTGCATAGTGGAGTCTTTTGTTTCGACAATTGACCATAATCCCAACTCATAATGTTACTACCCTGCATGAATCTGTAGGTAGCTAACCAATCAGGTTCAATGTTAGCTACTAACATTAGGCTTTAACTGCCTCTGAGATACGAATAATATTACCACACAGATCATACATGTAATGTTAGCTAGCGAGCCAGCCAGCTAACGTTAGCTAGCTAGCGAACAGTACACTTTAACTTGAAATGAAAACAACTTTCTGACAAAATTAGAAACATATAATATCTGAAAATGTAACAAGCTAGACAAGTATATTGCGGTACATCAGCGGAACCCATTCAACTTGAAGGAGCTGGAGCAGTTTTGCCTTGAACATGGATGGACGCTTCTCCCTCTCTGACACGGATGCCATCGTTCCCCTTAGTTTGAAGATCCAGGGACAGGTGTTCTATACAACAGCATTCTCTGTGTTCTTTTTTCGACTTCCTCTGCGTATTTGCAATCAAATGGCAGAATTTTCTCTCTCCTTAGCTAATGTACTCTAATTCCACCGGGCATTCCACTGATTTCAAAACTCTGTTCTCCAGAAAGTGAATAGCAACACTTCTACAGTTCTACTTTGTGATATCTTTCAAAAAAAGCCACGTTAGAAAGGATTAGCTACAGATACTGAGTAGCTCATGTTATAGACAGAAACGGGCTACATGGCGGAACAATCCAAACTCATCTCTCGGCAAGTCCAGCCCATCCATTATCTCATCCAATCATGGCTAGCGGGAAGGTTCCTGACTTTTTCTGTGGCTAAACTAACTAGGCTCGTAATGTAACAATTGTATTTTTATTTGCAGATGGCATACATGTTTTTTATTAAGGCACATGACACTTCACCTTTCAGAAGGCATTTCTGCCAAAAAAACGCATTTAGATTAAAAAAAAAGTTTACAGTCAAATGACTTTCTTGTGAAGTATTGATGCGCGACATATGCCTAGTTTCCTGAAACAAGTCACGTGAGATAGAAAGAGAGATTGAGATAGCGGGAGATGGAGAGAGCAAGAGAGAAATACATGGAACGAGAGAGAGGGAGATGGCGAGAGAGAGAACGAGAGAGACGGGGAGACGAGATAGCAAGAATGTTGCTCACGGAGCAGAGATTAATGATCTTGTGTGTGTGAGTGTGAGTGTGTGTGAGTGTGTGTGTGAGTGTGTGTGTGTGTGAGGGAGTGAGAGTCTGCACGTGTTTGTGTACGTGCATGTTTTCATGTGAGTGTGTGTGCGTGCGTCACCTTTTGACAAATTGTTTGGAATGTGACTGGTATGAGCTCTCACCTCACCAGCCCACTCAACGCTAAACTGCTAACCTCTAGCCCCCTCGTACACACACACACACACACACACACAAACCTCCATCCACCCAACGCGGACATCTAGCTTCACACAACTCTGACAATGTCCAAACATTGTAATTTTTATATGCAGGCCCAAATCATTACACAAAATGCAGGTATTTTAGGTTGATTGTTGTATTATTTTTAACACTCTAATTGGCCTTAATTGTAAGCCAGCCTGTGAAGAGAAGAAGGCTGAGACATTCCACTGGTCAGTATGGTTTCAGCAGGCCTGATGTGGGATTTCAGAAGCTGTTGCCAAACTGAGGTTTCATGTCACTGTGCCCATGTCACGACTGAATCACTCATCAAAATACAGACACACACACACTCAATGGAGAAGTTATGGCCAGTTGGGTAGAGAAGGAGAGAATCTGGCCACCCCCATCATTCCTTCCTCAATGGAATGTTCCATGTGTTACATGTGCTCTGCCCTCCACTATTACCCTGCCCTGTGATGGATAGTGGAAAATAAGGATCTGACAAATAAATACAATGTCTATCAGTTCAGGGCTTCCTTCTTTTCTCCTTGAAAACATACATGATCTTCTGATGAACAGCACTGACTGGGTGAATACACCCCCACTGACTGGGTGAATACACCCCCACTGACTGGGAGAATACACCCCCACTGACTGGGAGAATACACTGACTGGGTGAATACACCCCCACTGACTGGGTGAATACACTGACTGGGTGAATACACCCCCACTGACTGGGTGAATACACTGACTGGGTGAATACACCCCCACTGACTGGGTGAATACACCCCCACTGACTGGGTGAATACACCCCCACTGACTGGGTGAATACACCCCCACTGACTGGGTGAATACACCCCCACTGACTGGGAGAATACACCCCCACTGACTGGGTGAATACACCCCCACTGACTGGGTGAATACACCCCCACTGACTGGGTGAATACACCCCCACTGACTGGGTGAATACACCCCCACTGACTGGGTGAATACACCCCCACTGACTGGGTGAATACACCCCCACTGACTGGGTGAATACACCCCCACTGACTGGGAGAATACACCCCACTGACTGGGAGAATACACTGACTGGGTGAATACACCCCCACTGACTGGGTGAATACACCCCCACTGACTGGGTGAATACACCCCCACTGACTGGGAGAATACACTGACTGGGTGAATACACCCCCACTGACTGGGTGAATACACCCCCACTGACTGGGTGAATACACCCCCACTGACTGGGTGAATACACCCCCACTGACTGGGTGAATACACCCCCACTGACTGGGTGAATACACCGCCACTGACTGGGTGAATACACCGCCACTGGAGTGGGGTAGGAGGTTAGGGAGGTAGGAGGTTAGAGAGGTAGGGGGTTAGGGAGGTTAGAGAGGTTGGGGGTTAGGGAGGTAGGAGGGGGTAGGTGGTTAGGGAGGTGAGAGGTTATGGAGGTAGGAGATGAGGGGGTAAGGGGTTTGGAGGTAGTAGGAGGTTAGGGAGGTAGTAAGAGGTAGGGGGTTAGGGAGGTAGTAGGAGGTAGGGGGTTAGGGAGGTAGTAGGAGGTTGGGGGTTAGGGAGGTAGTAGGAGGTTGGGGGTTAGGGAGGTAGTAGGAGGTTGGGGGTTAGGGAGGTAGTAGGAGGTAGGGGGTTAGGGAGGTAGTAGGAGGTTGGGTGTTAGGGAGGTAGTAGGAGGTTAGGGAGGTAAGATGGGGTAGGAGGTTAGAGAGGTCGGAGGTTTGGGAGGTAGGAGGTTAGGGAGGTAGGAGGTTAGGGAGGTAGGAGGTTAGAGAGGTCGGAGGTTTGGGAGGTAGGATGTTCGGAAGGTAGGAGGTTAGGGAGGTAGGAGGTTAGTGGGTAGGAGGGGGTAGAAGTTAGGGAGGTAGGAGGTTAGGTAGGATGTTAGGATGTTAGGGAGGTAGGAGGTTAGGGAGGTAGGATGTTAGGGAGGTAGGAGGTTAGTGGGTAGGAGGGGGTAGAAGTTATGGAGGTAGGAGGTTAGGGAGGTAGGAGGTTAGTGGGTAGGAGGGGGTAGAAGTTATGGAGGTAGGAGGTTAGGGAGGTAGGAGGTTAGTGAGGTAGGAGGTTAGTGGGTAGGAGGGGGTAGAAGTTATGGAGGTAGGAGGTTAGGGAGGTAGGAGGTTAGTGGGTAGGATGTTAGGGAGGTAGGAGGGGGTAGAAGTTATGGAGGTAGGAGTTTAGGGAGGTAGGAGGTTAGGGAGGTAGGAAGTTAGGGAGGTAGGAGGTTAGTGGGTAGGAGGTTAGGGAGGTAGGAGGTTAGTGGGTAGGAAGTTAGGGAGGTAGGATGTTAGTGGGTAGGAGGTTAGGGAGGTAGGAGGTTAGGTAGGTAGGAGGTTAGTGGGTAGGAGGTTAGGGAGGTAGGATGTTAGTGGGTAGGAGGTTAGGGAGGTAGGAGGTTAGGTAGGTAGGAGGTAAGTGGGTAGGAGGCTAGGGAGGTAGGAGGTTAGGGATGTAGGAGGTTAGTGGGTAGGAGGTTAGGTAGGTAGGAGGTTAGTGGGTAGGAGGCTAGGGAGGTAGGAGGTTAGTGGGTAGAAGGCTAGGGAGGTAGGAGGTTAGTGGGTAGGAGGCTAGGGAGGTAGGAGGTTAGTGGGTAGGAGGCTAGGGAGGTAGGAGGTTAGTGGGTAGAAGGCTAGGGAGGTAGGAGGGGTTGATTGAACCTTTTTCACCTCCACTAGATTCCAGAACCCTGAGCCAGCCAGTCTATGGCTGTTCTCTCTCCTCACTACAGCCGACAGTGGCAGTGCCTTGTTGTGTTTGGCCAGATGCAGGGAGCATTGCGCAGCTGGCAGGACACACACACACATATGCACACACACACACACACACACATGCTAACACACACAGCTCTGAGAGGGCCAAGCCTGTCACACAGGCATAATGATTTAGGACCCAAATTAGGTTTTACACTGGGCCCTGTTTGTTCCAGTCGCTTCATGGATCATTTACATGCTGCTATGCCCACTTCTACTGGGACTAGAGATGGCTAATGGTAACAAACAAACACACGTACCCAGTCTGTGGTAATACTATCACTCTCCTAGCAGACAGAGGAGCTCAGTTGACTTTGAATGTAACTCAATAATGCAGTGAGCCTGAGAGCTGTCTTCTTACAGAGCACCCAGGTTAAGAAAGGTAACTACTATAGCTACCTGCAGAGAAACTGAATCCCACCCAGTATCAACTGCTAGTCCCTAAAACCTAGCCCTTGGCCCCTAGCCCCTAAAACCTAACCCATAGCACCTAGCTCATAACTCGGAGCCCCTAAAACCTAGCCCATAGCTCCTAGCCTCTAGCTTATAACTCCTAGCCCCTAGATCATAACTCTTAGCCCCAAGCTCATAACTCTTAGCCCCAAGCTCGTAACTCTTAGCCCCTAGCTCATAGCCCCTAGCTCTTACCCCTCATTCTCAGTGGTTCTACTGTAGTACTTGTAGTGTTTAATACTCACAGGCTACCTTACCTGCATGTTGCTTCACTTTAGTCAAATTCCTGTCGACTGTCACTTACAGGAATGCATGTACGCACACACACACACGCATACGCGCACGGATGTACTCAAGGACGCACTCACGGATGCGCACACACACAATATTGAGGTAGGGGAGAGTGGGGTAAGTTGAGCCAAAGTAGTAAATTGAGCCACTCTTGTTTCTAGGAAACCATACACAAAATGAATAATTTGACCAAATATTTAAGATTAGGGTTGAGGTTAGGCATTAACTCAGAAACCTTAAGGTTATGGTTTGGAATAGGCTCAAAAACAACTTTCTATTACTGGATTGAAACATGCAACCCTGCACCAGAGGCAGATGCTTACGCCCATCCCCCACTCCCCTTTGCAGCACAATAGCAAAACCAAAGCCTACTTGAAGGTAACAGCGCTCACTGTTGCCCCTAGTGGCCAGTTTCCACCTCATCTCCCAACGTCCTCAGACATGGATGGACGTCCAATATTGATGTGTATCACGTGTGACCTGGCTGGGAAAAAAGCAAGTTAGGTTCCAAAAATGTATTTTCACCCAGTCAAATGAATTTATTGTGTTAGAGGTTTCATGATGCTTGCTTGTATCTAAACCAAAGTAGATCATTTTAACATTGTTCTATACATCAGTTGGGGGTCTCTATAAGCTACAATATGAGGTCCTAAACCTAGCATGAAAGTGCATCCTTGTAGGTGTGTGGGCTAATATAGTCCAAATGTTTGCCTTGAGGTAAGTTGAGCCAATGGCCATGGTGTAAGTTCCGCCAGTGGGTGAGCCAATGTCAAGTTTTCCCATGCGTAATGTAAGGTATTATTCCTGGGATATGAGGCAACAACGGGGCTCGGCCTATGTTTTCAAAGTGCTTGTTAGGTGTTAAGCCTGTGTTAAAATATGATTAAAATGATTAAAAGACATAAAAAAATGTTATGATTGTGTTGATTTGTGTTTGGGAAAAAAAAATAGACATAGTTGTAAAAACGTGGTGGTAGTATTTCATTCAATACAGAAATTTGTAAGCGTCTTAATTCTGATTATTTCCAGGTATACACAACATTCTGAAAAATATGTAGATATCTTTGTTAGGACGAATACTATACTTCCCTTGACGCAGTGATGCGGAACTTAAAAAGGCCTCAACCAACTCCACTCTGCCCTATTGGAAGTTGAGATTGGTGCGCGCGCACACACACACACACACACACACACACACACACACACACACACACACACACACACACACACACACACACACACACACACACACACACACACACACACACACACACACACACAACTTCAATGAGCCAGAGACCCAGCGTGACTAAAAATAAAGAGGCACTGGGGCTAAGAATAGCTGTGGACCGTGAGAGGAAGGGCTGATAGGCCATGCTGCTGGAGCATCATGCAATGGGATACAGCGGCCGGGGGGCAGCAAGGCAAATTACTAGCAGCTGTCTGGACGGAGGAGAGTGTCCAAATATGAAGGATTAATCACTCACTCCTAACCCGTGGCCACGTTCAAAACCTCAGGCACTTGGGACATTTATTTCCATTCATGTGTGGTGCTGGCACTCGCACCCGTGTGTGTGTGTGTGCGCGTGTGTGTGTGTCACACTGAGAGCGATGTGCTAGGCCAGCAGTGTTGGTCAACATTTCATTCTGATACCACAGTGTAATTTTAGCTCTGCATGTGTAATGCTGTGAATTACTGCAAGGAATTACTGCAAGGAACTCAGGAACATTTGTTGTGGGTGAGGAAATAAATGATCCTGTCATTTCTAACCCACTCCGTTCAACAGGACCCCTTCACTCAGGAACATTTGTTGTGGGTGAGGAAATAAATGATCCTGTCGTTTCTAACCCACCCCATTCAACAGGACCTCTTCACTCAGGAATGTGGTTGGGTTTTAGAATTCTGGTTTTTATTTTTCTTTGTGTATTTTCTGTGCTCATGCCTTTATTGTAGTATCTGTGTATGTAACTTGTATTGTGTAGTTGTTGCTGGTCTTGTCATGCAGGGCTCCTAGTGTGTCTATGTGTTTGATCTGAGAGGAGAGAGAACGGTATTGCAAGAGCAAAGAAAACCTCCAAATAACGCATGTAGATCAGAACAGGGCCAACACCTCCTGCTCATTCAAATAGAGAAAAGAGACATCACATCTTACAACCATCTAAAAACAAGTGACTTCGAAACATTTCATCACACAGCCCTACAATGTCAAGAGATGAAACAAGAGAAGAGTCCCCTCAGCCAGCTGGTTCTGAGGCTCAGTTCACTAACCCAAACCAACCCCATAGAGCCTTAGGATAGCACTATGAAAATCTGGCCCAACCAAACCATCACAAAGCAAAAATAAAAATATATCACCTACTGGAAAGACACAAAAGATGAAAGTAAACTTCAATGCTATTTGGCTCTAAACAGACAGTACATGGTGTACAATATTTTTTATATTTAACCTTTATTTAACAAGGCAATGAAGGCCTACCCGGGCCCAACCTGGATGACGCTTGGCCAATTGTGTGCCACCCTATGGGACAGATGTGATTCAGCCTGGATTCAAACAAGGGACTGTAGTGTTGCCTCTTGCACCGAGAAGTGCCTCAGACCGCTACGCCACTCGGGAGCAGATACAAAGGGATACACAGACTAGGTAAAGACTCAGTGAGCACAGCCTGGCCATAGAGACCGGTCATCACAGACCAACCTGGCTGCCCAGAGAGGACGGGTTATTCTCACTCTGACCCCGGGAAGAGGTAGAGACATGGATGCATTTCCTATTACACTGTGACAAATACTCAGATCTAAGAGAATCCTTCTTTCCAGTACAAAGAATTTGAAACTATAAAAGATGAAGAAAAAATAAAATATTTACTGGGTGAAAGTCAATCTCTCAACATTTCCAAAGCAAGTGAAATAGATAATAAACAAAAGTGAACAGTAAACATTACACATACAGAAGTTTCAAAAGAATAAAGACATTACAAATGTCATATTATGCATATATAGTGTTGTAACGATGTACAAATGGTTAAAGTACACAGGGGAAAATAAATAAGCATAAATATGGGTTGTATTTACAATGGTGTTTGTTCTTCACTGGTTTCACCCAGTAGATATGGGAGTTTTCGAATTCTTTGTGGATCTGTGTAATCTGAGGGAAATATGTGTCTCTAATATGGTCATACATTGGGCAGGAGGTTAGAAAGTGTAGCTCAGTTTCCACCTCATTTTGTGGGCTGTGTGCACATAGCCTGTCTTCTCTTGAGAGCCATGTCTGCCTACGGTGGCCTTTCTCAATAGCAAGGCTATGCTCACTGAGCCTATACATAGTCAAAGCTTTCCTTAAGTTTGGGTCAGTCTCTCTCTCTCTCAAGGGGCAATCTGTCATCCACACCCATTGATTCTTGAAGAATCTAACTTATAAATGCTTAGTTCAAGTGTCATAACCAATCAGAACCCAAAATAAACAATGTCAATGTAAACAAACATTTTATAGCCTTAAAACATGGTTAAAACTATAATTTTGACTTCATGGATCTTCAGTCCGAGCATCTGTCGATGAATTAGAGAAATGTTACATTTCTCCAGCCCCATCCCTCAGCTTTTTACCAAACACTAGTGGGGTGGCCACTTTGTTATGGTAACTGCAGATTGCTCCTTTAATAGTTACAGTTGGGATCTGGGAGGAAAAGGGTGAGCTCTTCCTAGATTCCTAGATCTGTAGCCTACCTATACAGCTTCTACCCGACGATGAGGAGAGGAATGTGACTGAGGCCTCAGAGACTCACCAGCAGCTGTCCATGGTGACAGCTTTGTCCTCCTGTAGAAATGAGTGGCATGCGTCAAGCGTAACATCCAGAGGCATGAAACCAACAGTGCCAAGTATGACCCTCCCTCCCTGCCTGCCTCCCTCCCTTCCAGCCTCCCTGCCTGCCTCCCTCCCTTCCAGCCTCCCTGCCTGCCTCCCTCCCTCCCTCCCTTCCAGCCTCCCTGCCTGCCTCCCTCCCTTCCAGCCTCCCTGCCTGCCTCCCTCCCTTCCAGCCTCCCTGCCTGCCAGCCTCCCTGCCTGCCTCCCTCCCTTCCAGCCTCCCTGCCTGCCAGCCTCCCTGCCTGCCTCCCTCCCTTCCAGCCTCCCTGCCTGCCAGCCTCCCTGCCTGCCTCCCTCCCTTCCAGCCTCCCTGCCTGCCTCCCTCCCTTCCAGCCTCCCTGCCTGCCTCCCTCCCTCCCTCCCTTCCAGCCTCCCTTCCAGCCTCCCTGCCTGCCTGTCTGCCTCCCTCCCTTCCAGCCTCCCTCCCTCCCTCCCTCCCTGCCTCCCTCCCTCCCTCCCTCCCTGCCTCCCTCCCTTCCAGCCTCCCTCCCTGCCTGTCTGCCTCCCTGCCTGCCTGCCTCCCAGCCTCCCTCCCTCCCTCCCTGCCAGCCTCCCACTGCGCGCACCCTTCACTGGGAACGTTTCTGCTACAATGCCCAGACATGCAGCACCAGGAATGATAAATGCTTGAAATGCTAAACCTGATGTATCTCTTCTCCTCTCGCTTGTCCTCTCCTCTCCTCTCTTGTCCTCTCCTCTATTGTCCTCTCCTCTCTTCTCTTGTCCTCTCCTCTCTTCTCTTGTCCTCTCCTCTCCTCTCTTCTCTTGTCCTCTCCTCTCTTCTCTTGTCCTAACCTCTCCTCTCTTCTCTTGTCCTCTCCTCTCCTCTCCTCTCTTCTCTTGTCCTCTCCTCTCTTCTCTTGTCCTCTCCTCTCTTCTCTTGTCCTCTCTTATCTTGTCCTCTCCTCTCTTATCTTGTCCTCTCCTCTCTTCTCTTCTCTTGTCCTCTCCCCTCCTCTCTTCTCTTGTCCTCTCCCCTCCTCTCTTCTCTTCTCTTCTCTTCTCCTCTCATCTCTTATCTTGTCCTCTCCTCTCTTCTCCTCTCTTCTCTTGTCCTCTCCTCTCTTGTCCTCTCCTCTCTTCTCCTCTTCTATGCAAGACAGTTTTGATAGGATTATTAGATCAGACCTATTGGATCTAGTGTAAATGGAGGAGCATTGAGGCATTGCATCATCAAGTGTTCTGCAACTGGTGTGACTAACACCAAGCAGATTCATTCCAACTATTAGAAAAAGCCCAGGTCAGACGGTTTAGCTGCTATTTTCTAGAGTTCCATCCACTCTGCCAGTCCTGATTGTATTTTTGCAGATGGTTTGCAATTGCAGAACAATCACAGATTAAGAAAACATTATTTCTGTCAATTATATAATAGCAGCAGGCAGGCAGCTTGGTGTTAAATAAACTATTAGTAGGTTAATACACACATACACACACACACACACACACACACACAAAGAGGCGAAGCAAACAACCCGAGAGAAACCAAGAACGCCATCATGACAAAGAACACATCACAGACTAAGTTAGCTCTGTTTTTAATGTTTGTTCTCTGTGTAAATATCTTTACTGTTTGTGGAAAATTCAGAGCGCACATTTAGGAACACCACCAGACACCATGAACAAGCTAATAATTACAGTAGAACAACTGCCAACCTCACAATAGCTCAGAATACCCTCCTGTTGTAGAATTACCACCTCAAGAGAAGAGAGGAGGAGAAGAAAGGAGAGAAGGAGGAGATGATAGAAGAGCTGCTCTTCTCAGTTGGTCCTCTTTCCTACATGCTTTCTATCCCCTCTCTCTGTATCTCTCCTGTACCACTCTTTTCCTCTCCCCCTCAAAGTTGCTTTTCTTGTCTGCATGTTGAAAGCTTTTCTCTGCAAAAAGACAAACTGAATTACTGAATGAAAGGGGAAAGAAGAAGAGGGCAAATAAAAGTTCTTAGAATAGTACAAACATTAATGGTTGGATTCTAGAAGCAGAATGTTAGTACAGACATTAGTGGTTGGATTATAGAAGCAGAATGTTAGTACAAACATTAGTGGTTGGATTATAGAAGCAGAATGTTAGTACAAACATTAAATGGTTGGATTATAGAAGCAGAATGTTAGTACAAACATTAATGGTTGGATTATAGAAGCAGAATGTTAGTACAAACATTAATGGTTGGATTATAGAAGCAGAATGTTAGTATAAACATTAATGGTTGGATTATAGAAGCAGAATGTTAGTACAAACATTAATGGTTGGATTATAGAAGCAGAATGTTAGTACAAACATTAATAGTTGGATTATAGAAGCAGAATGTTAGTACAAACATTAACGGTTGGATAATAGAAGCAGAATGTTAGTACAAACTATAATGGTTGGATTCTAGAAGCAGAATGTTAGTACAAACCATAATGGTTGGATTCTAGAAGCAGAATGTAAGTACAAACCATAATGGTTGGATTCTAGAAGCAGAATGTTAGTACAAACCATAATGGTTGGATTCTAGAAGCAGAACGTTAGTACAAAACATAATGGTTGGATTCTAGGAACAGAACATTAGTACAAAGCATAATGCTTGGATTCTAGAAGCAGAACATTAGTACAAACCCTCTTTTCCTCTCCCCCTGGATCAAAGGGGCAGACAGGCCTCCATCCTCACTCACAGGCAACGATGTAAAACACATTCTTTTCTGATGAAGCCTTTGCTTGTTACACTCCTTGAGATCTATTTATACTGCCTTGGTCTACTCCAAAAAGCACTCTGTATGTCGGCCAGGCCCTTTAAATAGCACGTGTGTTTAGGTTGGGAACCGAGTAAGTCTGCAAATATGTCTGTATGTTTTCAACCGTCAGGGTTTTTATTTCTTCTTAAGTCAACTTATTGACATGGGAAACTGTGTGAATGTCCCTGCATGTGTACAGAATATGCATGTGAAACATTTAGTCAAGAATCAGAGAAGTTGTTAATAGTAGCAGTGCAGTTTCTTTCAGCAGGAAATCCAGACCGTTCAGAGACCACTGGATTGATAAATGTACATGACGGATTCATTGACCTGCTTTACAAGCTAGATACTTTTACCCTGAGTGTGTGTGCATGCGTGTGTGTGTGCGTGTGTGTGTGTCTGTCTTGCGTGGGCTCAGAATGTACTACACTAAATAAACAAGTTTGAGTCTACAGGTCCCAATTACACTATAATAAAAGTGCACACATAGACACAACACAACACACACACCTCATGTCCACAGAACTCACATTTCACGGGCACGTGCACGCCCTGAGTCCTCTGAAAGACCACGTGCATGCTCACTAATGACTGATTGCTTGTGCTTGTCCCTGAACAGATATGGGCATGTGAGTACAAGTCTCTGTGCTGCTTTCTAAGAAATGACATCATGCCAAATGAAGCTCATGTTTAGGATTAAAAAAGCCTGGCAAACCCAGTGATTTAGCTTAGTAATCTACCTTCCACAGTTTATCCACCATAATACCCCTTGGGTTTATCAGGCCTAGAACAAGCATATACAGTACATCTGGATTCTTTTCAAAATATTTGAATCTATGAATCGCTACAAAAGACATGAGAATTGATTTCAGTTACCGCACAGATTAGCAATGTATGTGACTGTTGATGTAAAGTCATATGTACATTGAGTGGCATGCACGTATCATGTAAACTGGCCTTGACATGGATAGTATGTGTAGTGTAAACTGGCCTCTGCATTGTATAGGCCTATAATAAGTGGCGTCAGCGATGATGTGTACAGTAGAGCATTAGTGGTGGTGGTGGTGTTGTGTGTGTGTGTGTGTGTGTGTGTGTGTGTGTGTGTGTGTGTGTGTGTGTGTGTGTGTGTGTGTGTGTGTGTGTGTGTGTGTGTGTGTGTGTGTGTGTGTGTGTGTGTGTGTGTGTGTGTGTGTGTAACACTAAAGGTGAACCATACTTTCCAGTTTTTGTAAATAACTTTGGTGCTTTTGGGGAATTTTTGTGGGGATTTTATGTGGGGAATTTTTTAACTCTTGCTACAAAACTCCAAACAGGTAACACCTGTAAAACATTACATTAATACGTAATACGTTCATAATACGTTCAAAACCTTTTATTCTGAATTCATTTGTTTGGAGACATCTTTCACTGCACAACCAAAAGACAAAGGTCCAGTCAAAGGTTAGGACACACCTACTCATTCAAGGGTTTTTCTTTATTGGCACTATTTTCTACATTGTATAATAATAGTGAAGACATCAAAACTATGAAATAACTCATATGGAATCATGTAGTAGTTAAACAAATCAAAATATATTTTATATTTGAGATTCTTCAAAGTAGCCACCCTTTGCCTTGATGACAGCTTTGCACACTTTTGGCATTCTCTCAACCAGCTTCATGAAGTAGTTACCTGGAATGCATTTCAATTAACAGGTGTGCCTTGTTAAAAGTTCATTTGTGGAATTTCTTTCCTTCTTAATGCGTTTAAGCGAATCAGTTGTGTTATCACAAGGTATGGGTGGTATACAGAAGATAGCCCTATTTGGTAAAATACCAAGTCCATATTATGACAAGAACAGCTCAAATAAGCAAAGAGAAACAACAGTCCATCATTACTTTAAGACATGAAGATCAATCAATCCGGAATATTTCAATGCTTCTTCAAGTGCAGTCACAAAAACTGCGCTATGATGAAACTGGCTCTCATGAGGACCGCCACTGGAAAGGAAGACCCAGAGTTAACTCTGCTGCAGAGGATAAGTTAGAGTTAACTGCACCTTAGATTGCAGCCCAAATAAATGCTTCACAGAGTTCAAGTAACATACACATCTCAACATCAACTGTTCAGAGAAGACTGCGTGAATCAGGCCTTCATGGTCGAATTGCAGTAATGAAACCACTACTAAAGGATACCAATAAGAAGAAGAGACTTGCTTGGGCCAAGAAACACGAGCAATGGACATTAGACCAGTGGAAATCTGTCCAAATGTGAGATTTTTGGTTCCAACCGCCGTATCTTTGTGAGACGCAGAGTAGGTGAACAGATGATCTCCGCATGTGTGGTTCCCACCATGAAGCATGGAGGAGGAGGTGTGATGGTGCTTTGCTAGTGACACTGTCTGTGATTTATTTAGAATTTAAGGCACACTTAACCAGCATGGCTACCACAGCATTCTGCAGCAATACACCATCCCATCTGGATTGCGCTTAGTGGGACTATCATTTGTTTTTCAACAGGACAATGACCCAAAACACACCTCCAGGCTGTGTAAGCGCTATTTGACCAAGAAGGAGAGTGATGAAGGAGATTCCTCATGAAGCTGGTTGAGAGAATGCCAAGGGTGTGCAAAGCTGTCATCAAGGTGGCTACTTTGAAGAATATAAAATATATTTTGATTTGTTTAACTACTACATGATTCCACACCTACTCATTCAATAAAAACCCTTGAATGAATAGGTGCGTCCAAACGTCTGACTGGTATTGTACGTTTACTGTGAAATACCATGAGAACATTGATTTAAGCACCAAAATCTTCTCTATGTAGTTGTTTTAACATTTAGTTCATCCAATAGAAGGAAAAAAAACTTTCAATGTAGCTACAGTACTGTAAATTACAGGACATGACTGTTTTCACATTAGGCAATACACTTGCACTATCCATGAAAATATACTGAACATCAAATTTTCTTAATTTCTATCCCATGTGATCAAGGCTGTGATCATTGAAGTCTTCTTTCATGACCACCGATGCAAAGAAATACATGTATTGTTCAGATATAACTACAACAGAATGTTACACATAACGTTTAGCAGGCACTATTTTGCGTCAAGCCTGTCTTGAGCAGTTGGCCATAGATTCTCATTGAAATCCCAGTCAATGTCCTCATTGTTCATGCACCTGGGGGAAAGCCTTTTGGCATGGTGAATCCAAGCCTGACACTCGTAGAAAAAAGGCTTCCAAAAGAGTTCTTCGGCTGTACCTATAGGATACCAGTTTTTGGTTCCAGGTAGAACCCTTTGCAGTTCCATGTAGAATTCTTTCCACAGAGGGTTCTACCTGGAACTTAAAGGGTTCTACCAAAAATTATTCTACCTGGAACCAAAAATATTTTCTGAAAGGGCTCTCCTATGGGACAGCCAAAGAACCCTTTTAGATAGAAAAAAATATGTTATCTAGAACCTAAGTGTATGTCTGGAGCTATGGATTGATGTCATTGCCTTTACCCATGGCTGGAGGAGGCGGCACACTTGTGGGGGTGATCATCATAAACCATCCACCTATATTGTAAATGTATTTGCAGTATTGTACTTACCGGTATGTATTGAAGTGATCCTGGGAGGCTCAGTTAGTAAGAGAATGAATCCAGCAATTTCCTTTTGGATACATGTTTACAGTATAGGAAATGTATTTGTTACACGATTCAGTACATATCTGATCTTGTCAATATCAGATTGTTTTACATTTACTGTGAAGTAAATTCATAATAGTCATCATTATATTACATGACAGTATATATATATATATATATATATATCATACTTGATATGTTTATGCGTTACAAACATACATTTTCATTATGTAGTTAATTAAAATCTGGAGGTTTACTAAATGGGTAGGTGATTATCAATTAAGAGCAGTCAGATTAAGTAATAGTAAAATTAATTGTATCAAATGAGAAGATAAATTATATGAAAAATGTGAGGATTGCAATGTAAAAGGAAATTACTTTATATGAACATGTATTTCAATGTGAAATATGTATTTCTAGATGAAAAGCTGATTTCGTTTGGTGAAAAAGCGACCGTATGATTTTGTGTGTTGTACTTAGTCAATTGAAAATGTGCTAATAGTTTTGAAACAACTGCCGTTTTGATGATCTGTTATGAGTTTTGTACTAAGTGTTGTGAACATGTATAATCTCTCCCATTCTCCCTTATTTATATAGCCTCTCCGGGTGATGATGGGCTCTGACCTGTTTGACCAGTCTTTATACACTACATAGCCAAAAGTATGTGGACTCCTGCTCGTCAAACATCTTATTCCAAAATCATGGCCATTCATATGGAGTTGGTCCCCCCTTGCTGCAATAACAGCCTCCACTCTTCTGGGAAGAGTTTCAAGCTCCTTGGTGTCCACATCACCAACAAACTATGATGAAATTAACACACCAAGACAGTTGTGAAGAGGGCAACATGTGGTCATATTACGGCAGTGCAGCCTCTCCACACTGGCTCCCTGTTAAGGCTGATTTCAAGGTTTTACTGCTAACCTACAAAGCATTACATTGGCTTGCTCCAACCTCTCTCTCCCATTTGGTCCTGCCGTACATACCTACACGTACGCTACGGTCACAAGACACAGGCCTCCTTACTGTCCCTAGAATTTTTAAGCAAACAGCTGGAGGCAGGGCTTTCTCCTATGGAGCTCAATTTGTATGGAATGGTCTGCCCGTCCATGTGAGAGACGCAGACTCGGTCTCAACCCTTAAGTCTTTATTGAAGACACATCTCTTCAGTAGGTCCTATGACTGAGTGTAGTCTGGCCCAGGGGTGTAAAGGTGAACGGAAAGGCAATGGAGCGACGAACCACCCTTGCTGTCTCTGCCTGGCCGTTTCCCTTCTCTCCACTAGGATTCTCTGCCTCTAACCCTTTTACAGGGGCTGAGTCACTGGCTTACTGGTGCTCTTCCATGCCGCCCCTAGGAGGGGTGCGTTACTTGAGTGGGTTGAGTCTCTGACGTGATCTTCCTGTCCAGGTTTGGCACCACCCTTGAGTTCGTGTCGTGGGGGAAATCTTCGTGGGCTATACTCAGCCTTGTCTCAGGGTAGTAAGTTGGTGGTTGAAGATATCCTTCTAGTGGTGTGGGGGCTGTGCTTTGACAACCACTGTGATTATTATTATTTGACCCTGCTGGTCATCTATGAACGTTTGAACATCTTGGCCATGTACTGTTATAATCTCCATCCGGCACAGCCAGAAGAGGACTGGCCACCCCTCAGAGCCTGGTTCCTCTCTAGGTTTCTTCCAAGGTTCCTGCCTTTCTAGGGAGTTTTTCCTAGCCACCGTGCTTCTACACATGTATTGCTTGCTGTTTGGGGTTTTAGGCTGGGTTTCTGTATGGCACTTTGTGACATCGGCTGGTGTAAAAAGGGTTTTATAAATCCATTTGATTGATTGAGAGTGCGTATGGTCCAGTACATCACTGGGGCCAAGCTTCTCGCCATCCAGGACCTATATACTAGGTGGTGTCAAAGGAAGGCCCCAAAATTTGTCAAAGACTCCAGTCACCCTAGTCATAGACTGTTCTCTCTGCTACCGCACGTCAAGCAGTACCGGAGCACCAAGTCTAGGTCCAAAAGGCTCCTTAACAGCTTCTACCTTCAAGCTAATAGGCTGCTGAACAATTAATCAGATGGCATCCCGGACTATTACATTGACTGACCACCCCCCTTTGTTTTTACACTGCTGCTACTCGCTGTTTATTATCTATGCATAGTCACTTTACCCATACCTACATGAACAAATTACCTCGACTAACCTGTAACCCTGCACACTGACTCAGTACAGGTAACCCCTGTACATAGCCTTGTTGTTATTTTACTGTGTTTTATAGATTATTTTTTTTCAGTTTATTTAGTAAACATTGGTTAAGGGCTTGTAAGGAAGCATTTCACTGTAAGGTCTACCTGATGTATTTGGTGCATGTGACAAATAACATTTGATTTGATTTCTCCACTAGATGTTGGAACATTGCTGCGGGGACTTGCTTCCATTCAGCCACAAGAGCATTAGTGAGGTGATGGTTTGATGTTGAGTGATTAGACCTGGCTCGCAGTCGGCATTCCAATTCATCCCAAAGGTGTTCGATGGAGTTGAGGTCAGGGCTTTGTGCAAGCCAGTCAAGTTCTTCCACATCAATCTTGACAAACAATTTCTTTATGGACCTTGTTTTTTGCACGGGGGCATTGTCATGCTGAAACAGGAAAGGGCCTTCCCCAAACTGTTGCCACAAAGTTGGAAGCACAAAATCATCTAGAATGTCATTGTATGCTGTATAGTTAAGATTTCCCTTTACTGGGACTAAGGGGCCCAAATCATGAAAAACAGCCCCAGACCATCATTCCTCCTCCACCAAACTTTACAGTTGGCACTGTGCATTCGGGCAGGTAGCATTCTCCTATCATCTGCCAAATCCAGATTAGTCCATCAGACTGCAAGATGGGGAAGAGTGATTCATCACTCCAGAGAATGCATTTCCACTGCTCCAGAGTCCAATGGTGGTGAGATTTACACCACTCCAGCCGACGCTTTTCATTGCGCAGTTCTTGTGCTGACGTGGCTTCCAGAGGCAGTTTGGAACTCAATAGTTGTAGGAGGACAGATGATTTTTACTTACTACCTGCTTCAGCACTCGGTGGTCTCGTTCTGTGAGTTTGTGTGGCCTACCACTTCACGGCTGAGTCATTGTTGCTCCGAGACATTTCCACTTCTCAATAACATCACTTACAGTTGACTGGGTCAGCTCTAGAGGGTAAAAATTTGACAAACTGACTTGTTGGAAAGGTGACATCCTATGACGGTGCCACGTTGAAAGTCACTGAGCTCTTCAGTAAGGCCATTCTGTCCACATACTTTCGTATATATAGTGTATAACCATGTTATGATGGCTCTGTTCTGTTTGACAACAGTCACTATACAACCATGTGATGATGGCTCTGTTCTGTTTGACAACAGTCACTATACAACCATGTTCTGATGGCTCTGTTCTGTTTGACAACAGTCACTATACAACCATGTGATGATTGCTCTGTTCTGTTTGACAACAGTCACTATACAACCATGTTATGATTGCTCTGTTCTGTTTGACAACAGTCACTATACAACCATGTTATGATGGCTCTGTTCTGTTTGACAACAGTCACTATACAACCATGTTATGATGGCTCTGTTCTGTTTGACAACAGTCACTATACAACCATGTTATGATGGCTCTGTTCTGTTTGACAACAGTCACTATACAACCATGTGATGATGGCTCTGTTCTGTTTGACAACAGTCACTATACAACCATGTGATGATGGCTCTGTTCTGTTTGACAACAGTCACTATACAACCATGTGATGATTGCTCTGTTCTGTTTGACAACAGTCACTATACAACCATGTTATGATGGCTCTGTTCTGTTTGACAACAGTCACTATACAACCATGTTATGATGGCTCTGTTCTGTTTGACAACAGTCACTATACAACCATGTGATGATGGCTCTGTTCTGTTTGACAACAGTCACTATACAACCATGTGATGATGGCTCTGTTCTGTTTGACAACAGTCACTATACAACCATGTGATGATGGCTCTGTTCTGTTTGACAACAGTAACTACTCCTCTTATGATGCCCCGCCCACTTGACCCAGTTCCTGATGGAAGGTGATTGTTTTCCTCCATTCACAAGGGAGGTGTGTGTGTGTGTGTGTGTGTGTGTGTGTGTGTGTGTGTGTGTGTGTGTGTGTGTGTGTGTGTGTGTGTGTGTGTGTGTGTGTGTGTGAGACAACTCTTTGTATGTCAGTCACTGGAGCAGATCCTCCAGGGTGACAGTCCAGGAGTCCCACGCATTTCCCATGCTCACTCACACCAAACAGTGACTACTCACCACCACTACTCTTTTTATTTCCCTCTCACTCTCTCCCTCTCGTACTCTCTCTCTCTCTCTCTCGTACTCTTACCTTCCACTCAGTCACCATCACACTATGAGTACATGTGCTTCCAGGCCCCTCCCCCTGACCTCATCCTCGTATGAGGACAATTATCAAATGAGGACATCATGTTTTGACAGGTTTTTTGGGGGTCACTGGCTTCGCCACGTTTGTCTGTGTTTTAATTTGCAGTGTCGACCTCCCACATGCACAAACACACACACCCCTCCGTACAAACATGCCACAGAAACCGGCGTTGCTTTAAGTCACTTCGGACAGTCGGCAAGCCCCTCGCCATGCACTGCTTCTTGGGACATCATGTCCCACGGTGGTCAAAGCCGTCACAGCAGGCCCAACGTGAGGGAGCTGAGAACGCTTGTATAGAACGCCTTATAAACAGGCTTCATTTACTCAACTCATGTGTTCCATGTTCCGGTGTGTTTACAATTATAAGACCTTATTCTCACAAAAGAGACACACACACACACAATGAATCTCAGTCATGTGATGAGTAACCGTGCCTGAGACCGACACTTGCTCTAGCTCCCTGACATCGATCCTGATTGAACTTTCGTAGAGGGTTTCTTCGGGTTATAAGAAGTTGAATTCACGTTTTGTGTGATTACACAATTACAACCGAAATTGTATGGTTGATCTGACCTCTTTGACCCAAAGGAGTGTACAGAGAAACCCTTATAAACTCCCAACAGCCCGGGCTGCATCCCAAATGACACTCTATGGGTCCTGGTCAAAAGTAGTGCACTATATAGGGAATAGGGTGCGGTTTGGGATGCACTTCTAGTTATGAAATGGTCAGAGGTGTAGCTTATAAAATCCTTTTGCTGCTGTGTGCCAGGGAAGCCAGCTCTGTGTTGACAGATGGGCAGCAATGCATTCCTCTGGCTGGGGCCCCTCTCAGCCCCTCTCTGCCCCTCCCCTAGCCAGCCTGAGCAGCTCAGGTTTGGGGAAGGTCTGGAGGTTAGGAGGTGGGTGGTGGTGGTGTGTTTGCATATAAATGTCGAATGTGTGCACTGGCCACAAGGCACGTACGTACCAGAAGCTTTCTGTGATCAGAGTTAGAACCTGTGACAATACTGTTAGAGTGTTGAGCTGAAGTCTTGGCATTTAGGTCAAATTAGTGGATTCGGCTATTTCAGCTACACCCGTTGCTAACAGGTGTATAAAATAAAGCACACAGCCATGCAATCTCCATAGACAAATATTGGCAGTAGAATGGCCCAACTGAAGAGCTCAGTGACTTTCAACATGGCACCGTCATAGGATGCCATCTTTCCAACAAGTCTGTTGATCAAATGTCTGCCCTGCTAGACCCGCTCCGATCAACTTTAAGTGATGTTATTGAGAAGTGTGAAACGTCTAGCAGCAACAACGGCGTTGCTGTGAAGTGGGAGGCCACACAAACTCACAGAACGTGACCACCGAGTGCTGAAGCACATAAAAATCGTCTGTCCTTGGATGCAACACTATCTACCAAGAGCCAAACTAACTTCGGAAACCACGTCAGCCCAATAACTGTTCGTCGGGAGCTTTACGAAATGGCTGAGCAGCCGCACACAAGCCTGAGAACACCATGCGCAATACCAAGTGTCGGTGTAAAGCTCACAGCATTTGGAATCTGGAGCAGTGGAAACATGTTCTCTTGAGTGAGGAATCACTCTTCACCACCTGGCAGTCCAACGGACAAATCTGGGTTTGGTGGATGCCAGGAGAATTCTACCTGCCTGAAAAAAAAATGGGAAAAGCGAGGAACCTTCCCATTTGCCATGATTAGTTGAGATAATAGATGGGCTGGACATGCCGGGAGATGTGTTTGGATAGGTCTGCCATGTAGCATGCATCTGTCTGTAACGTGAGCTGTTCAGTATGTGTTGATTGTCCTTTCTACCATGCCGTTTTTGAAAGATATAACGTTAGCCATCGAGAACTACAAAGGTTGTGCTACTTTTCTCCACAACATTGATGCCCTGAATTTAGCAGGCACTATCGACAGATCAGTTGGAAAAAGTGATGGTCTAATTTCTGCACACGCCACGGTCAGTGTGAACCTGGAGTGACACAACGCTGGCCAAACAAGATTTATTTAACCTTTATTTAACCAGATAGGCAAGTTGAGAACAAGTTCTCATTTGCAACTGTGACCAGATAAAGCATAGCAGTTTGACACATACAACAACACAGAGTTACACATGGAGTAAAACAAACATACAGTCGATAATACAGTAGAGAAACCTATATACAGCATGTACAAATGAGGTAGGATAAGAGAGGTAAAGGCAATAAATAGGCCATGGTGGCGAAGTAATTACAATATTAAACACTGGAATGGTAGGGTGTGCAGAAGATGAACGTGTGAGTATGTGCAATATGAAGCTACAAACAAAACAGAGTAAAATGGTTCCAGTCTGCCGTGAAGCATTCATCCATGTATGAGTTAGAGTCTGGCTACATTTTCAGATATTTTTCCAATTTTGTCAGAAAGTGATTTTTATTGCAAGTTAGAGCGTACTGTTAGTTAGCTATCGATTGTTAGCTTGCTGGCTCGCTAGCTAACATTACGTGTATGATCTGTGTAGAATTATTATTTGAATCAGAAATCCATTTGCATTGCTAGTTATAGCTTAATGTTAGCTAGCTTACATTTGTTTGAATACCCATACTAGCATACTGTATACTACATACTTAATGAGTATATACTATATACTATTAGTTCATTTTAGTATACTGTAAACGAACGGTATACTTTCAGTTGAGCGTACTAGAGCTTTGCCTGTCTACCGGAAGTTGATGTTGTTGCTATGCAACCTCTTGCTAGCTTGTTAGTATAACAAATGACTAGCTAAACATTTTACGATTTCGGTTGTGTTCGTAAATTCAATCTGGAGTGTCAGAGTGCGCTCTGGGCGTTCGTAAATCCAGAGCGTTGTCATATTGTCCGTTCATACATTTGGAGCGTTCAGACACTGGATGCTCTGGCCGAGCAGCAGGGTTGATCCGAGCATTTTTTATTTATTTCACCTTTATTTAACCAGGTAGGCTAGTTGAGAACAAGTTCTCATTTGCAACTGCGACCTGGCCAAGATAAAGCATAGCAATTTGACACATACAACAACACAGAGTTACACATGGAAAAAACAAAACATAGTCAATAATATAGTAGAGCAAAAGAAGATAAAAAGTATATTTAAAGTGAGTGCAAATGAGCTAAGATAAGGGAGTTAAGCCAATAAATAGGCCATGGTGGCGAAGTAATTACAATATAGCAATTAAACACTGGAATGGTAGATGTGCAGAAGATGAATGTGCAAGTAGAAATACTGGGGTGCAAAGGAGCATATAAATAAATAAATACTCTATGGGGATGAGGTAGGTAGATAGATGGGCTGTTTACAGATGGGCTATGTACAGTTGCAGTGATCTGTTCAATGGCAGTCAAGCACCCAAGCTAACTGGCTAACGTTGGCTAGCTACTTGAACTTCCAGACACAAATGAGACAGAGAACACCTCACTCTTAACATTTTACTCATCCTAGCAGAGCTGGTTAGGCTGTTTTCATGTGAATCCAGAGCGTTGGTGACTGTAACTGTGCTGCTGCTGTTCATTCATCAGTTATTCTGCATGAGAATGCGCTGAAACCGGGGTAGATAGCCAGAATGAACAATGTCCATTGAAATGCACAACGACTATACCACTTAGCTAAGAATGATGTGAATAATCAAGTCAATAAAACTTTGGGTAGTTAGTTAGATAGCAGAAAGTTAATACCGCCTGGAAAGTTTGATGTATTAGTTGCCAACTAATGTTAGGTAGCTAGCTAACATACCGGTACCCACTGCTGTAATGCTATGCGATTCGTAAGGTTAGCGCAGCTAACAAATTTTCAGCTAACATAACATGTAACGTAACTTATTTGAAAAGTCATTACTTTATTACATTGCTCAACATTTCCATAATTAGTTAAAGCAATGAATTTGTATCCGCTTTTGTCGGACTTCGGCTGCATATTTTCTGCCATTTTCTTCAAATCTGATAACGTTGTGAAGCCACACCCATTTTCAGAAGAATTGCATTATGGGCCCTAAAAGCCCTAAAAGCAAGGAAATAGTTTCCACTGCATGTATACTTTGCATTTTGGAGAATTTAGTATGATATCCGGGAACTTTTGGCATACTAACTATAGCCATACTATACTGCGTTTGACCTCTGTCATTGCCAATAAAGGGTATATAACAAAGTATTGAGATAAACTTTTGTTATTGACCAAATACTTATTTTCCACCATAATTTGCAAATAAATTCATTAAAAATCCTACAATGTAATTTTCTGGATTTTTTTTCTCATTTTGTCTGTCATAGTTGAAGTGTATCTATGATGGAAATTACAGGCCTCTCTCATCTTTTTAAGTGGGAGAACTTGCACAATTGGTGGCCGACTAAATACTTCTTTGCCCCACTGTAGCCTTGCTATTGTTATTTTACTGCTGCTGTTTAATTATGTTACTTTTCATTTTCAATTTTTTTACTAAACACTTTTTTATTTTATTAAAACTTCTTCAAGGATTGTTAGTTAAGGGCTTTGTAGTAAGTAAGCGTTTCACTGTATGGTCTACACCTGTTGTATTCAGCACATGTGACAAATACAATTTGATTTGATTTGTTCACCACATGGCCTCACGTAAATCCTGAAATAGATGGGTGGGGCTAAGGCTTAAGAGGGTGTGAACAATGCTGATTGGTTGTAGACAAAGACGAGCTCTCCAGTATGTGTACCAAAACATACAAGGGCCATTTTCTCAAAAGTGGGGTTACAAGTTTATCAACTTTCAAAGAAGAATTACTTTCCCATTGTTCTTCAACTGCAGTGTATGATCTACCATTTTCTAGCTTTGAGTCCAACCTTTATCCAATGTAAAAAACACTATTTCAAATTTTGCTACATAAGACTGGATCGAGGTGGTCGGTCACATATGTCAACTTACCCTCGTTCTCTCTCTTGCGGTTTTCCAGCAAAGGTTTTTGAAAAACATCCATCAGCTATAATAACCTTAAAGGGATAATTCTAAATTGTAATTATTTCGCCTTTATGGCCTATTTATTGCCTTACCTCCCTACTCTTCTACATTTGCACACACTGTACATAGATTTTTCTATGGTGTTATTGACTGTACGTTTATGTGTAACTCTGTGTTGTTGTTTTTTTCCCACTGCTTTGCTTTATCTTGGCCAAGTCTCAAGTGGAAATGAGAACTTGTTCTCAACTGGCCTACCTGGTTAAATAAAGGTGAAGTAAATAAAACACACTTTTTAAATGATCCACCCCAAACCACAAATTATTATAATTAACAGTGATAAACAGTGTTAAATAACACTAACATGTGAAAACAATATTTTTTTGTGAACAAATGTTTCATTCTGTACAGCACTTTGAGATATCAGCTGATGTACGAAGGGCTATATAAATACATTTGATTTGATGCTTCTGTTGTAATAACAAGATTGGTAGAAACGTGAAAATCTGTTGCAGCTCAAGTCTACTTCAAAACCCACAATGCAATGTTCTCTCTCTCCCTGGGCTGGCTGGCAAGCTAGCTAGAAAACATAGATACACACAATAATATCAAAGTGAATGTCAACACATGAAGAAGCTAGCTAGCTGTAAAAAGAGTCTCTCACCAAGTTGCAGTTCCTCTCTGCCCAGAGCGAGAGCAGCGTTAATTTGCATTCCCACAGAGATCATTTTAAGGAGATGGGAAACCCAATTAGAATCAGATTGTGTGACGATTTGCATAACAACGGCGTGACACAACATGCTAACGTGAATGCGATTGGTCAACTGTCAAGTTGGTCGGTGTTTTTCAATTTATTGTCCAATTGGATTCCTATCTCCTTTCTTTAATATCTCTGTTTCCCACAGACGGCGTATTGCGACATGGTACTTGAAGGAGAAATGGAGGTGAATCATTTGGTACAGTTTTACATCTAAACGATCCTTTCTCCCAGCAGGGGTGTTTCAGCAGCCCCTCATAGGACTACCTGCCATCACATCATCTGGCTCAGAGGATCTTCCTTTGGACATGAGGCCATTTCCCCGAACAATTTCATAAAATGTTATATTACATTCCGTCTTTATTGTTCATACAGTTAAGCCTATACTCGATTGAACTAGCCATGTTCATGCAACATGATGACATTGATAAAGTATGTTGTTGTCGTAGCTTTTTGCCAGGATGGATGGACTGCATATAAATCTTCACAACATCTCCAGAGTTAGATGGATGAAGTGAAAGGATGTTCATTCAGTCCAGTCAGTTGCAAATAACTGACAAGGGTATTTGGCACACCATCTCCCCTCATCTCCTCTCCCCTCATCACCTCTCCTTATCTCCTCACCTCTCCTCTCCCCTCATCACCTCTCCTTATCTCTTCACCTCTCCGCTCCCCTCATCTCCTCACCTCTCCACTCCCCTCATCCCCTCCTCACCTCTCCACTCTCCTCATCTCCTCCCTCATTACCTCTCCACATCTCTTCACCTCATCTCTTCACATCTCCATTCCCCTCATCTCCTCATCTCTTCACCTCTCATCTCTTCACCTCCCCTCATCTCTTCACCTCATCTCTTCTCCACTCCCCTCATCTCCTCACCTCTCCTCCCCTCATCACCTCTCCTCATCTCCTTCCCTCACATCTCCTCCACTCATCTTCTCACTTACCCACTTACCTCTCTACCCCTCCTTTCCTTTCATCTCTTTACTTACCTCTTCTCCTCTCCTCTCCTCTCCTCTCCTCTCCTCTCCTCTCCTCTCCTCTCCTCTCCTCTCCTCTCCTCTCCTCTCCTCTCCTCTCCTCTCCTCTCCTCTCCTCTCCTCTCCTCTCCTCTCCTCTCCTCTCCTCCTCAGTCTGATATTAATGAATGGTGTTCACTATGTGGGGCCTGGATATGTGAAGCCCAGAAAGCAACACTTGAGTGATGATTCTGTCTGTGCCAGTATCCTGCGCACATACACACACACACAAACGCCTGACCTGCTGTGAACACAGGGGCTTGCTGTATCAGATCAGGCCACTGTCACAGGAGCAATTAAACAGAGCACAGGCCCTCCTCTCATACTGTCACTGTCTATTAGATAGAGACAGGCCCTCCTCTCATACTGTCACTGTCTATTAGATAGAGACAGGCCCTCCTCTCATACTGTCTGTCTGTTAGATAGAGACAGGCCCTCCTCTCATACTGTCTGTCTGTTAGATAGAGACAGGCCCTCCTCTCATACTGTCTGTCTGTTAGATAGAGACAGGCCCTCCTCTCACACTGTCACTGTCTATTAGATAGAGACTGGCCCTCCTCTCATACTGTCACTGTCTATTAGATAGAGACAGGCCCTCCTCTCATACTGTCACTGTCTATTAGATAGAGACAGGCCCTCCTCTCATACTGTCACTGTCTATTAGATAGAGACAGGCCCTCCTCATACTGTCACTGTCTGTTAGATAGAGACAGGCCCTCCTCTCATACTGTCACTGTCTGTTAGATAGAGACATGGTAGGAGAGGAGGGAGGGAGGAGGGGAGGGGAGGGGAGGAAAGGACAGGTCGAAGAGATTAGACAGGAAGATGCATAGAGACAGAGAGACATGTACAGTGCCTTCGGAAAGTATTCACACCCCCTGACTTTAACAACATTTTGTTATGTTACAGCCTGACTCTAAAACAGATTTTTAAAAATCTACACACAATACCCCAAAATGATGAAGCAAAACCGGTTATTCAATTTTTTTTGCTAATTTATAAAAAATAAAAACGGAAATATCACATTTAGTATTAGGACCCTTTACTCAGTACTTTGTTGAAGCACGTTTGGCAACGATTACAGCATTGAGTCATCTTGGGTATGATGCTACAAGCTTGGCACATCTGTATATGGGGAGTTTCTCACATTCTTCTCTGCAGATCCTCTTAAGCTCAGTCAGGTTGGATGGGGAGCGTTGCTGCACAGCTATTTTCAGGTCTCTCAAGAGATGTTCGATCGGGTTCAAGTCCGGGCTCTGGCTGGGCCACTCAAGGACATTCAGAGACTTGTCCTGAAGTTACTCCTGCATTGTCTTGTCTGTGTGCTTAGAGTCTTTGTCCTGTTGGAAAGTGAACCTTCGCCCAGTCTGAGGTCCTGAGAGCTCTGGAGCAGGTTTCGATCAAGGATCTCCCTGTACTTTGCTCTGCTCTGCTCATCTTTGCCTCAATCCTGACTAGACCCCCATTCCCTGCCGCTGAAAAACTTCCCCACAGCATAATGCTGCCACCCCCATGCTTCACTATAGGGATGGTGTCAGGTTCCCTCCAGATGTGGCACTTGACATTCAGTTCAAAGAGTTCAATCTTGGTTTCATCAGACCAGATAATATTGTTTCTCATGGTCTGAGAGTCTTTAGGTGGCTTTTGGCAAACTACATGCAGGCTGTCATGTGCCTTTTACTGAGGAGTGGCTACCATCTGGCCACTCAACCATAAAGGGCTGATTGATGGAGTGCTGTAGAGATGGTTGTCCTTCTGGAAGGTTCTCCCATTTCCACAGAGGAACTCTAGAGCTCTGTCAGAGTGACCATCGGGATCTTGACCACTTCCCTGACCAAGGCCCTTCTCCCCCGATTGCTCAGTTTGGCCGGGCAGCCAGCTCTAGGAAGAGTCTCGGTGGTATCAAACTTCTTCCATTTAAGAATGATGGAGGCCACTGTGTTCTTGGGGACCTTCAATGCTGCAGAAACGCTTTTCTACCCTTCTACAGATCTGGCCCTCAACACAATGCTGTCTCGGAGATCTACGAACAATTCATTCGACCTCACGGCTTGGTTTTTACTCTGACATGGACAGTCAACGGTGGGACCTTATATAGACAGTTGTGTACCTTTCCAAATCATGCCCAATCAATTGAATTTACCACAGGTGGACTCAAGGATGATCAATGGAAACAGGATGCACCTGAGCTCAATTTCGAGTCTCATAACAAAGGGTCTGAATACTTATGTAAATAAGGTATTTCTGTTTTTATTTTAAAAACATTTACAAACATTTCAAAAAGACTTCGCTTTGTCATTATGGGGTATTGTGTTTAGATTGATACTTTTTTTTAGAAATCCATTTTAGGACAAAGCTGTATCGTAACAAAATGTGGAAAAAGTCAAGGGGTCTGAATACTTTCTAAAGGCATTGTATATAGAGAAACATATAGAGTTGGAGTGTCAGAGAGAGAACATTTCCCTGTGACCCTCCTCAGCCACCCCCCATAATACAATAGCCTTATGAAACCCTGCGATGTCAAAGGTGACTGCAGAGAAACACACACACACACACACACACACACACACACACACACACACACACACACACACACACACACACACACACACACACACACACACACACACACACACACTGTGTGGCAGGTACTGTACAGGAGCCTTCAATGATCCTGGGCAGGGCCCGGTTGAGTTGAGACCACAGAGGACAGAGAGGTGTTTACAGCTCTCAGGTTTATTAGTAGACCTTTTTATTTACCACTCTTAGCCATGGTTGACTGGTCACTGGCCCACAGGCCAGATTACACCACTGGGGTCAACTAGTCTATCTGAGAGTCTGAGAAAAACCCTTGAATGAGTAGGTGTGTCCAAACGTTTGACTGGTACTGTATATCTACTGCATATATATATATATACAGTGGGGAGAACAAGTATTTGATACACTGCCGATTTTGCAGGTTTTCCTACTTACAAAGCATGTAGAGGTCTGTAATTTTTATCATAGGTACACTTCAGCTGTGAGAGACGGAATCTGAAACAAAAATCCAGAAAATCACATTGTATGATTTTTAAGTATTTAATTTGCATTTTATTGCATGACATAAGTATTCTCTACAGGGAGAGCTTGAAATTGTAAGCCCCTTTGGTGCTGCCGTAGAGTTACATTAGAAGTGGCCTTCGATGAAGGCTTTATGTCACTGGCCACAGATAAAATTACGTCAAACTCTGACAGTGCCTTGCAAAAGTATTCACCCCCCTGGGCATTTTTCTATTTTTGTGCTTTGCAACCTGTAATTTAAATCAATTTTAATTTGGATTCCATGTAAATGGACACTAAATAGTCCAAATTGGTAAGTGAAATGAAATAAATAACTTGTTTACATTTTTTGGGACAAATTTTAAACGGAAAAGTGGTGTATTCACCCCCTTTGCTATGAAGCCCCTAAATAAGATTTGGTGCAACCAATTAAAGTCCACCTGTGTGCAATGTGTCACATGATCTGTCACATGATCTCAGTATATATACACCTCTTCTGAAAGGCCCCATAGTCTGTACCACTACTAAGCAAGGGGCACCACCACTAAGCAAGGGGCACCACCACTAAGCAAGGGGCACCACCACTAAGCAAGGGGAACCACCACTAAGCAAAAGGCACCACCACTAAGCAAGGGGAACCACCACTAAGCAAGGGGCACCACCACTAAGCAAGGGGCACCACCACTAAGCAAAGGGCACCACCACTAAGCAAAAGGCACCACCACTAAGCAAGTGGCACCACCACTAAGCAAAGGGCACCACCACTAAGCAAAAGGCACCACCACTAAGCAAGTGGCACCACCAATAAGCAAAGGGCACCACCACTAAGCAAGGGGCACCACCACTATGCAAGGGGCACCACCACTATGCAAGGGGCACCACCAAGCAAGCGGTACCATGAAGACCAAGGAGCTCTCTCAGTTCAGGGACAAAGTTGTGGAGTACAGATCAGGGTTAGATTATGAAAAATATCCGAAACTTTGAACATCCCACGGAGCACCATTAAATCCATTATTAAAAAATGGAAAGAATATGGCACCACAACAAACCTGCCAGGAGAGGGCCACCCACCAAAACGGGGGAACAGGCAAGGAGGGCATTAATCAGAGAGGCAATAAAGAGACCAAAGATGACCCTGAAGGAGCTGCAAAGCTCCACAGCGGAGATTTGAGTATCTGTCCATAGGACCACTTTAAGCCGTACACGCCACAAAGCTGGGCTTTAAGGAAGAGTGGTCAGAAAAAAGCCATTGCTTAAAGCAAAAAAATAAGCAAACAAGTTTGGTGTTCGCCAAAAGGCATGTGGGAGACTCCCCGAACATATGGAAGAAGGTACTCTGGTTAGATGAAACTAAAATGTAGGTTTTTGACCATCAAGGTAATCGCTATGTCTGGTGCAAACCCAACACCTCTCATCACCTCGAGAGCACCATCCCCACAGTGAAGCATGGTGGTGGCAGCATCATGCTGTGGGTATGTTTTTCATCGACAGGGACTGGGAAACTGGTAAGAATCCCTGGCCAGGGAGATTTGTATACTGTAGCTAAGAAAGTAATACTAAGTGTATGAATCCCTGAAGATCACTGACGTCATAATTCAACCATGATTCAACCAAGTTCCCAGTTGTCTTGAAAGTACCATTAATCCAGAGAATGCCAGACTTTGATGACAAAGTTTGATGACAACATTTTCCAAGAAGGACCGCCGCTCCACCTTCCTGTTCAAGTGAGCACAGCACAACAAGTCAAGTCCAAAAAGGTCTTGTATGTTACTGCATAAATTATGTAATATGCCAGGGAGATATGTATACTATAGCTAAGAATGTAATACTAAGTGTATGTTGTGTAGTAAGCTGTTAGTAGCCCATGTGCCTAAACCTAATAATTTGTTCCCTTTTCCACTCATAACTTAGCCTTCTGTTTCAGGCTAAGACTTAGCCTACTGTTTAGCCTGTTTTAGAAAACTGTCATCATTGAATATTGTAAGACCTGTCATTGTCTGCTTATATGCCCCCTTTATTTATCATACGGTTCTGACTTGGTGTACAGGGAGAATACAGTAAGAACGGCCCCAGTTCTGAATTCTGTCTCTGTACATTTCAAAGTGCTGAACAAATAGTTATATTGACTACGTCCGTCCTTGCTCTCTCATTAATGTCTTAATCTAAATTATGTATTGCCGCTCAACATCCCTTTATGCCATAGTTTTTACATGTCAATTGTCAGTAGAAACAACATTTACTATGCGTAAATTGTGCATTTCTAGGTTTTGCAGTAAAATCAATAGAGGAAGACAAGTGTTTCCAATGACATCGTCGGTGTGCATCGTGTGATTTCAACCAATTATGAGGAGGCATTGTCTATTAATTATGTACTTATTGATTGAAGATGTCATTGGAAACACTTATCTTCCTCTATCGTTTTTACTGCAAAACCTAGAAACGCGTAATTTTCTTATATGTTGATGTTGGGGTGGTGCTGGATGGATATGAAGTTGAAACATGTGGAAATGTCCCTTTAAGCCAAACTAAGCTAGCAGTGTTATTAAAAGTCTAACTGAAACATTCATTGAAAGTTGAGGAAGTTATTCAAAAACCTCCATGCAACCTAAAAATGAATGTTTCCAGAATAGGAAAAATTGTTCACATCCATTCTTAGAACGTTTAAAAAATGTTCCGTTTTACTGGTTTGGAAATGTACAGTAGCTTCGTTTCCAGAATCAATTAGAAACTAAAAACGTACATTCCCACAACTTCCAAGGAACCAAATGTGCTAGCTGGGTGCTCTCTTATAATTTAAAAAGTCCACAAAAAGTCCCACTGTAACTAACATCATTATTAACCTTTAGACGTATGTTACCATACCAATCGAGGGACTCTGGAAATTCCTTTCGTTTCTTTGCACCTTACTTGTGGAATAATCTTCAAAATTCGAAATGTATTTATTTTGGTGCCTCTAGGGCAATTCAGACTGCTGATTGAGGACCTTCTTACTGAAGAATGTGTTTCTTTTCTATGATCAGGTTTTGTATTTCTGCTTTGCATTTCATATCTGTATTTGATGCGTGTATCTTTGTAATTACAGGGATCATATGTAAAATAGACCTTTGGTCTCAACATGACTGCCTTTCAAAATAAACATTAAAATAAGACGTCAATTCAACGTCAACCAGTGTGGTGCCCAGTGGGATGAAATGCTTCCAAGGAAGTCGTCAGCGTCCCACAGGAACTCCAACGGCTGTGCCAGGGACCCGCTTCCCTCCTGGATGGTGCAAGTTGTTGACAATAGCTAGTGTGTGTGTGTGCATATGTGCGTGTACACACACGCTCAGAAACGTAGGTACACACAAGCACACACACACACACTTCTAGCCTATTTGCAAGTCTATTACCTCATCCCTTCATTGACTCTAGTTGAATCAAATCTAAATTAAATCAAATCAAATTTTATTTGTCACATACACATGGTTAGCAGATGTTAATGTGAGTGTAGCGAAATGCTTGTGCTTCTAGTTCCGACAATGCAGTAATAACCAACGAGTAATCTAACCTAACAATTCCACAACTAATACCTTATACACACAAGTGTAAAGGGATAAAGAATATGTACATAAAGATATATGAAGGAGTGATGGTAAAGAACGGCATAGGCAAGATGCAATAGATGGTATCGAGTACAGTATGAATATACATATGAGATGAGTAATGTAGGGTATGTGAACATTATATTAAGTGGCATTGTTTAAAGTGGCTAGTGATACATTTTTTACACCTATTTCCATTATTAAAGTGGCTGGAGTTTAGTCAGTATGTTGGCAGCAGCCACTCAATGTTAGTGGTGGCTGTTTAACAGTCTGATGGCCTTGAGATAGAAGCTGTTTTTCAGTCTCTCTGTCCCTGCTTTGATGCACCTGTACTGACCTCGCCTTCTGGATGATAGCGGGGTGAACAGGCAGTGGCTTGGGTAGTTGTTGTCCTTGATGATCTTTATGGCCTTCCTGTGACATCGGGTGGTGTAGGTGTCCTGGAGGGCAGGTAGTTTGCCCCCGGTGATGCGTTGTGCAGACCTCACTACCCCCTGGAGAGCCTTACGGTTGTGGGCGGAGCAGTTGCCGTACCAGGCGGTGATACAGCCCGCCAGGATGCTCTCGATTGTGCATCTGTAGAAGTTTGTGAGTGCTTTTGGTGACAAGCCAAATTTCTTCAGCCTCCTGAGGTTGAAGAGGCGCTGCTGCGCCTTCTTCACCACGCTGTCTGTGTGGGTGGACCAATTCAGTTTGTCCGTGATGTGTACGCAGAGGAACTTAAAACTTACTACCCTCTCCACTACTGTCCTGGTGATGTGGATAGCTCCCTTTCTGTTGTTTCCTGAAGTCCACAATCATCTCCTAGTTTTGTTGACGTTGAGTGTGAGGTTATTTTCCTGACACCACACTCCGAGGGCCCTCACCTCCTCCCTGTAGGCCGTCACGACGTTGTTGGTAATCAAGCCTACCACTGTAGTGTCGTCTGCAAACTTGATGATTGAGTTGGAGGCGTGCATTTGCACGCAGTCATGGGTGAACAGGGAGTACAGGAGAGGGCTCAGAACGCACCCTTGTGGGCCCCAGTGTTGAGGATCAGCGTGGTGGAGATGTTGTTACCTACCCTCACCACCTGGGGGCGGTCCGTTAGGAAGTCCAATACCCAGTTGCACAGGGCGGGGTCGAGACCCAGGGTCTCGAGCTTGATGACGAGTTTGGAGGGTACTATGGTGTTAAATGCTGAGCTGTAGTCGATGAACAGCATTCTCACATAGGTATTCCTCTTGTCCAGATGGGTTAGGGCAGTGTGCAGTGTGGTTGCGATTGCATCGTCTGTGGACCTATTGGGATGGTGAGCAAATTGGAGTGGGTCTAGGGTGTCAGGTAGGGTGGAGGGGATATGGTCCTTGACTAGTCTCTCAAAGCACTTCATGATGACGGAAGTGAGTGCTACGGGGCGGTAGTCGTTTAGCTCAGTTACCTTCACTTTCTTGGGAACAGGAACAATGGTGGCCCTCTTGAAGCATGTGGGGACAGCAGACTGGGATAAGGATTGATTGAATATGTCCGTAAACACACCAGCCAGCTGGTCTGCGCATGCTCTGAGGACACGGCTGGGGATGCCGTCTGGGCCTGCAGCCTTGCGAGGGTTAACACGTTTAAATATTTTACTCACATCGGCTGCAGTGAAGGAGAGTCCGCAGGTTTTGGTAGCAGGCTGTGTCAGTGGCACTGTATTGTCCTCAAAGCGAGCAAAGAAGTTATTTAGTTCGTCTGGGAGCAAGACATCCTGGTCCGCGACGGGGCTGGTTTTCATTTTGTAATCCGTGATTGACTGTAGTCCCTTTCACATACCTCTTGTGTCTGAGCCGTTGAATTATGTCTCTACTTTGTCTCTATACTGACGCTTATCTTGTTTGATTGCCTTGCGGAGGGAATAGATACACTGTTTGTATTCGGTCATGTGTCCGGTCACCTTGCCCTGGTTAAAAGCAGTGGTTCGCGATTTCAATTTCGAGCGAATGCTGCCATCAATCCACAGTTTCTGGTTTGGGAATGTTTTAATAGTTGCTGTAGGTACGACATTGCCGATGCACTTTCTAATGTACTAGCTCACCAAATCAGCGTATTCGTCAATGCTGTTGTTGGCTGCAGTGCGGAACATATCCCAATCCACGTGATAGAAGCAGTCTTGAAGTGTGGAATCAGATTGGTCGGACCAGCGTTGAACAGACCTGAGCGCGGGAGCTTCCTGTTTTAGTTTTTGTCTGTAGGCTGGAAGCAACAAAATGGAGTCGTGTTGAGCTTTTCCGAAAGGAGGGCGGGGGAAGGCCTTATATGCATCGCGGAAGTTAGAATAACAATGATCCAGGGTTTTACCAGTCCTGGTTGCACAATCGATATGCTGATAGAATTTAGGGAGTCTTGTTTTCAGATTAGCCTTGTTAAAATCCCCAGCTACAATGAATGCAGCCTCAGGATATGTGGTTTCCAGTTTACATTGAGTCAAATAAAGTTCGTTCAGGGCCATCGATGTGTCTGTTTGGGGGGGAATATATGCGGCTGTGATTATAATCGAAGAGAATTCTCTTGGTAGATAATGCGGTCAACATTTGATTGTGAGGAATTCCAAGTCAGGTGAACAGAAGGACTTGAGCATATCCGTAAACACACCAGCCATAAACACACCAGTATGTTGTTATGATCACACCACGTCTCGTTAATCATAAGGCATATGCCCCCGCCCCTCTTCTTACCAGAAAGATGCTTGTTTCTGACGGCGCGATGCGTGAAGAAACCAGCTGGCTGCACCGACTCCGTTAGCGTCTCTCGAGTGAGCCATGTTTCCGTGAAGCAAAGAACGTTACAGTCTATGATGTCTCTCTGGAAGGATACCCTTGCTCGCATTTCATCAACCTTGTTGTCAAGAGACTGGACATTGGCGAGTAGTATGCTAGGGAGTGGTGCGCGATGTGCCCGTCTCCGGAGCCTGACCAGAAGACCGCTTCATTTGCCCCTTTTACGGAGATGTTGTTTAGGTTCGCCGGCTGGGATCCGATCCATTGTCCTGGGTGGTGAGCAAAATACAGGATCCGCTTTGGGAAAGTCGTATTCCTGGTTGTAATGATATTGAGGTGACATTGCTCTTATATTCAGTAGTTCCTCCCGACTGTATGTAATGAAACCTAAGATTACCTGGTGTACCAATTTAAGAACTCACACCTACAAAAACAAAAACGCGAAGCAAAAAAAACAAAAAAACAAAACGCGAAGCGGGGCGGCCATCTCTGTCGGCGCAAGAGGCAAGGTAAATGGTCTGTTCCAGTCAGGCTGACAGCTGGCAGGCAGGCTGCAGGCAGAATTAGGCACTTACAGCTCTTGTGAAGCAGGGGACAACGAGCGGATAAGAGGCAATCCATAATTTTGATTAAGACATTAATGAGCGAGCTCAGACGGACGTAGTCAGTATAACTATTTGTTCAGCACTTTTAAAATGTACAGAGACAGAATTCAGAACATGGGCCGTTCTTACAGTATTCTCCCTGTACACCAAGTCAAAACCATAGAATGAATGAAGGGGACATATAAGCAGAAAATGAAATCTCTTACAATATTCGATGATGACATTTCTCTAAAACAGGGTATAGGCTACATATGCACTACCACTAAATCAGAACAGTAGGCTAAGTTGAAAGTGGAAAAGGGACCAAATGATTAGGTTGAGGTACATGGGCTACTAACAGTTTACTACACAACATACACTAAGTATTACTTTCTTAGCTATAGTATACATTCAATCCAAGATGGCATAGCAGTTCAGACGTCTTTTGTCCTCGTCTTGTCGTGTCCCGTATATATATATATATATATTTACAACTTATTTTACAACAAAAAATTTTTTTTTAATTTTCCATAAACTCATCTTCAAAACATCAAAACACTCTCCTGCAAACAATAGCATGGTATTCTACTACTCACCAATTTATATTTATAAAAAAGTATTATTTACCTCAAATCTGTAATCGTCCAAGAAGCTAGCAAGAAACTCCAAGAAGCTAGCCAGAAACTATTCAGGAGTTAGCCAGGAGCTAGCCAGAAGCTAATCCAGAAGCTAATCAGAAGCTAGGTCAGAAGCTAGTTAGCTTCTTTACTGGCAAATCGTTAGTATTCAGCTAACCACGGTTTGTGGTCATCAGCTATCCTTTAGCTCGAAAATCTATCGCCAGTTTTGTACGGCTCAGCGCGGCTCAGAACGGAACATACCGGACCAATTTTTCTCTCCATGTCCCTGGATTTCTACCGCTAACTCTGGATATTCATACCTGGATCTCACAGCAAGCTAGCTGCTATCCGTGTGACTATCGTCTTTCGTCGATTCCGGAGCAAACATCAATTATTCCGGAGCTAGCCAGCTGAAGAATTCCATCAATCACTCCTGGGCTGCAGTCACCTATCCGGACCCGTTTTACTGCCTACGCGGAGCCCCACCGGGCCTTCATAACTGGACATTATCTACCCGAAGGAGTTATCCGGCTGGCTCCTCTGTCGCGACGTTACCTGAACGCCCATCTGCGGCCTGTTAACCGTTAGCTGTCTTTTCAGCTGCTATCTGAATAGACAATCGGACAATTTATTTATTTATTTTTATTATTTATTTTTTTCTTCTTGGGCCTCTAACTATATCTATTGTTTTTATTTTTGTTGTTGTTGTGTGATTTGGATTAATCCCCTCTACCACACGGAACCCAACTAATCTACTGACGGAACGCAAGAGGTGGCTAATAACAGACATCCATCCTATGCTAGCTTGCTAACGATGGCCTGGCTAGCTGTCTAAATCGCCGTGTCCCCCAAACAACCTCTCCACTCACTGGACCCTTTTGATCACTCGACGAAGCATGCCTCTCCTTCATGTCAATATGCCTTGTCCATTGCTGCTCTGGTTAGTGTTTATTGGCTTATTTCACTGTAGAGCCTCTAGTCCTGCTCACTATACCTTATCCAACCTATTAGTTCCACCACCCACACATGCAATGACATCTCCTGGTTTCAATGATGTTTCTAGAGACAATATCTCTCTCTTCATCACTCAATACCTAGGTTTACCTCCACTGTATTCACATCCTACCATACCTTTGTCTGTACATTATACCGTGATGCTATTTTATCGCCCCCAGAAACCTCCTTTTACTCTCTGTTCCAGACGTTCTAGACGACCAATTCTTATTGCTTTTAGCCGCACCCTTATTCTACTCCTCCTCTGTTCCTCTGGTGATGTAGAGGTGAATCCAGGCACAGCAGTGCCTAGCTCCACTCCTATTCCTCAGGCGCTCTCTTTTGATGATTTCTGTAACCGTAATAGCCTTGGTTTCATGCATGTTAAAATTAGAAGCCTCCTCCCTAAGTTTGTTCTATTCACTGCTTTAGCACACTCTGCCAACCCGGATGTTCTAGATGTGTCTGAATCCTGGCTTAGGAAGACTACCAAGAATTCTGAAATTTTAATTCCAAACTACAACATTTTCAGACAAGATAGAACTGCCAAAGGGGGCGGTGTTGCAATCTACTGCAAAGATAGCCTGCCGAGTTCTGTCCGACTAACCAGGTCTGTACCCAAACAATTTGAACTTCTACTTTTAAAAATCCACCTCTCTAAAAATAAGTCTCTCACCGTTGCCGCCTGCTATAGACCACCCTCTGTCCCCAGCTGTGCTCTGGACAACATATGTGAACTGATTGCCCCCCATCTATCTTCAGAGCTCGTGCTGCTAGGCGACCTAAACTGGAACATGCTTAACACCCCAGCCATCCTACAATCTAAACTTGATGCCCTCAATCTCACACAAATGATCAATGAACCTACCAGGTACCTCCCCAAAGCCTTAAACACGGGCACCCTCATAGATATCATCCTAACCAACTTGCCCTCTAAATACACCTCTGCTGTCTTCAACCAAGATCTCAGCGATCACTGCCTCATTGCCTGCATCCGTAATGGGTCAGCGGTCCAACGACCTCCACTCATCACTGTAAAACGCTCCCTGAAACACTTCAGCAAGCAGGCCTTTCTAATCGACCTGGCCGGGGTATCCTGGAAGGATATTGATCTCATCCCGTCAGTAGAGGATGTCTGGATATTTAAAAAAATGCCTTCCTAACCATCTTAAATAAACATGCCCCATTCAAGAAATGTAGTACCAGGAACAGATATAGCCCTTGGTTCTCCCCAGACCTGACTGCCCTTAACCAACACAAAAACATCCTATGGCGTTCTGCATTAGCATCGAACAGCCCCCGTGATATGCAGCTGTTCAGGGAAGCTAGAAACCATTATACACAGGCAGTTAGAAAAGCCAAGGCTAGCTTTTTCAAGCAGAAATTTGCTTCCTGCAACGCTAACTCAAAAATGTTCTGGGACACTGTAAACTCCATGGAGAATAAGAACACCTCCTCCCAGCTGCCCACTGCACTGAAGATAGTGTGGAGTGTGGTGTCAGGAAAATAACCTCACACTCAACGTCAACAAAACTAAGGAGATGATTGTGGACTTCAGGAAACAGCAGAGGGAACACCCCCCTATCCACATCGATGGAACAGTAGTGGAGAGGGTAGCAAGTTTTAAGTTCCTCGGCATACACATCACAGACAAACTGAATTGGCCCACTCACACAGACAGCATCGTGAAGAAGGCGCAGCAGCGCCTCTTCAACCTCAGGAGGCTGAAGAAATTTGGCTTGTCACCAAAAGCACTCACAAACTTCTACAGATGCACAATCGAGAGCATCCTGGTGGGCTGTATCACCGCCTGGTACGGCAACTGCTCTGCCCTCAACTGTAAGGCTCTCCAGAGGGTAGTGAGGTCTGCACAACGCATCACCGGGGGCAAACTACCTGCCCTCCAGGACACCTACACCACCCGATGTTACAGGAAGGCCATAAAGATCATCAAGGACATCAACCACCCGAGCCACTGCCTGTTCACCCCGCTATCATCCAGAAGGCGAGGTCAGTACAGGTGCATCAAAGCTGGGACCGAGAGACTGAAAAACAGCTTCTATCTCAAGGCCATCAGACTGTTAAACAGCCACCACTAACATTGAGTGGCTGCTGCCAACACACTGACACTGACTCAACTCCAGCCACTTTAATAATGGGAATTGATGGGAAATGATGTAAATATATCACTAGCCACTTTAAACAATGCTACCTTATATAATGTTACTTACCCTACATTATTCATCTCATATGCATACGTATATACTGTACTCTATATCATCGACTGCATCCTTATGTAATACATGTATCACTAGCCACTTTAACTATGCCACTTTGTTTACATACTCATCTCATATGTATATACTGTACTCGATACCATCTACTGTATCTTGCCTATGCTGCTCTGTACCATCACTCATTCATATATCCTTATGTACATATTCTTTATCCCCTTACACTGTGTATGAGACAGTAGTTTAGGAATTGTTAGTTAGATTACTTGTTGGTTATTACTGCATTGTCGGAACTAGAAGCACAAGCATTTCACTACACTCGCATTAACATCTGCTAACCATGTGTATGTGACAAATAAAATTTGATTTGATTTGATTTGAGATAGGAAACACTGTCACCACTGATAAATCCACCATAATTGAGAATTTCAATAAGCATTTTTCTACGGCTGGCCATGCTTTCCACCTGGCTACTCCTACCCCGGTCAACAGCACTGCACCCCCCACAGCAACTCGCCCAAGCCTTCCCCATTTCTCCTTCTCCCAAATCCGTTCAGCTGATGTTCTGAAAGAGCTGCAAAATCTGGACCCCTACAAATCAGCCGGGCTAGACAATCTGGACCCTTTCTTTCTAAAATTATCTGCCGAAATTGTTGCCACCCCTATTAATAGCCTGTTCAACCTCTCTTGCGTGTCGTCTGGGATTCCCAAAGATTGGAAAGCAGCTACGGGGGACACTCTTGACCCAAACTGCTACAGACCTATATCTATCCTCCCATGCCTTTCTAAGGTCTTCGAAAGCCAAGTCAACAAACAGATTACCGACCATTTCGAATCTCACCATACCTTCTCTGCTATGCAATCTGGTTTCAGAGCTGGTCATGGGTGCACCTCAGCCACGCTCAAGGTCCTAAACAATATCTTAACCGCCATCGATAAGAAACATTACTGTGCAGCCATGTTCATTGATCTGGCCAAGGCTTTCGACTCTGTCAATCACCACATCCTCATCGGCTGACTCGACAGCCTTGGTTTCTCAAATGATTGCCTTGCCTGGTTCACCAACTACTTCTCTGATAGAGTTCAGTGTGTCAAATCGGAGGGTCTGCTGTCCGGACCTCTGGCAGTCTCTATGGGGGTGCCACAGGGTTCAATTCTTGGAACCGACTCTCTTCTCTGTATACATCAATGAGGTCGCTCTTGCTGCTGGTGAGTCTCTGATCCACCTCTACGCAGACGACACCATTCTGTATACTTCTGGCCCTTCTTTGGACACTGTGTTAACAACACTCCAGGCAAGCTTCAATGCCATACAACTCTCCTTCCGTGGCCTCCAATTGCTCTTAAATTCAAGTAAAACTAAATGCATGCTCTTCAACCGATCGCTACCCGCACCTGCCCGCCTGTCCAACATCACTACTTTGGACGGCTCTAACTTAGAATACGTGGACAACTACAAATACTTAGGTGTCTGGTTAGACTGTAAACTCTCCTTCCAGACCCATATCAAACATCTCCAATCCAAAGTTAAATCTAGAATCGGCTTCCTATTTCGCAACAAAGCATCCTTCACTCATGCTGCCAAACATACCCTTGTAAAACTGACCACAGATTACTGCACCTGTACATAGCCCACCTATATTTTAGCCCAAACAACTACCTCTTTCCCTACTGTATTTAATTTCATTTATTTATTTTACTCCTTTGCACCCCGTTATTTTTATTTCTACTTTGCACATTCTTCCATTGCAAATCTACCATTCCAGTGTTTTACGTGCTATATTGTATTTACTTTGCCACCATGGCCTTTTTTTGCCTTTACCTCCCTTATCTCACCTCATTTGCTCACATCGTATATAGACTTGTTGTTACTGTATTATTGACTGTATGTTTCTTTTACTCCATGTGTAACTCTGTGTCGTTGTATGTGTCGAACTGCTTTGCTTTATCTTGGCCAGGTCGCAATTGTAAATGAGAACTTGTTCTCAACTTGTCTACCTGGTTAAATAAAGGTGAAATAAAAAAATTAATTAAAAATACATATCTCCCTGGCATATTACATCATTCATGCAGCAGCATACAAGACCTTTTTGGACTCATCCTGTTGTGCTGTGCTCACTTGAACAGGAAGGTGGAGCGGCGGGCCTTCTTGGCAAATTTTGTCATCAAACTTTGTAATCAAAGTCTGGCATTCTCTGGATTAATGGTACTTTCAAGACAACTGGGAACTTGGTTGGTTGAATCATGGTTGAATTATGACGTCAGTGATCTTCACGTTGGAGCTCTAGAAAGAGGCCTGAGTTCCCGTCTTGGAATTGCGAGTTGGATGACCATTCAAAGTGTATTTTCTTAGTCTGAGCTAGAACATTGGTTCATATTCTTTGCTAGTTAGTGAGTTATTAGCCCAGTTATACAGCTAATTACAACTAGCTAATTTCTAGTCAACAATGGGGAAGTGGTCATTTCCAACAAGAGCACAAAATGTGTGCATTTCTATCCATCTTTGAAAAGCAAGTCAGGTAAAGAGCTTTTTATGTCTTCATTTTGTATGTATTATTTTCAATGTTCACCTAAAATGAGGACCTGAAGCAAGGATATGAATATTCATGATACCATTTGTGTCAATTGTGGGTGTAGCTGGTGCATGGAAGTCAGGCACAGGAAAGCAGAGATGAGTGGACAAAGCACTTTACTTAGGCAATCATAATACAGAATGCAACCGTGTCACAAAACAAATGCCCAAGGAACAAGTGAGGCAGCACAAAGTACAAAACCCAAGTACAAAGTACCGGCTGCCACAAAGCACGGACATAAAACAAAACCTGGCACAAACCAACTGGAAGTGTGCCAACCTTGACAAATAAACAATACCCCACACAGACACAGACATGGAGGGAACAGAGGGCAAAATACACATAGTAATGATGATGAGTTGTAAACCAGGTGTGCAGGAAAACAAAACAAATGGAAAATGAAAAGTGGAGCAGCGATGGCTAGAAGACCGGTGACGTCAACCGCCGAACGCCGCCCAAACAAGGAGAGGGACCAACTTCGGCAGAATTCATGACAATTTGAAAGGAAACACTTTGAAGTTTGTGAAAATGTGAAATGAATGTAGGAGAATATAACACATTAGACCTGGTAAAAGATAATAACATTTTTTTTTGTACCATCATCTTTGAAATGCAAGAGAAAAGCGAAAATGTATTATTCCAGCCCAGGCGCAATTTAGATGTTGGCCACTAGATGGCAGCAGTGTGTGTACAAAGTTTTAGACTGATCCAATGAACCATTGCATTTCTGTTCGAAATTTGGTACCAAGACTGCCCAAATGTGCCTAATTGGTTTATTAATAACTTTTCAAGTTCATAACAGTTATATTAAGAAGAATTTAAGCTTTCTGCCAATATCAGATATGTCTATGTCCTGGGAAATTTTCTTGTTACTTACAACCTCATGCTAATCACATTAGCCTACGTTAGCTCAACCGTCCCGCGGGGACCAACCGATCCTGTAGAGGTTAAAGGGGAAGTTTTGTATTTTGAGACAGTCTTGAATAAGCTAAGTAGCCAATAGGCAGAGCATAGCATAATTTGTCTGATTCTCAGTGATGATGGTATGGGAATAATAATGCATTTTATTTTGATTCTTGCATCAAACAGAACATTTTCAGCCACCCCCTTGTCTGAAGGACAAGTGGATAAACAGGTTAACTTCAAGCCCTGCATGTTTTTTAACAGAAGTCTCATGGAATGTGGCTATTGAACACCACACATTGGCTTCTACTGTAAGCTGAATAATAGAACAGCTATTTCCATGTTAAAATGTTATGGGACTCTTTTTGTCTCTATTGTTTTTGATGGTAGTCCACTCTGGTAGGCCTACATTATGATCAAATAGCTATCGTAGCCAGCTTGGCCACTGTTAAAACTGTAACTTAAAGCGGGTACAGCCTCAGTGTTTACAGTAAACGCGTGCGTGAAGTTGCACAGAACGCAAACTGTAATGTCGGATGTCGGATAAGACAAACCCAAACATACAAAGTTGGCAGTCATCTAATTATATACATAGACAGACAAAGTGTTTAGTATTAGGTATGAGGCAATCGGGAGAGGAGAGGGGAAGAGGGGAGAGGACTGGGGAAGAGGGGAGAGGAATGTAGAGGGGAAGAGAGGAGAGGAATGTAGAGGGAAAGAGAGGAGAGGAGGGGAAAGGAAAGGGAAGGAGAGGAAGGGGAGGAAAGGAAATGAGAGGAAAGGAAAGTAAAAGAAAGGAGAGGGAAGAGGAGAGGGGAGTAAAAGACAGGAAATGAGAGGAATGGAAAGGAAACGTTAGGGGAGAGGAGAGGAGTTGGGATGAAAGGAGAGGATAGGGGAGGAAAGAACAGGAGAGGAGAGGAGAGGAGAGGATATGTGAGGAGAGGAGAGGAGAAGAGAGGAGAGGAGAGGAGAGGAGAGGAGAGGAGAGGAGAGGAGAGGAGAGGAGAGGAGAGGAGAGGAGAGGAGAGGAGAGGAGAGGAGAGGCAGAATTGTATCATTGTAAACTCTCAGAGATCCAGCAGGTCAAAAGTTGTTCCCTGTGTCTTCTCCACTTCTCCTCTTCTCCCAAGACCTGATGCTTCTGGATAGGTATAAACCACATCTCCACCTAGAGGCCACTATATTTATTTCACCTATCAGCTCTGTGAAGAGCAGCAAGAAGTAACTTGTCTGAAATTAAACACGACCATTGTTCTCATCTGATGTGGCGTCTCTTTTCCGTCTGACGTTGTAATACGAGCTGTGTTTCAAGTTTCAACAACTGGAAAGATCCAAACAGCTCTTCTATTCAGACACGTAACTGCAGACGTCAGCCGGTCAGCGGGTTTCTATTGAGCTCTTCCTTCATCTGGTTTTTTAACAGTGTCAGTTTTTATGTGTTGTCTCCACTAAACACACAGGACATACCTTGTCTCACTAAACATTAGGACTGTGATAGGGGTTTGAGAGATGTATACTTTGTTACATTTCCAACCATACTAGAGTGCTTTTACCAAACACACTCAGCTCATGTTCAGTTCAGTTCTGATGGTTTATAATGGTGTGTGTATGTTGTACTTATGGAGAAATTCAAACAGCTCACAAGTAGTTCATCCCATGTTTTAAATTAGGCCTTGGAAAGCGTTGTCCTTCCACATGTCTATTGACATCTCGGTCTGTCCTCTTTCTCTGCTCTCTCTTTCTGGAGAGTGACACCAGACATCAGTGTAGACGTGTGTTGTAATGTACAACGACCACCAGATGGCGGAATCTCACCAATGACCAGAGCTATCCAACCATTTTCCAAGAGAACTTCTGTGCATTATAAATGGCAGCCAATTCCCTATCGTTCACTACATTTGATCAGAGCTCTATGGGCCCTGCTCAAAAGTAGTACACTATATAGGGAATAGTGTGTCATTTGGGACTCATACACAGGGTTGGCCTCGTCCTAGAGAGCTACTTGGTGTGTTAGAGAAGGTTTGGAGCAAAACCCTGCACATCCACAAATCAGCTGTGAGAGAGGTGAGTAGTGGAGAGGTGAGTAGTGGAGAGGTGAGTAGTGACTGGGATAGTGTAACTGCCAGGGGACAAGGATGACAGTGGACAGGGATGACAGGGGACATGGACAGTGTAACTGCCAGGGGACAGTGGACAGGAACAACACCAAGGAAACTGTACCAGCCTACACATAGTAGGGCTCAGGTCGGCATGGTAACTGAAACCTTATAGTACCAGTAGCAGAGCCATGGCTAGTAGATAAACCAGATAGCATCAGCCCATGCTCCTACACACGCACGCACACACGCACACACGCACACACACACACACACACACACACACACACACACACACACACACACACACACACACACACACACACACACACACACACACACACACACACACACACACACACACACACACACACACACACCTATGTTTCTACAGTTGGGTGGAACTGGAGTCAACCCTGCCACTGTCCTAGTCCCTGTGAACTAATGAATTAATTAAATCAATGAATGACTGAGCTGACTATATTAATCGCGAGCAGCATATCACCTTGCATACCACCACTGGCTTGCCTCTGAAGATAAGCAGGTTTGGTCCTGATCAGTCCCTGGAAGGAGCAGGGTTGGTCCTGTTCTGTCCCTGAATGGGAGCAGGGTTGGTCCTGATCAGTCCCTGGAAGGAGCAGGGTCGGTCCTGTTCTGTCCCTGGATGGGAGCAGGGTCGGTCCTGTTCATGTTCCTGGATGGGAGCAGGGTCGGTCCTGGTCGTCCCTGGATGGGAGCAGGGTCGGTCCTGGTCGTCCCTGGATGGGAGCAGGGTCGGTCCTGGTCGTCCCTGGATGGGAGCAGGGTCGGTCTTGTTCTGTCCCTGGATGGGAACAGGGCTGGTCCTGGTCGGTCCCTGGATGGGAGCAGTGTCAGTGTTGGTTGGTCCCAGGATGGGAACAGGGTTGGTCCTGGTCGGTTCCTGGATGGGAGCAGGGTCGGTCTTGTTCTGTCCCTGGATGGGAACAGGGCTGGTCCTGGTCGGTCCCTGGATGGGAGCAATGTCAGTGTTGGTTGGTCCCAGGATGGGAACAGGGTTGGTCCTGGTCAGTTCCTGGATGGGAGAACAGATGCTGCTGGAAGTGGTGTAGGGGGGCCAGTAGGAGGCACTCTTCCCACTGGTCTAAGGAGGTCTCAGGGCAGTAAAGGGGATATTGCCCTGTATAGGGTGCTGTCTTTGGGATGGGACATTAAACGGGTGTACTGACTCTCTGTTGTCATTAAAAATCCCATGGCACTTATTAAAAGTGGTATTTAAATCCAATATATTATTATTATTAATGAATAATGAAAGGTGAATGAGGCTTATCTGTAGACCTCAGTTATGACTCTGTGTGAGCCTAAGGGAGGGAGTCGGTCACTGTGCGCTTTTACATGATGAGTAATGTTGCTTGATACCTGAAGACTTGGTCCTGAAGATACCTGCTAGGCGTTTAGCTCAGTGGGCTAACACAGTCTTGTGGAGGGCTGGGGCAGACATTGTCATGTAAACACAATAAACACCCAATATGAACAACTTCTCACAAGAACAGAAACCAGGTGGAAGTGTAGAGGGCAGCACTGCAGAGAGAGAGGAAAAGAGAGAACGAGAGCGAGAGAGATCTCGAAGTAACAGTGAGGTTCAGATCTGATCAAGGCGAGATTAATCAAGCCGTAAAGCTCGATTACCAGCTGAAAATAGCAGCAGCTTATTTTAAAGAGATTGCTATGCAGCAGTGTGAACTGTGCAGCTTGGTGCTACCGAAGACACACACACAATCTCTCTCTGATGCTTTCTGATTAATCTTAAAGGGATAAATAACTGATTCAATCATTTGATTATCACATCTTGACCAATAAAGTATGTTCCAGAGTCAAGGCTTATGAAAGAAGATTCCCAGCTAGCACATAACGTTCTGAGAACCATATGTTTCTTAGAGCTTGGTGAGAGAGTGGTTGTTCTATGGTTATTTTGCCTTCAACCTTCCCACAACTCTCTGGTGCAGGATAGTTGTTTGGCTTTGGAACATTCTCAGCACATTTAAGGAACTTGACAAAAGACTGTTATTTTCCTGGTATTTCATTACTTTAACAGAACGTTTCCTAAAAGTTCAAACACGGTTACATTTCATTTACATTTTGGTAATGTTCTAGGAATGTTCTAAAACTGGTTTGACATTGGGAATGTTCACACGTTGTTCTGAGAACGTTAAGAAACAACCTTCTTCTTTGTGAATTTCAGTAATTCAGTATAACGTTTCCTACAGGTTTCCTCATTGTTCTACTTAGAGTCATGTTCTCAAATTGTTCCGAGAACGTTTAGAAAACGTTCTATAAAAAACACAAGAAAACTGGTGTCCTTTGACAGCTCTTTGGTCTTGGCCATAGTGGAGTTTGGTGTGTGACTGTTTGAGGTTGTGGACAGGTGTCTTTTATACTGATAACAAGTTCAAACAGGTGCCATTAATACAGGTAATGAGTGGAGGACAGAGGAGCCTCTTAAAAAAGAAGTTACAGGTCTGTGAGAGCCAGAAATCTTTCTTGTTTGTAGGTGACCAAATACTTATTTTCCACCTTAATTTGCAAATAAATTCATTAAAAATCCTACAATGTGATTTTCTGGATTTTTCTTCTCATTTTGTCTGTCATAGTTGAAGTGTACCTATGATGAACATTACAGGCCTCTCTCATCTATTTAAGTGGGAGAACTTGCACATTTGGTGGCTGACTAACTAGTTTTTTGCCCCACTGTATATAGGGCAGCAGGCTCTAATGTGCTAGTGATGGCTATTTAACAGTCTGACGGCCTTGAGATAGAAGCTGTTTTTCAGTCTCTCTGTCCCAGATTTGATGCACCTGTACTGACCTCACCCTCTGGATGATAGCTGGGTGAACAGGCAGTGGCTCGGGTGGTTGTTGTCCTTGATTATCTTTTTGGCCTTCCTGTGACATCGGGTGCTGTAGGTGTCCTGGAGGGCAGGTAGTTTGCTCCCGGTGATACGGTGGGCAGACTGCACCACCCTCTCGAGAACCCTGCCGTTGCGGGCTGTGCAGTTGCTGTTCCAGGCGGTGATACAGCCCAACAGGATGCTCTTAGTTGTGCATCTGTAAAAGTTTGTGAGGGTTTTAGTTGCATAAACAGTTAACCTATGCTAGCTGTCTTGTTGAAACATGTCCTCAGAACATTATTTTGTTACCTTCTAATAACCTAGAATTTCCGTTCTCAGAACATTAATGAAAACATTCAGGGAACCATAGTAAAACGTTCTCAGAACCTCCTCGCAACCTAAAACTGAACGTTCCCAGAACAGGCAAAATGTTCACTTCAGTTCTCAGAATGTTTAAAAAACGTTAAGTTTTACTTCAGGAAACGCATGACTTCGTTCCCACAACCAATAGGTAACTTCAAAGGAACCAAATGTGCTAGTTGAGTCAAGATTAGCCTCTTATCTTGCCTTTTTCTTGTGTTTAAATGTGTTTAATAAGCTTGTTTAATCATAGATGAATATCACACAGAAGCCTTGACTGACTAGATTTTTAAATGCAGGGAGTACTGAATGTATACAACACATCTAGTTTGAATTTTGTGCATTATTTACCTGCATGTGTAACTCCACCCATGAATTTCTCAACATCCTTATTTGGGCTGAGAACGTCTTGAACGCAGTGCCATTTCATCGAAAAGGCGTGAGATGGGTGTGGTTTACCCACACATATCCAATTAAACAACCAGTCATCTGTGGAAAGGGGCGAGGCCGCAGAGGGAAACCCTTGCAGTCTGTGGGTGGGAGTTGGAGGAGGGGGCGGGGTTATGAGTCGGAAGTGTCTCCCTACTGGCCCAGCTGTCATCGACAAGAAGAGACCATTCGTACCGGTTGACTTGGAAATGCAGAAAATTGAAAAAAGCTGTAATATGGCAACATCTAGGAACCATAAGGACATGACGACAATTTAGAGGTACATAATGCACGATATAGAATCAGTTTCAGAAATGTAATGTCGTACCAGAGAAATGCACTCAGGTTTATACCCGTGGTTTAGAATTGCACAAAAATTATGACGACAACGATTGGTGCTAAGCTATGACATTGAACACACAGGACACGAAACCGACGAGGTCGTTTAAAGATACACACACCATTTAATACCAATATCACCGCATATCCAGCCCGTGTATCGCTGTCGGTGGAATTTTCGGATACATTGTTTAATTTGTCATCGACATTGTTGCCTATCTGCTTCGATTGCTCGTTAGAACGGCTACAATGTATCTACTGTATTAGCTTGTCGGCTATTACCCTAGCCAAGCCGCTTGTATACGGGGAACTAGGCTACCCTAGATTCAGCATAGACAAGAAACGTCACCAGCATTTTCTTCTTTAACTGGTCGCGACGGAGGAGGTCATTGCAGAGAAAAATCTAGATATTCGGTAGGTGTTGGTGTATTTACCTTCATTATAACGCACGGGCATAGACACACACTACACTGCATATAGACCAACACTGATAATCGTAATGTGTTTGATTGACAGGGCACATGGAGCCCAATGCAGCAGCTGTTAGCTTGCTAGCCACCAAACGACCTTTGGGAAGAGAAACGTCAACTAATAGCGTAGCCAGTCTGCCTGGTGCTATGTGCTTATACCGCAGCTAACCTACGCAGGTTCACTCAGGTGTTTTCTGTTGTGGCCTGCTAGTGCTACTGCTATGCTAAGTCTGTTATTTTATCATGTAGCCTTGGCCTACTGTGGCTGAGCGAGTCAATGATTTAATCTCATTGTTACATCACTAGCAGTCTGCAGTTGCAGCAAAGTCACTGCAGTTGGCAAGGCTGGTGTTGTTTTGGATGGCCTGTAGGATCAAATTGTAGAATGATAGCCTTTGTATTTATGTCCCCCCATGTCTCCCCCCCCCTCCCTTGCCCCTTTCTCTCCCCCTCCCTTGCCCCGGTCCCTCCCCCTCCCTTGCCCCGGTCCCTCCCCCTCCCTTGCCCCGGTCCCTCCCCCTCCCTTGCCCCGGTCCCTCCCCCTCCCTTGCCCCTGTTTCCCCCCCCTCCCATGCCCTTGTTTCTCCCCCTCCCTTGCCCCTGTTTCTCCCCCCTCCCATGCCCCTGTTTCTCCCCCTCCCATGCCCCTGTTTCTCCCCCCCCCATGCCCCTGTTTCTCCCCCCCATGCCCCCGTTTCTCCCCCCATGCCCCTGTTTCTCCCCCCCATTCCCCTGCCCCTGTCCCCCCCCCCCTCCCATGCCCCTGCCCCCCCCCCCATGCCCCTGCCCCCCCCCTCCCATGCCCCTGTCCCCCCCCCCCCTCCCATGCCCCTGCCCCCCCTCCCATGCCCCTGTCCCCCCTCCCATGCCCCTGTTTCTCCCCCGTCCCATGCCCCTGTTTCTCCCGCCCTCCCTCTCGACCCTCGACCCTCTCTCTCCCTCCCTCGACCCTCTCTCTCCCTCGACCCTCCACCCCCCTCCCTCGACCCTCTCTCTCTCTCCCCCCTCCCTCGACCCTGTCTAGTCCGCTTCTCACCCGTCTCCCCCTTTTTACCTCACCCACTGTTTTCCCTACATCACCTTTCCCTCTCCTTTCTTCTCGCGCATGCCTTCACTCTTGTCCTCTCCCTCACCCCCTTTCTCCCTTCAATTCCTCCCTCTCTCCCGCACTCCTCTCCTTCCCTCCCCATGTTATACAGTAGGAAATAGGCCTAGAAGACATTGAGATAAGAAGAACAAAGTTGAGGAGGAAATATTGTCTTTACCCCGGGATTCATAAATGGACGACTACGGCTTCGGAGTCCTGGTGAAGAATAACGGCAGTGGCAACAAGTCTGCTTTCCCTGTGAGGATCCCCCCTCACCTCCAACCCCAGCCCCCCCACCTCAATCACCCTGCCAACCCCCCCAGCCCCCCTTCATTCGTCAACAGCACCTCGGCCACCAATGGAGGAGGTAGCGCATGGCTGTTCCCCTCCGTAACACCCCACAGTAACATGCAAGATGAGATCCTTGACTCCGACAAGTCCAAAGCCCTGGACCTCCAGGACCTGCAGGAGAAGGCCCAGCCGCAGGCCCTCTCCCCTGGGCAACAAGAGGCTGGAGGTGGCCTAGGGGAGCTGGATGGAATCCTACCTGAGGACGGCTCCCTGGAGAAGGGCTCGTTGGAGACCGGTGGGAAGGAGAAGCTTAGGGGTGGGATGGACTCTCCTCCGGTGTTGGGGGGGTTTGACTACCAGGATAGCCTGGGGATGGGGACATCCGGAGCCCAATCTACCACCACCTCCTCCTTGACCTCCTTCAACAACTGGTCCCCGACCATACCTTCCAACCCCTCCCCCGTTATCGGCGAGGACGTCGGGGGTGGGTTCTTTGGCCCGGCTGGTTCCAACGCTAACGGACCCCAGATGCTGTTCCAGAACTTCTCCCACCACGCGGGGCCCGGCTTCGGAGGGGCGGGGGGCAGCTTCTCCCCCCAAATCGGCCCGGTCTCCCAGCACCACCCTCCTCCCCACCACTACCACCCCCACAACCAGGGGGTCCCCCCTCAGCACCGTCGCTCTCCAGCCTCCCCCCACCCTCCCCAGCCCTCCTTCCCTCCTCACCCCCACCGCTCTGGAGCTTTCACCCAGCTGCCCCACCTGGCCCCGGCCCAGTCCAAGCCCCCCTCCCCTTGGGGCAGCTACCAGAGCCCTGCCCCCCCCACTTCCACCTCCTGGAGTCCCGGGGGAGGTGGGTACGGTGGCTGGGGAGGGTCACAGGGGGTTCGTGAGTACCGCAGGGGCCTCAATGGAGGGGTGACGGCCCTCAACTCCATCTCACCACTTAAGAAGTCTTTCCCCAACAATCAGGTACTGAACTAGCTAGATATACTGCACACTCCCATCTAACAACCTGCTACTGTTAGATATATATACTGCACACTCCCATCTAACAACCTGGTACTGAACTAGCTAGATATACTGCACACTCCCATCTAACAACCTGCTACTGTTAGATATATATACTGCACACTCCCATCTAATAACCTGGTACTGAACTAGCTAGATATACTGCACACTCCCATCTAACAACCTGCTACTGTTAGATATATATACTGCACACTCCCATCTAACAACCTGGTACTGAACTAGCTAGATATACTGCACACTCCCATCTAACAACCTGCTACTGTTAGATATATATACTGCACACTCCCATCTAATAACCTGGTACTGAACTAGCTAGATATACTGCACACTCCCATCTAACAACCTGCTACTGTTAGATATATATACTGCACACTCCCATCTAACAACCTGGTACTGAACTAGCTAGATATACTGCACACTCCCATCTAACAACCTGCTACTGTTAGATATATATACTGCACACTCCCATCTAATAACCTGGTACTGAACTAGCTAGATATACTGCACACTCCCATCTAACAACCTGCTACTGTTAGATATATATACTGCACACTCCCATCTAACAACCTGGTACTGAACTAGCTAGGTATACTGCACACTCCCCTCTAACAACCTGGTACTGAACTAGCTAGGTATACTGCACACTCCCATCTAATAACCTGGTACTGAACTAGCTAGATATACTGCACACTCCCATCTAACAACCTGCTACTGTTAGATATATATACTGCACACTCCCATCTAATAACCTGGTACTGAACTAGCTAGGTATACTGCACACTCCCATCTAACAACCTGGTACTGAACTAGCTAGGTATACTGCACACTCCCCTCTAACAACCTGGTACTGAACTAGCTAGGTATACTGCACACTCCCATCTAACAACCTGCTACTGTTAGATATATATACTGCACACTCCCATCTAACAACCTGGTACTGAACTAGCTAGGTATACTGCACACTCCCATCTAACAACCTGCTACTGTTAGATATATATACTGCACACTCCCATCTAACAACCTGGTACTGAACTAGCTAGATATACTGCACACTCCCATCTAATAACCTGGTACTGAACTAGCTAGGCATACTGCACACTCCCCTCTAACAACCTGGTACTGAACTAGCTAGGTATACTGCACACTCCCCTCTAACAACCTGGTACTGAACTAGCTAGATATACTGCACACTCCCATCTAACAACCTGCTACTGTTAGATATATATACTGCACACTCCCATCTAATAACCTGGTACTGAACTAGCTAGGTATACTGCACACTCCCATCTAACAACCTGGTACTGTTAGATATATATACTGCACACTCCCATCTAACAACCTGGTACTGAACTAGCTAGGTATACTGCACACTCCCCTCTAACAACCTGGTACTGAACTAGCTAGGTATACTGCACACTCCCATCTAATAACCTGGTACTGAACTAGCTAGGTATACTGCACACTCCCCTCTAACAACCTGGTACTGAACTAGCTAGGTATACTGCACACTCTCCTCTAACAACCTGGTACTGTTAGATATATATACTGCACACTCCCATCTAACAACCTGGTACTGAACTAGTTAGGTATACTGCACACTCCCATCTAACAACCTGCTACTGTTAGATATATATACTGCACACTCCCATCTAACAACCTGGTACTGAACTAGTTAGGTATACTGCACACTCCCATCTAACAACCTGGTACTGAACTAGTTAGGTATACTGCACACTCCCATCTAACAACCTGGTACTAAACTAGTTAGGTATACTGCACACTCCCATCTAACAACCTGGTACTAAACTAGTTAGGTATACTGCACACTCCCATCTAACAACCTGGTACTGAACTAGCTAGATATACTGCACACTCCCCTCTAACAACCTGGTACTGTTAGATGCACAGTTGAAGTCGGAAGTTTACATACTTAGGTTGGAGTCTTTAAAACTCGTTTTTTAACCACTCCACAAAACTATAGTTTTGACAAGTTGGTTAGGGCATCTACTTTGTGCATGACACAAGGATTTTTTCCAACAAATGTTTAGACCAATTTAATTCACTGTATCACAATTCCAGTGGGTCAGCAGTTTACATTAAGTTGACTGTACCTTTAAACAGCTTGGAAAATTCTAGAAAATTATGTCATGGCTTTAGAAGCTTCTGATAGGCTAATTGACATCATTTGAGTCAATTGGAGGTGTACCTGTGGATGTAGTTCAAGGCCTACTTTCAAACTCAGTGCCTCTTTGCTTGACCTCATGGGGAAATCAGCCAAGACCTCAGAAAGAGAATTGTAGACCTCCACAGGTCTGGTTCATCCTTGGGAGCAATTTCCAAATGACTGAAGTTACCACGTTAATCTGTACAAACAATAGTACGCAAGTATAAACACCGTGGGACCACGCAGCCGCCATACCGCTCAGGAAGGAGACGTGTTCTCCTAGAGATGAACATACTTTGGTGTGAAAAGTGCAAATCAATCCCAGAAGAACAGCAAAGGACCTTGTGAAGATTATGGAGGAAACTGGTAAAAAAGTATCTATATCCACAGTAAAACGAGTCCTATATCGGCATAACCTGAAAGGCTGCCCCACAAGGAAGAAGCCACTGCTCCAAATCCGCCATTAAAAAAATCAGACTATGGTTTGTAACTGGGGACATGGGGACAAAGATCATACTTTTTGGAGAAATGTCCTCTGTTCTGATGAAATAAAAATAGAACTGTTTAACCATAATGACCATCGTTATGTTTGGAGGAAAAATGGGGAGGCTTGCAAGCCGACGGTCACTATCCCAACCATGAAGCACGGGGGTGGCAGCAGCATGTAGTGGGGCTGCTTTGCTGCAGGAGGGACTGGTGCACTTCTCAAAATAGATGGCTACATGAGAAAGGAAAATAATGTGGATATACTGGAACAACATCTCAAGACATCAGTCAGGAAGTTAAAGCTTGGTCGCAAATGGGTCTTCCAAATGGACAATGACCTCAAGCATACTTCCAAAGTTGTGGCAAAATGGCTTAAGGACAACAAAGTCGAGGTATTGGTGTGGCCATCACAAAGCCCTGACCTCAATCCTATAGAAAATTTGTGGGCAGAACTGAAAAAGTGAGTGGGAGCAAGAAAGCTTACAAGCCTGACTCAGTTACACCAGCTCTGTTTGGAGGAATGGGCCAAAATTCACCCAACTTATTGTGGGAAGCTTGTCGAAGGCTACCTGAAACATTTGACCCAAGTTAAACAATTTAAAGGCAATGCTACCAGATACTAACTTGGTGTCTGTAAACTTCTGACCCACTGGGAATGTGATGACATAAATAAAGGCTGAAATAAAGAATTCTCTCTTACTAATTTTCAGACATTACACATTCTTAAAATAAAGTGGTGATCCTAACTGGCCTTAGACAGTGAATTTTTATTTTATTGTCAGGAATTGTGAGAAATTGATTTTAAATGTATTTGGGTAAGGTGATTAGTAACCTTCAGACTACAACTGTATATGACACACCTCATACCTGTTAAGACCGGATGTCCCAAAGGCCGCAGACTGATGAGTAGATTAACCATATTCATATAACAGCCTACAATGAACTCGTCAATGATTTTTCTTTCATTTCAATGTTTTGCCCAACTCCAGTGGTGCTTGGTTTAGTTGCTTATGATATATTTTATTCACGGCTGCAGTCCATAAAATTAACTCTCATGTGCTTCAATGGTAAAATCACATGGTACTGTACTACATAGGACAATATTATATAATATTGTCCTATCTTCCAGGTGCCCTCTCAGAAGTATCCTCGTAATAACTCTGGGTTCAACCAAAAGGCCTGGATGGAAGACAGCATGAGTCGCACTGACAACTTCCCTTTCCAGGTGAGAGAAGTGCTGAGAAAACTGTAGAGAGAATGTATTTATCCACCCTTATAGGACAATGAAAATGGACTTCAAACATGTTTCTATATTGTTAAAACCAACACTTGCAGCTTTGTAAAGGCATTTTTGATACAAGTGTCAGAGGCAAATTATATGTTCTGATATGCGCAATACAGTACACAAAGTAAATGAGAAGAGCAAATATGATCTAGTTACTAGTAAGTAGAGCATCTGATAACATCAATGACAATTAGGCCAACAACTTTTTTTCATGATGAAATTCACAGTAACTATGTATTGTTGTATATGTAGTCTTCTAGATCTGTGAATGTGGTGGTAAGCGTATGGCATGAGGAGGCCTAATCCGGTAATCAGTGTTCACCCAAAATAGCACCATACTCCCTGTTTTAGTGCACTACTTTAAACCAGAGCCTGGTCAAAGGTAGTGCACTATACAGGGAATTGGGTGCCATTTGGTACGGAAACTTCAGCCTTCTTCTTTTGTTTAGAGATGCAGCACGTTAAATACGTAAACCCCAGCCTCCTCCTGTTGTTAGAGATGCCACAACGCTTGTATGACAAATATTGACATACTGTCATCTCACTTCTGCAGGCGTTGGCCCTGTTTGAATACATAAAGAATGCCCTGTTTGAATACATAAAGAATGCCCTGTTTGAATACATAAAGAATGCCCTGTTTGAATACATAAAGAATGCCCTGTTTGAATACATAAAGAAGGCATACATCCTTTCTTCTTTGAGGTAAACACAGGTCTGACATGACCTGGATTGGCTAAAGCAGTAGGGTGTAAGTCTAGCTTTTCCAGTCACACACAGATTGGTGATTACTTCAAGGAAGGGATTATTTGAAAATCAGTCAGTGTCTGTCTACAGAGACTGGCATGTGACACAAAAGCTGTAGATGGCCTACATCTGGAGAGATCTCTGTAGAATCACAGAAATACATTTTGGTGGTAGTTTGTTCGATAAGCGTCACCACAGAACGTCTCCGTGAATGTTTAGGTCTAAAGTACCAGGACAACATAGTTCGCATCTATTAACAAAGCAAAACTGTGTCAAGGGTCTAGATTAGAACCTACCACGGGTTCTAGCGTCAGAATGGTTCTGTGTTCCTGTTCTTAGAAAACTGCAGGCTAATCATCGTGTTCCCTGTCTCTGTGTCTCTCAGCAGGAGAGAACCCGTTCCTTTGATGGCTTCAGCATGCACTCCCTGGAGAACAGTCTGATTGATATTATGAGGGCTGAACAGGATTCATTGAAAGGTGGGTTTCTCTGTTTCTCGCAGTATGAAAAAACACCCTGGGTCTGTATTCACAAAGCGTCTCAGAATGAGTGCTGTTCTTGAATGAGTTATTTTCTTTTAGGAAAATAATGAATATGATTATATGTACAAGGGGGACCTGATCCTAGTTGCTTTGAATATAGGTCCTGGTATTCTGTAATACTCCACGAACAATGAGGAAGTATGAGCTGAACATACAGTAATGGCATATTTTCAATTTAGAGACAGAAGATTGATTTCATGTAATTCTGACCGGTTGGTAAAATGTCTAGCTGCGCTAGTGCAGGATAGAGTTGAAACGGCTATACTCTGTCTAAACCTGCTCAATCACACACGCTTACCTGTTTAAGTACTGCTATGCTGACACTTTGATCCATGCTCCACTCTCCGTTCTCTCCACCACCATGAATTAAACATGTGGGTTACGTTTTGTCGCATACCATCTCTGAAGACATGTTTTATAAGCCAAGACCCAGACTGCTCTTCAGAAGGAGTTTGTCACTATGTTAATTTAGGCCAGTCCATCACTTATTTCCCCCCTCTGATCATGTATCGCTATCTGTTGGCTGTTAAGTCAGAGTTCTCTGGACGCTTTGATGGTTCTGCTGCTCATCTCAATTCTCATTCTCTTCAGTACATCACAGAACAGCTACAGTTGTTGAAATGTGGTGGCTATATGGAGTGAGAAGGCAAAATAATGTGCATATTCTAACTGACTTCGGTCTCTTCCTCTCCAGGTCGCTATGGTTTCTCTCACCAGGGCGGAGATGGGTCTTTGCCCATGAATGGTATGGAAATGTTATATTTTGCCTCAAGTACAATAAAGTTTATAGCTTAGTTCAGCCATACACAATACAGGTAGTCAATTGGATGCAAGTTGTTCATGGAGTGTACATTATTTTAGAACCCTGTGCTGCTAAGAGTTGGTATAAAGGTTGTTGTCTCTTGTTTTACATGCAGCTAGGAGCTATGGCAGACGACGAGGTAAAGCCAAACCCAAAATGTCTTCATGTTTTAGCCTAAGTCATGTCATTATTTGCAAAGCGGCCATTAAACAGTACATGCTGCCTGTCTGGTTTGGCCTCTCTGTGTCTAAAATGGGGGAAAAGGGTGCCATTTCAGATGCAACTTGTCCATGTTTACCTCTTAAATGCTGACTGTTCACTAGTCCCCGACTGAACCTGCAGAGGAAGACTTCAAGATCCCAGGGAGGATTTGAAATTAATATAATAATAAAAAAATCAAAATAAAATTGATTAATTCTATAAATACTATAAAGCATTTAAAAACGTCCATGTAGATTATGTGGCCTACTCCTCTGTGTTGCTTTATATACTTAACATGAAGTGTTGAAATGGATTTCCAGGTTGTCTTTATTGCAGTTGTGCTGACTGACCATCTCACACATTGCTTTATTAATAATGTTCAACACGTGTTTGTTGTTAAATCTGATCATATGTACAGCGCAACAGCAAAAAAGATGAGCTGACATGATTGTCGGGTGCCTGTTTCCTGCTGGGTTTTTATGACTTGGCTGTGGTGGCTTGTCACTAGACTTTACCAAAGCGCTTGCTGAAATCATGATTGGTTTCATGATCATGGTTCTCTTTTGTCTTCATCACAACGAAAAATTGCTTTATTTGAGTTCATTTGATTTCCATCAATGTACTGCAATTTTATTGCAGGTGTGTTTATTTGGGTACAATCTTACCCTTTTTTGACAACTGAGTCAAACAGAGCTGAGCCAAGCTCTACACAGCTGGCCTGGTTAAATCCAAGCTCTACAGAGCTGGCCTGGTTAAATCCAGGCTCTACAGAGCTGGCCTGGGTTAAATCCAGGCTCTACAGAGCTGGCCTGGGTTAAATCCAGGCTCTACAGAGCTGGCCTGGGTTAAATCCAAGCTCTACAGAGCTGGCCTGGGTTAAATCCAAGCTCTACAGAGCTGGCCTGGGTTAAATCCAAGCTCTACAGAGCTGGCCTGGGTTAAATCCAAGCTCTACAGAGCTGGCCTGGGTTAAATCCAAGCTCTACTGAGCTGGCCAAGCTCTACTGCGCTTACGTCTTCATCAGGGTGTCGGGGTTAGTACGGTTTGAGTTGGCAACATGGTGTGAAATAAGTCCAGGGTGTCGGGGTTACTACGGTTTGGGTTGGCAACATGGTGTGAAATAAGTCCAGGGTGTCGGGGTTAGTACGGTTTGGGTTGGCAACATGGTGTGAAATAAGTCCAGGGTGTCGGGGTTAGTACGGTTTGGGTTGGCAACATGGTGTGAAATAAGTCCAGGGTGTCGGGGTTACTACGGTTTGGGTTGGCAACATGGTGTGAAATAAGTCCAGGGTGTCGGGGTTACTACGGTTTGGGTTGGCAACATGGGGTGAAATAAGTCCAGGGTGTCGGGGTTAGTACGGTTTGGGTTGGCAACATGGTGTGAAATAAGTCCAGGGTGTCGGGGTTAGTACGGTTTGGGTTGGCAACATGGTGTGAAATAAGTCCAGGGTGTCGGGGTTAGTACGGTTTGGGTTGGCAACATGGTGTGAAATAAGTCCAGGGTGTCGGGGTTAGTACGGTTTGGGTTGGCAACATGGTGTGAAATAAGTCCAGGGTGTCGGGGTTAGTACGGTTTGGGTTGGCAACATGGTGTAAAATAAGTATCTCATCTCTTCCGATCTATCTCTCTGCCCTCCAGGTCACTCTAACCTGTTTCCCATGGAGGACGAGCGGTCCTTCGGAGAGGACGAGTCAGGTGACCAGGGACTTCCTGGTTTAGGATCCGCCCACTGTTTCCCGCACCTCAACGGAGAGCGAGTGGAGAGATACTCACGCAAGGTGTTTGTGGGAGGACTGCCCCCCGATATAGACGAAGGTATTGATCAATGAACAGAATAATACACCTTTTACAATGTAGTTCTGAGTTAAAGACGATGAGAGGTGTCTCTTCTATGTTAATGGGTCCCAGTGTGATGTCAGAGGCATGAAGGCTATGTGCTACAACTACAGGGTCCTGAAGAGCCTGTGTAGCTGACTATCTTTGACTCTTTCATTCTTAGATGAGATCACCGCCAGTTTCCGCCGGTTCGGTCACCTGTTTGTTGATTGGCCCCACAAGGCTGAGAGCAAGTCCTATTTCCCACCCAAAGGTGAGTCTGATATGGTCACATTGGCCAGGAAATACTCGGGGCCCTAGGAATGACGGGGAACACTTGGGGCCCTAGGAATGACGGGGACTAGATGGTCATGAGTATTGAGCTCTTTCTTTCCCTCTAGGTTATGCATTCTTACTGTTCCAAGACGAGAGCTCTGTCCAGGCTCTGATCGATGCCTGTATCGAGGAGGATGGCAAGCTCTACCTCTGTGTCTCCAGCCCCACCATCAAGGACAAGCCTGTGAGTGGAGCTTGACGTGTGTGTCTGTGTGACACATGAGCCAGTCTGTCTTGGTGGGAGTTGTCTGTCCTCCTTGTCAGTCTAGCACTGCTGGTAAATAGTTGTGAGATCTCCCCAGTCCAGTCACCCAGTTCAGCCCTGCCCTGTCCAGTCCACTCACCTAGTTCAGCCCTGCCCTGTCCAGTCCACTCACCTAGGTTAGCCCTGTCCAGTCCACTCACCTAGGTCAGCCCTGTCCAGTCCACTCACCTAGGTCAGCCCTGCCCAGTCCAGTCCACTCACCTAGTTCACATCTAGTTGTAGGGACATTGAAAGAGTTACAAACGTTATGAAATTTGTTATCATTTCCTAGATGTTATATGGGTGTTATCTGAATGTTGTCTGGCCGTTCCTCTAGGTCCAGATCCGTCCCTGGAACCTGAATGACAGTGACTTTGTGATGGACGGCTCTCAGCCTCTGGACCCCAGGAAGACCATCTTCGTAGGGGGGGTGCCACGTCCTCTGCGTGCAGGTACTGGACTGTGATTCTGTGTGTGTGTGTGAGAGAGACTCTGAGCTACAGTAATGCTTAGGCTTTAGCTCAGTAGGCTAACACTGTCTGGCAGACCCAGTCAGCCACATCATCAGCCTATATGTTAATGTTCCAGTGGAGCTGGCCATGATAATGGATCGTCTGTATGGAGGAGTGTGTTACGCTGGCATCGACACAGACCCTGAGCTGAAGTACCCTAAAGGAGCGGGCCGTGTGGCATTCTCCAATCAGCAGAGCTACATCGCTGCTATCAGCGCTCGATTCGTTCAGCTGCAGCACGGCGAGATCGACAAACGGGTGAGTCAGTCTGGTCTGTGGTAGTTTAGCGGAGCCACATACGCTGTGCATTTTGTCCAGGAGACAAACCATAGAGACCTCACATGAACAATAGCTTAGCTACAAAATGGAGCTGGGTCTGAGCTTTTCCCCTCTGGTTTCTCTCTTGTCCCATTCCATCTGGGTACGTTTCATCTCCTCTTTCCCCCTCTCCCCCAGGTGGAAGTGAAGCCATATGTGCTGGATGACCAGCTGTGTGATGAGTGCCAGGGGACACGCTGTGGGGGGAAGTTCGCTCCCTTCTTCTGCGCTAACGTCACCTGTCTCCAGTACTACTGCGAGTACTGCTGGGCCGCCATCCACTCCCGGGCCGGACGAGAGTTCCACAAGCCACTGGTCAAGGAGGGGGGAGACCGGCCCCGACACATATCCTTCAGGTGGAATTAGGGAGGGAGGGAGGGAGACGGGTTATGTTGTAGAAAATAAATGCACTTTTCTTTTTGCTGGTTCCTATTTAGTTTCAAAATGAAAAAAGAAACTTAAAAGCTTAATTTAATCTTTATTTTTTTTAATCAGACTTTCTTCTAAGACAAGTAAATGCTAAGAAGTAAAACGAAGTGAAAGAAATCCCGTTTTGAATTTAAGTTAAGGTGTGCATGAGTACTTGGATGCATTATTAGATATGAGAAGAAGTGTTTCTTCTGACTTGACTGTACTTTTTTTTCTCATTAGCTGGCGAAGCTGCTTACATTTGTTGTCAAGAGTAACATATATAAAATTTGAGTGAGCTATGTGCTGCACCTCAATCAGTATATTAACTAGGACAGTTGCGTTTTTAAAGGGTGCACTTATTTTGTTACTTTACGCATGCAGGATTAGATTTATAATTGTATCGTTAACCAAAGGTTGAGAGCAACTGGTCAGGTTAAAGTTCAATAGTCAAAGAAATCCGCTGCAGGAGGGCAGACAGACCGACAATTCCCTTCATCATAAATAAACTGTTCAGATTACAAACAGGATTATTTCAGAAAGATTATCCCCTCGGTATCGGGCCTGACATCGATAACTGGTGTTTCTAGATCATGGTTTCAATTGACTCTTTGTAGCCAAAATGGGCAAACCAAAGATTGGCCTAAAAAACAAGTGATCAAAGCCAGTTGATTATCTGAGGGGTTTAAGGACTATAAGACTTCAGGTTCAGGAGGACAGTAAGGCTAGTGCCGTTTTAAGTTGTGAAATTGAGGAGAGGGGAGAAACAGTCTTTGGAAAGACACTTTCAGCTCATAAAGACTACAGCCCTAGCTGTCTAGGCAGGGCTCCGGTATTGGCAGTAGTATTAGCTCACTTTATATTGTCAGGGATATTAGCACTGGACGCTAACATGCTAATGTTGTAGTACTAGTAGGAATGCACAGTACAGTGGTAGCTAGCTACAGTGTTCCCTGAGTGACATAGTATGCAGCCTGGTACTATGTGCTTTAGTGTTAACCATCTCCTCTGGCTATCATTGTCCAGCCAATTAACACAGAGAGGAGTTGGCTTAAGCACAGACAGACAGGACTACCAGGCTAGTCTCATGGTGATCTGGCACACTCTCTACCATGACTGAAGTGTAGAGGAAGTAGATCTGAGCTGTGGCGAATGGATTCGCTAGTGGATCTTAGCTGCGGAGGATGAATACGTTAGTAGTTGGACACTCTGAAGAACTTACTGTCACAGAGATAAAGATATTATTTTATACATGGCCTGCTGATTTTTGTACAGTGTTTTCTAGCTGATTATTTTGTCATGAACATATATAAATTTATTATGCACTACTTTTCTAAATATTTTTTTCAATAGTCATTTTAGGCACATTTTTCACAAGATGGGATAACTCCTTTTGCAATACCTCATTTTTTTCACTTGGTGAAAAATAATTTTGTACCTTTGTTACTAAGAGATCTGCATTTATGGTAAAACTTAATTTAAAAAATAAAAAATGAATGATATTAATATAATTTTCAATTTAGCTTTTTATATATTTAAGTGCTGGTAAATGTTAAATTGTCTGGTGTGATTGTGTAGAGAAAAGAAAAAGAGTTAGCCAATCATGTACAGACTTCTCTTTCATAATAATAAACCATAAGTACTGGATCTTAAGGCATGACAAGACCTTTCTAAACTTATTTTGATAGTCTTGAAACATATATATTCAGCTTGTAGTGGGTAAGGAAAATCTTGGGGAAATGTTTTGGCTTGGGTGGATGAGTGAACCCTTGTTCCCTTGTATCATCAGTGAATGATGACAGGTGTTCTAAAAACTATTTAGATTCTCATTCTGGAACTACCTGAAGGTTCTAGAACGTTCCAGTTATTCTAGGCATGCATGACGTAATACAGAATAACATGACTATTGACTAGTGTTAATGCAGAAAACTATTGTAATGCACTAGATCTCTCTCTGTTTTATTTTTGTATGAGTTAAGTTCTCTTTCAGATCACCTAATATCTATCCTCTCTTTCTCACCTAAAGTCTGCCTCCCTCACAGACAGACCTGCTGTACATGCAGGAGACCACATGAGTTTAGCCATGTAGAAGACACTTGTTCCTCAAGAGACTTGTTCACTCCACCCCTGTGATGTGGCATGCTTTGGGACATAGACTTGAATGTGATTCATGTTGCAAGTTAACTTTGAGCCCTTATGTGCAATACTTCTTCTTTCGTAAAACAGTTTCCCTCTTTCTGCAATGTAAATCATTTAAACCCATTTAAACCATGTTCAAACAGGATTGTTTTCTCAGTCTACTATTGTTCCTGCTGGTGTCTGCAAAGTCAAACAAAACAAGAGACTTTCTACTAATATATAACTGAATTTATTTTTAAACATTATTTTGTGCTTATTCAATTATTTTGCTACTACCATGCTACTGTGATTAAGAAAACATTGTATATACTAAGTTGATAATGTATTTAGCATTTGTTATATTTTCAATTGAAATGTAAAATTATCATTTGGATCAGATTTTTCTATTTTTTGGGGTTGATGTGTTGAACTTGTTGATGTCTAGGTTTTCTAATTGCTGTTTGTGTACCACATTCAGAGGAATAATGTCTGTTAGTATTACTTGATTGCGAAACATGTCAATAGTTTTTAATGGTATGTTGGGAAGGTTGTATTTATTGATATACCTTTTTTACTTGAGACATCATCTTGATTTTTATTATGGTCATTTCGCATTTATAAGTTCCAATTTGTATATTTCTCTTTCCCCCCCCCCGGTTATGTTATGTGGTAACAGATGTCAGTTTTTATAGTTGGTTTGTTAAACTGAAGTAAAAATCAAGATCTAAAGTCATATAATCATCTGCAGCCAACTATAACTGCATACAACATTTGAAGTATTTGTAATGTGAGATGTTGAAAGAATAAAACTCAGCTGTGAGGAGAAACAGTGGTTGAAGTCCATTTCTTGAGGAAAGCAAGGCATGTGTACTGCTAGGTTTGTACATGGAAGGGGAAAACACACAGGTTCTTTTTTCAGTACATTCCTTTTGAACCCTGCACCCAAATAAACTGACTCAAACACTCCAATTTCTCATTATGTTGCTAAAAGTAGACACAACTCCCCTCCGTGGAATTAAACCCATTTGGATTGGTATAAATATTGTTACAGCAATGATGGGCAGTGAGTAAGTGCACACTTCATGGAGAAGATTGTCCCTCCTCACAAGACCAGGCTTTCTACATTGTTTTGTTCCTCGTATTTGTGTGAACAGTGTTGTGACCCTTGTTAAATGCATTTGACTTGACTAGAAGGGTAGAGTATTGGACCATAACCGTTGAGTGCAGCTGTGTGTGACAGAGACCACGGGGGAGGTTTCTGACACATCTGGCCTGGTGAGCTGAACCAGGTCAGAACGGGCAAATTATAGACGTAGGCAGATTCAATCATCCAGCCCGGACCTTTGGCTCCTGATACCAACAACGACGGATACCCAGAGGGTTAAAAGTGGACTCAACATGCCACTGCAGTATGTACTATTACGTTTGTCAGAAAAAGAAAGCAACGCCATCTGCTGGCGAAGAGAAGCCATTGTAATGCAGCATGACATATCTTATTTACATAAATCAATTTGGCTGACAGTGGCAAATTGTACTGCTCTTCTTGTCAGTGAGTGACAGCACTAATGTTCACCAAATAAGTGATTAGCAGTTTAATTGAGAATTAAATAGTGCGTTGTTGCATCTCTAACTAGATCAATAGATTAATGTTTACAGACTGGGCACGTGCAGCTAATCCTAACTGCTCGAGGTAAGTAGGGCTCGAGACTGTCCGTTAACTAGTCAGCAGCATTTTTTTGAGAGACTAACTTTTGCTAGCTAACTTCAAATTATTGTTGATCAAATAAAATGCCAGGTGCTCAGTTCAAGGCTGTTTACGTGCCAAGTTTTGGATCTCAATCCTCACGATGTAGTCAAAAAGATGGACAGCAAACGAATGAGTACTTGATCGAGTTGTCCAGCTCACGGAGAAGACAAGATACATTGTCAACAAAAAAGATCAAATTAACGAAGTGTAACAGCAAGCCTGCACTGTCCAAGAAGAAACGAAAGGATGAGAGAAGGTCGATGCCTCCACCACGACCCGTGATAGAGAGAATGACAGCTGCCCGATGTCAAGGTGAAGGAGAGAGATCACAGAGACGGAGAAGTCCTCGCGTTGGCCAAATATGTAACTGCACTAAAATAACGTTATCCAGAATATTGTCAGAATAAGTAGTTAGCTATCAGCAGAATGTTGTCATGTGATGGTCTAGCTAGCTAACGTTAAGTTGGGTGCTATGTCACGGGTAGACTACCCAACTCAACCCTGTTAGAATTCTTTAAAAATCCATTAATCCATCGTAACTTCCTGGAAGTATTAACTGATTAGAATGAAAAAATATGAATATATGTGGGTCGTTCAGTTTACCTGTCCAATCATGTCTAACCAGTGCTAATTTCAAGGAAGCTACAAAGGAAGGAATCACTTTGAAATATTTTCAACGGGGCCGCAGTCTCGTTCCTTCCTTGTTCCTCTATGTCCGGTACAGGCACTCCTCAGAGCATGATGAATGAAGACCTCTTCTCCTTCTACCAGAGAGACGAGCACACGTCAACCAACCAACCTGTAAATCTGATGCTGTATTATAAATATGTCTGATTTATTTGTGTGGTTTGTGTCTGTTGCCTCCATTTCCTGGCAGTCTGGCAGCTGTTGAATTGCGTTACCTGTCACAGACCTACCCTTATTAAACTACTGTACTGTCTCTAACCTACAACGTTTTTATATGATGTTGATGTAGGCTTTGCCATAACTCTGTTACTTCCCTCTCCTCCCCAGCAGTGGGCAGCCAGACAGGCTGTGTTAAGGACCATCGGCAGGATGCTGCAGGAGAACAGAAGCATCAGAGAGAGACTGGTCTCCCTCAGCCATAGCAGTCAGGCTATACATTGAACTCAGTCTGAAGACTAGATTACAATCTGGGAATGATACATAGATTATGGAACTTCTCTTTCCCTCTCAAACTCAGGAATGGAATAGTTTGATTTGTTTCCCTTAAATGTTATGATTTTGTTTTAACCAAGTTTATGGACTACCTGGCAAATGTGCTGATTTGAGATGGAATGAAGATGAGGTTATTTATGTTACCTGAAGCTAAACCTGTACTGTACATCTTGAACAATCTGTTCCTATAGTTTCCTCTGGTTGAAGAAATAGACTATAAGTTGGTTTTGATGGGAAACACAGATTTTTACTGTTGTCAACTATTTTGACTGTTGTCATGGGGAACAAAGAGATCTGAATTAAAACAACTTCTTGAGGAGAAAGTGTTGTTAACTTCTGTTATGTCTGGTGAGCTATAACAGGTCAACCAACCCTCCTGGAGTGCTACTACTGGGTATGAAGGCTGTTGCACCAGCCCTTCTTCCTCATGGAGAACCTCACCTCTTTTTCCACTAGAGGGAAGTGTCTCTATTTGTGTGTGTGTGGGTGTGTTAGATACTGTACACTCAGCCACCTAAAGGTAGAATACACAGGTCAGCCACAGCTCAACTTTCTCAGTCAGAGGTTCTCAGTAGAGCCTGGGAGTGTCCAAAATGGCACCTTATTCTCTTTATAGTGCACTACTTATGAACAGAACCCGATGTGTTTCTGTTCCCTGCTCATTATTAGTGAATTAACAACCCACAGCCAACATGTGGTTCTGTTTCCTGCTCCTTAATAGTGAATTAACAACCCACAGCCAACATGTGGTTCTGCTTATCCTAACATCATTAGCTGTAGTATTTACAGGCCAGTTGTGTTGCCCTGTGTATCACAACACACTAAAGTCTGGCCTTGTACAGTATACACATGGAACACAACATACACACAGAAAAACATCCCTTAAAGGATCAGCTACATTGATCAACTGACACAGACATCTATCTAATCTAGAGTATTTGAAATGAGGTACAGTAAGTGTCTGATGAGACAGACAACATCTCCCTGATTCTACCTGTGATCAGACACGTTTCAACTGAGCGTACATCGTTTAACACAGGCTGAATGACATGGTACCTACTCACGTTAATTACATTCCCCTTCTCTGTCTCTTGGATACCATGAAGGTAGTTAAATAAAAAATACACTCACCGGCCAGTCTATTAGGTATGTCCATCTAGTACTGGGTCGGGTCCCCTTTTGCCTCCAGAACAGCTTATATTCTTTGGGGAATTCTACAATGTGTCAGAAATGTTCCAAAGGGATGTTGGTCCATGTTGACGCCACGCAGTAGCTGCAGATTGGACGGCGGTACACTCATGCTGTGAACAGCCCGTTCCCTCTCATCCAAAGCTGCTCTATAGGGTTGAGGTCTGTGGACTGCACAGGCTGATCAAGTAAACTGAACTTGCTATCATGTTCCGGGCAATGTTTTTCCACTCCTCAATTGTCCAGTGTTGGTGATGGCGTGCCCACTGGAGCTGTTTCTTCTTGTTTTCAGCTGATAGGAGTGGAACCCGGTGTGGTCGTCTGCTGCAATAGCTCATCCGTGACAAGGATGGACGAGTTCAGCATTCCGAGATGCCCTCCTGCACACCACTGTTGTACTGCCCTGTTATTTGTCTGTGGTCCGCCTGTTCGCTTGCACGATTTTTGCCATTCTCCTCGGACCTCTCTGATTAACAAGCTGTTTTCCCCCACAGGGTTGCCGCTGACTGCATGTTTTGTGTTTGTCACACCGTTATCGGTAAACCCTAGACCAGGGCTCTCCAATCCTGTTCCTGGAGAGCTTCTGTAGCTCTCCAAGAACAGGGTTGGAGAGCCTTGACCAAGACACAGTCGTGCGTGAAAAGCCCAGGCGGGCATCCGTTTCTGAGATAGTGGATACGACACGCCTGATACTAATGATCATACCACGCTCAAGTCACTTAGGTCACTTGTTTTGCCCATTCTAACGTTCAATCAAGCAGTACCTGAATGCCTTGACGCCTGTCTGCCTGCTTTATATAGCCAGCCACGGCTGCATGACTCTCTGTTTAGGAGCTATCCATTTTTTTGTGAGCAAGGTGATGTACCTAATAAACTGGCTAGTGAGTGTACATTAATAAACAACCACAATTATACAATTCAAGGGGCTTTATTGGCACGGGAAACATGTGTTAACATTGCCAAAGCAGGTGAGGTAGATATAGAGTGTTATAACGATGTACAAGTGGTTAAAGTACACAAGGGAAAATAAATAAGCATAAATATGGGTTGTATTTACAATGGTGTTTGTTCTTCACTGGTTGCCCTTTTCTTGTGGCAACAGGTCACAAATCCTGCTGCTGTGATGGCACACTGTGGAATTTCACTCAGTAGATATGGGAGTTCATCAAATTTGGATTTGTTTTCGAATTCTTTGTGGATCTGTGTAATCTGAGGGAAATATGTGTCTCTAATATGGTCATACATTGGGCAGGAGGTTAGCAAGTACAGCTCAGTTTCCACCTCATTTTGTGGGCAGTGAGCACATAGCCTGTCTTCTCTTGAGAGCCATGTCTGCCTACGGCAGCCTTTCTCAATAGCAAGGCTATGCTCACTGAGTCTGTACAAAGTCAAAGCTTTCCTTAAGTTTGGGTCAGTCACAGTGGTCAGGTATTCTGCCACTGTGTACTCTCTGTTTAGGGCCAAATAGCATTCTAGTTTGCTCTGTTTTTTTTTGTTCATTCTTTCCAATGTGTCAAGTAATTATCTTTTTGTTTTCTCATGATTTGTTTGGGTCTAATTGTGCTGCTGTCCTGGGGCTCTGTGGGGTGTGTTTGTGTTTGTGAACAGAGCCCCAGGACCAGCTTGCTTAGGGGACTCTTCTCCAGGTTCATCTCTCTGTAGGTGATGGCTTTGTTATGGAAGGTTTGGGAATAGTTACCTTTTAAGTGGTTGTATTTAACGGCTCTTTTCTGGATTTTGATAATTAGTGGGCATCGGCCTAATTCTGCTCTGCGTGCATTATTTGGTATTCTACGTTGTACACGGAGGATATTTTTGCAGAATTCTGTATGCAGAGTCTCAATTTGGTGTTTGTTCCATTTTGTGAAGTCTTGGTTGGTGAGTGGACCCCAGACCTCACAACCATAAAGGGCAATGGGCTCTATGACGGATTCAAGTATTTTTAGCCAGATCCTGTCAGGACCCGGTTTCGAACCTGGGTCTCCGGAGTGAGAAACAGTCACTTAACCAACTGAGCCACGAATAGTCAGCAGAACCCAGAAGATGAGGCAGACACAGCAGTACTTAAGACGGTGTATTTAATAAAGAAAAAAATCCTAAAATACAAAAAATGGCAAATCCAAAAGGTGGTAGGAAAAACACAAAAAGACCTCAAAAGAAACTCACCAAAAAATAAACAAAAACAAAAAACAGAATACCACAAGAACTTCACCCGGAATCGACAAGAGCACACAGAACACTAGGGCAGGGTGCTAACATACAAACACAGAGCACAGAACTGAGGGAAACAAAGGGTTTAAATACAATCAGGGGAAACGAGACACAGGTGCAAACAATAATGGGGATCAAGGGAAAAACACAGGGACAAAAAGCACAATGGGGACATCTACTGACAAAAACCCGGAACAACCCTGGCCAAATCCTGACAGATCCTAATTGGTATGTTGAATTTTATGTTCCTTTTGATAGCATAGAATGCCCTTCTTGCCTTGTCTCTCAGATCGTTCACAGCTTTGTGGAAGTTACCTGCGGCGCTGATGTTTAGGCCAAGGTATGTATCGTTTTTTGTGTGCTCTACGGCAATGGTGTCTTGATGGAATTTGTATTTGTGGTCCTGGCGACGACCTTTTTTGGAACACCGTTATTTTGGTCTTACTGAGATTTACTGTCAGAGCCCAGGTCTGACAGAATCTGTGCAAAAGATCTAGGTGCTTCTGTAGGCCCTCCTTGGTTGGTGACAGAAGCACCAGATCATCAGCAAACAGTATTTTCTAGTAGGGTGAGGCCGGGTGCTGCAGACTTTTCTAGTGCCTGCGCCAGTTCGTTGATATATGTTGAAGAGGGTGGGGCTTAAGATGCATCCCTGTCTCACCCCACGGCCCTGTGTGAAGAAATGTGTGTGTTTTTTGCCAATTTTTACCGCACACTTGATGTTTGTGTACATGGATTTTATAATGTCGTATGTTTTACCCCCAACACCACTTTCCATCAATTTGTATAGCAGACCCTCTTGCCAAAATGAGTCAAAGTATTTTTTGAAATCAGCTAAGCATGAAAAGACTTTGCCTTTGTTTTGGTTTGTTTGGTTGTCAATTAGGGTGTGCAGGGTGAATACATGGTCTGTTGTACGGTAATTTGGTAAAAAGCCCATTTGACATTTGCTCAGTACATTGTTTCCATTGAAGAAATGTACGAGTCTGCTGTTAATGATAATGCAGAGGATTTTCCCAAGGTTACTGTTGACGCATATCCCACGGGAGTTATTGGGGTCAAATTTGTCTCCACTTTTGTGGATTGGGGTGATCAGTCCTTGGTTCCTAATATTGGGGAAGATGACAGCACTAAGAATGATGTTAAAGAGCTTCAGTATAGCCAATTGGAATTTGTCGTCTGTATATTTTATAATTTATTGAGGATACCATCAACACACAGGCCTTTTTGGGTTGGAGGGATTTTATTTTGTCCTGTAGCTCATTCAAGGTAATTGGAGAATCCAGTGGGTTCTGGTAGTCTTTAATAGTTGATTCTAAGATCTGTATTTGATCATGTATATGTTTTTGCTCTTTATTCTTTGTTATAGAGCAAAAAAGATTGGAGAAGTGGTTTACCCATACATCTCCATTTTGGATAGATAATTCTTCGTGTTGTTGTTTGTTTAGTGTTTTCCAATTTTCCCAGAAGTGGTTAGAGTCTATGGATTCTTCAATTACATTGAGCTGATTTCTGACGTGCTGTTCCGTCTTTTTCCGTAGTGTATTTCTGTATTGTTTTAGTGATTCACCGTAGTGAAGGCGTAGACTCAGGTTTTCCGGGTCTCTATGTTTTTGGTTGGACAGGCTTCTCAATTTCTTTCTTAGATTTTTGCATTCTCCATCAAACCATTTGTCATTGTTGTTCATTTTCTTCGGTTTTCTATTTGAGATTTTTAGATTTGATAGGGAAGCTGAGAGGTCAAATATATAGGCTTTCAACCTGCATTCCTTCCATCTATAGCATTTCTTAATGTTACTTAGTTCCTTTGGCTTTGATGCCTCATGATTGAGTATTGCTCTGTTCAAGTAGACTGTGATTTTGCTGTGGTCTGATAAGGGTGTCAGTGGGCTGACTGTGAACGCTCTGAGAGACTCTGGGTTGAGGTCAGTGATAAAATAGTCTAAGGTACTACTGCCAAGAGATGAGCTATAGGTGTACCTACCATAGGAGTCCCCTCGAAGCCTACCATTGACTATGTACATACCCAGCATGCGACAGAGCTGCAGGAGATGTGACCTGTTTTTGTTGGTTATGTTGTCATAGTTGTGCCTAGGGGGGCATATGGGGGAGGGAATACAGTTGGTTTGCTGATGCAGTTAGGCCTAAATAACAGCAACCTTTGAAAAGGATACCCAGTTACAGGTGATATCTTGCACATACTAATTCTACGGAACTTAGGCTAGATGACATTGAGTGTAAGAAGAGTTGGAGAAGGATATGACACATCCCAAATGGCACCCTATTCCCTTTATAGTGCACTACTTTTGACCAGAGCCCTATGGAAAGTAGCTGTGGGAAGTAGGGTTGCTGAGGGTGCTGCACTCCTGTATGAGCAGACAAAAATATTACTCAACACTGCAGGGAGACCATTTTTTTTAGCACCCCCCCTAAACATATTTTCCTGCTGGGCTCCAGTCAAAAGTAGCACACTATGCAGGGACCAGTGGAGGCTGCTGAAGGGAGGATGGCTCATAATAATGGCTAGAAGCACAAGCATTTCGCTACACTCGCATTAACATCTGCTAACCATGTGTATGTGACAAATACATTTTTTTGATTTGATTTAGAATGAATCGAATGGAATGGCATCAAACCATGTGTTTGATATAATTGATACCATTCCACTATTACCACGAGCCCATCCTCCCCAATTAAGGTGCCACCAACCTCCTGTGGAAGGGAATAGGTTGTAGCAGGAAGCTTTTAGTGGTACAGTATGGCAACAACAATCACCAGTATATTTACTAAGAGTGTTAGGAGTACAGTGTTGTGGATAAAAACATTCTCAGGAGGTGATTAGGGTCTAAACAGCCCATTTCAGTGTAAGGTCTGAACAGATCTAATCAAGGCTGTGGTTTGAGACAGAGACTGGTGGTAGACCATGGCGGCTCTACCTTCCAACCACACAGCCCTTGCCTCAGCATTGGTCTTGTTGTTCACTGTATTGTTGATGTGGAGAGACCGTTTTCTGTATCACTCTATACTCTATTGAATGTTTACTCTATTGCTATGATTGTTCCTGACCCCACTCCCACCAGTGTTGTTTATATGGAGAGGCCTCTGGACACGAAGGAGGTTTCTGGGCTCTTAGGCTAGTCCCGAGAATGGAGTGTGTTGTGTTAAAAAACCATTAGGCATAGCCTGAGGGCCAGTCTGTTTGTGCTATAATGCCAACTCAATAAGCAATAGAGATGTCAAGAACACACACAGATCTGGGATCAGGATAGGAGAGACCCACCCTGTTAGATTGCAGTAGCATGCTAAGCTGAAAGAGCTGGTGAACACTATTCAACCTGATCGACCGCCAAACTCAACTACACTGAACAAAAATATAAACAAAACATGTAAAGTGTTGATCCCATGTTTCATGAGCTGAAATAAAATATCCCAGAAATTTTGTGCACAAATTTGTTTACATCCCTGTTAGTGAAAATGTCTCCTTTGCCAAGATAATCCACCAACCTGATAGGTGTGGCATATCAAGAAGATGATTAAACAGCATGCCACAGTTTTGAGGGAGAGTGCAATTGGAAAGCTGACTGCAGGAATGTCCACCAGAGCTGTTGCCAGATAATTTAATGTACATTTCTCTACCATAAGCCGCCGCCAACTTTGTTTTAGAGAATTTGGCAGTACGTCCAACCGGCCTCACAACCTCCGACCACGTGTAACCACGCAGCCCAGGACCTCTACATCTGGCTTCTTCGCCTGCGGGATTGTCTGGGACCAGCCACCCGGACAGCTGCTGAAACTGAAGCCATTTTGTGGGGGAAAACTCATTCTGATTGGCTGGGACTGGCTTCCCAGTGGGTGGGTCTGGCTCCCAAGTGGGTGGGTCTATGCCCTCCCAGGCCCACCCATGGCTGCGCCTCTGCCCACTCGTGCCATCCATAGATTATGGCCTAATGAATTTATTTCAATTGACTGATTTCCTTATTATGAGCTGTAACTCAGTAAAATAGTTGAAATTGTTGCATGTTGCATATTTTAGTTCAGTTCATATCGATGGTATTGGCTGTGTGTTGGTGTCAGGGTCCCAGTCCCAAAGCCTATTAGTGCTATTACTCACTTGGGTGATTTGGGGATTGAGGATGGGTGGAATTCATCACATCCTAAAGCCACACAAACACACAGTCTATGTAAGTGAGCCCTGATCCCAGCCCTGATTAGCCCCAGTGATGCTTACAGCAGGCCTCCTCTCTAAATGTCTCTGGTGATTAGCCCCAGTGATGCTTACAGCAGGCCTCCTCTCCAAGTGTCTCTGGTGATTAGCCCCAGTGATGCTTACAGCAGGCCTACTCTCTAAGTGTCTCTGGTGATTAGCCCCAGTGATGCTTACAGCAGGCCTCCTCTCCAAGTGTCTCTGGTGATTAGCCCCAGTGATGCTTACAGCAGGCCGCCTCTCTGAGTGTCTCTGGTGATTAGCCCCAGTGTTGCTTACAGCAGGCCTCCTCTCCAAGTGTCTCTGGTGATTAGCCCCAGTGATGCTTACAGCAGGCCGCCTCTCTAAGTGTCTCTGGTGATTAGCCCCAGTGATGCTTACAGCAGGCCTCCTCTCCAAGTGTCTCTGGTGATTAGCCCCAGTGATGCTTACAGCAGGCCGCCTCTCTGAGTGTCTCTGGTGATTAGCCCCAGTGTTGCTTACAGCAGGCCTCCTCTCCAAGTGTCTCTGGTGATTAGCCCCAGTGATGCTTACAGCAGGCCGCCTCTCTGAGTGTCTCTGGTGATTAGCCCCAGTGATGCTTACAGCAGGCCTCCTCTCTAAGTGTCTCTGGTGATTAGCCCCAGTGATGCTTACAGCAGGCCTCCTCTCTAAATGTCTCTGGTGATTAGCCCCAGTGATGCTTACAGCAGGCCTCCTCTCCAAGTGTCTCTGGTGATTAGCCCCACTGTTGCTTACAGCAGGCCTCCTCTCCAAGTGTCTCTGGTGATTAGCCCCAGTGTTGCTTACAGCAGGCCTCCTCTCCAAGTGTCTCTGGTGATTAGCCCCAGTGTTGCTTACAGCAGGCCTCCTCCCTGAGTGTCTCTGGTGATTAGCCCCAGTGTTGCTTACAGCAGGCCGCCTCTCTGAGTGTCTTTGGTGATTAGCCCCAGTGATGCTTACAGCAGGCCTCCTCTCCAAGTGTCTCTGGTGATTAGCCCCAGTGTTGCTTACAGCAGGCCGCCTCTCTGAGTGTCTTTGGTGATTAGCCCCAGTGATGCTTACAGCAGGCCTACTCCCTGAGCGTCTCTGGTATTTAAGGTTATGGTCAACAATTAGATTTTCTTTCGTGTCTATTTTTCTTTCCAGTCTGACACCAAGACTACGTCTTATTGAGATCATGTTCTGTTGTCAGAACATGCAAGTACCTCCGGTCCAACCCATCTTCCACTACCTTTCTGCAAAACATTTTTTATTGAACCTTTATTTAACGAGGCAAGTCAGTTAAGAACAAATTCTTATTTACAATGACGACCTACCCCGGCCAAACCCTAACCCGCACAATGCTGGGCCAATTGTGTGCCACCCTATGGGACTCCCAATCACAGCCGGTTGTGATACAGCCTGGAATCAAACCAAGGTCTGTAGTGACGCTTCCAGCACTGAAATGCAGTGCCTTAGAATGCTACCCCACTCGGGAGATTAATATAGAACTTTTTTATGCTAATTTGACCTTATTCATTATGTTTGATGAGGGCTTTATTGAAATGAACTGGTTTGAAAACATGTGCATCCCCAAAGGTGTGTTTTTCCCTTCAAGTCTACTCAGGCACCTTAGAGAGCGAGGGAGGGAGAAAGGGTGCATCCCAAATGGCCTATATCCTCTATAGAGTGGACCCTATGGGCCCTGGTCAAAAGTAGTGGAGAAGACGCGTTACGCCAGGATTAACTGAGCTGTGTTGCTGTATTTAGAGAAACAGGAAAAACACAAACTGTCATTACTTGTGTCCCAACTCAACCCTATACTCAACCCTGTGTCCCAACTCAATGGTCCCCTATAAGGGGATGCATCCTCTCTGTCATTACTTTTGCTGGAGAACACACTGCATAGTGAATAGCATACATTCTCTGCAGATCTTCTCACACATACTGTATACATGTAGGGTACTTCTACCATACTGTATATGCTAATGACATGCTTCAAACTGGTTGATTAAGGAGATGGAAGAGGTATTGAGTTATTTTAGTCTGATGGACAATTAAATCTTGTCAAGGTGTTATGTCATGAGGTGTGTGTGTGTGTGTGTGTGTGTGTGTGCGTGCGTGTGTGTGTGTGTGTGTGTGTGTGTGTGTGTGTGTGTGTGTGTGTGTGTGTGTGTGTGTGTGTGTGTGTGTGTGTGTGTGTGTGTGTGTGTGTGTGTGTGTGTGTTGGTTTGATTTTGCTAGTCTGACTGAAGATAAATTATATTTTGGATGTTACCATAGGCTATTTGACATTTAAACTGCCAGAATTTGCAAAAAGATCAGACGCACTCAATATTTTAAAAGCAGAGCTGTTGTCCTTTAAATGTTGTGTCTTTAGAATTGGTTAAAAACATTTTTTTTAATAACATACCATACAAATCAGCTGTTTTCCTGAAATTGGATCTGTTTTTGTAGCTTGGTCAGGTTTTAGTCTTTTTTTGTTGCTTGGTCAGGTTTTAGTCTTTTTTTGTTGCTTGGTCAGGTTTTAGGAGTTGTTGACTGCCCTGTAAAGCTATAATACAGTAAGTCTGAGGGAGTTAGTGTCACGTTCTGACCTTTATTTCTTTTGTTGTGTCATTATTAAAGTATGGTCAGGGCGTGAGTTGGGGTGGGCAGTCTATGTTTGTTTTTCTATGATTTGGGTATTTCTATGTTTCGGCCTAGTTTGGTTCTCAATCAGAGGCAGGTGTCATTAGTTGTCTCTGATTGAGAATTATACTTAGGTAGCCTGGGTTTCACTGTGTGTTTGTGGGTGATTGTTCCTGTCTCTGCACTAGATAGGACTGTTTCACATGTCTTGTTTTTGTATTCAGTTGTTCATGTGTACATTTACGTATTAAAAGGAACCATGGACACTTACCACGCCGCATATTGGTCCTCTGATCCTTTTCGCCTCTCCTCTTCGGAAGAAGAGGAGGAAATCTCTTACAGTTAGAAACAACAACCCAATACAAGCTGTCACGTTCTGACCTTCGTTCCTTTGTTTTGTCTTTTGTTTTAGTATGGTGAGGGCGTGAGTTGGGTGTGTTGTCTATGTTAGTTTGTCTATGATTTTCTATTTCTGTGTTTGGCCTGGTATGGTTCTCAATCAGAGGCAGCTGTCAATCGTTGTCCCTGATTGAGAACCATATTTAGGTAGCCTGTTTTCCATTGTTTTTTTGTGGGTGGTTATTTTCAGTCTTTGTGTGTCTGCACCAGACAGAACTGTTTCGGTTGTTTCTTTGTTTTGTTTGTTAGTCAGTGTTCAGTTTTTTAATAAACTAAAATGGACACTTGCTGCGCATTGGTCCTCACCTTCTTCCCAAGACAGTTATTACACAAGCATGACTTTATACTGGGCAACCATAATGTCCTGCATTGTCCAAACACTATAATTTCTCTGACATGCTTACAAGTAATCCTATTTTTACCTCCTTAATGAGGTCTGATTGTGTTGACAGTGCTGAGCCAGAGTTGTGGTTCCAGCTGTTTTAGGGCCCCTGGGGTTATATTGATGAGTTGGAGTAGTAAGCAAACAGTGGGAAAATGTACCAGCAAAACTAAACCCACTATAAATTCTTCCCTGGAAAGTGGTTACAATTCAGACATTTATTGTGATTAGGAACCAGTGGTCACTGCAATTTGGTCATTTAGAATCAAGGGGACCAAAGGACAAGAACATGGATGTTTAATGTAGACACAGACCCACACGTCTTATGTACTCGACTGTACTGTGAGAGCATTTTAAACTGTGTGTTTATTCACTGTGCTCTAGAAAGAAAATTGCCTTTAGGGAGTGGTGGAGGTTATGTTATAACAATATCAAATGGCACCCTATTCCCTACATAGTGCACTACTTTTGACCAGAGCGCTGTGTAGGGAATAGGGTGCCATTTGATAATGCAAGCCCTGTGTGCCCTAAATTAACCAGAAAGCACTGGCTTTCCCAGTTCATTTCTACTTAGGAAATAACTATTTTCACTGTTGTTTTTATAATTAAATCCTAGATCTAAACTATACTTATAATTAAATCAAAATGTGGTTTAAGTTAACTTGAAGTTTATTTTGACTTTTGTCATCAAACCCTTTTCTGTGGACGCAGTTTGACAGGTACCGAATAAAAAATTAGGCTAAGATTATATTGTCCGTTGAAGTCTGGAAAATATCCTTCCAGACACAGTGAGAGAGACAGTGTGGGTCAGTCTGTTTAGAATAGGTTGTTCAACTCAGTGATTTGCCTGTTTTAACCTGTCTCCAGACCTGTTATTACTAAGAGGTCTCTGAAACAGTCAGAACACCATGTACTTTCAGAAGAGACTCTTCTAACTATTAACCCTCCTTAGGGTTGACAGCTGTAATAAGGGTTGTCTTGGTTACCAGTCTGTAGACATCAGTCTTCCAGTAGCTTCGGCCTGTAGCTACCTTCTGGTTTTCCTCAAGGATTCTAATCCATAGCTCAGACACACTGGTAGGATTGTCAAATATATGACAAGAGTACTTAGCACCTCTGAACAGAGTGTCGGCAGTCAATCTTGTTTGTGTTCACACAGCCAAGACCTTGAAGTCGTCAGCCTCTCAAGCATGTTAAAAAAACTCCAAACCAGAAGGTGGCAGGAGAGTTGCACTAACTCTAGAATAAGAGACAACCTATTGTGACCTCAGTCTAGCTTCTGGGGTAGATTAGACCAGGGTCTATCCTGAAGCAATTAGGATCAAATATTGTTGAGCAGAAAACACCATTCAAACAGAATTGCATTGTTAAAGAGGAGACCGAGAAAAGCTGCTAGTCTACGCCCCATAGCCATTCCTTCCCCCTGGTCTCTACGTCTAGGAAACCATGTATTTTAGTTTCCTAATGGCTAAAGATACCCCAGCTTAACTCAGAAATGCGGAACCAACAGGAGGCTCTGTGTGTGTGTGTGTGTGTGTGTGTGTGTGTGTGTGTGTGTGTGTGTGTGTGTGTGTGTGTGTGTGTGTGTGTGTGTGTGTGTGTGTGTGTGTGTGTGTGTGTGTGTGTGTGTGTGTGTGTGTGTGTGTGTGTGTGTGTGTGTGTGTGTGTGTGTGTGTGTGGCAGTGCTACTTGTATGATATCTAATCAATGGGACTGAGGGTTGTAGTGGTCTGGAGCTCAAAGCTCACGCTGGACTCCTGGCACACTGACCTTTAGGTGGACAACCAGAGAGACCAGAGAGATGTGAACACATTTCCTTACGGCTGGCCGTCTGTCTATCTGTAGAGTCAGGGAGGAGGGGACAGTGTCTACCCCCAATCAGAGAGACCCCTGCTGGGCTTGGTGTGGCCACTCTGCCCCCTTAATTAACCAGGGATAGGAATCAGAGGAGAGGAGAGGAAAGAGGAGAGAAGAAGGGAAGAGAGGAGAGGAGATGACTAATGGGTGGAATCTAAGGATGTCAACATCAGTGAACTTTTCTTGTGCTCTGATATAAACCTAACGCTCTTCTCTCTCCTTCACTGCCTTTCCAGCTAATTGCCTCTTCTCATTAAACTACTATAATTATCTTGGAGGCATGAATACGCTTCCTCTTATTCCTCCTGACCCAGCTAAACTATGACACACACACCTACACAAACACACACGTACACAAACACAGATCACAGTGGGAAACCGCAGGGATGAGAGACCCTTAATTGATTTGCATGTGTTTCCATGAGGCTGTGGCTGGTGTTGCTGTAAACACACGCACACGCACACACACACACACACACACACACACACACACACACACACACACACACACACACACACACACACACACACACACACAGGCATTATTTAAGTGCCTCCAGTGTGTCTGGGCTGTGCTCTGTAATCAGTTGAGGATTAGTGTGGTGGTGTCAGCCCCTCCCCCCCTCTACGTCATTAGGCCTTTATGAATCTGTGTGTGTGTGCGTGCGTGCGTGCGTGCGTGCGTGTGTGCGTGCGTGCGTGTGTGTGTGTGTTTGTTTGTTTGTGTGTGTGTGTGTGTTTGTTTGTGCATGCGTGCATGCGTGCTTGTGTGTGTGTGTGTGTGAGCGCGGCCACGCATCATTTCTATGTTTTCCTGATAATGCTTTTGTTTGAATAGCATCCATGATCTCTACAGGACAGAGATGCTTTGTCTTGGAAGATGATATTTATTATTATTATTACTATTATTATTCTGTACTGGTATATCTACTGTTTCTTCATATGCACAGCCCTACAGGTACTTTATACAGTCACACACACCCTAACCTGACAGCGCTGCTCAGTCTAAGTGATGATAGACTGAGGCAAATGTGAGCGGGCGCCACACACCTCAGGAAGGCAGTAATTTACCTTCATTACCCTTATAAAAATACTGCTCAAAGGAGACGGATTCCACACGCCTAATTACAAGGTGTTAATTACAACAATGTAATGACAGTCATTTACTAACCTGCAATCGGGCAAGTAATGCACTGCAGAGGGAATAGGGTGCCATTTGGGACCCTGGTTGACTGACATAATTTTTATTGATTACCAATGTGATTGACTACCAAAGTGATGTTTAAGGTCATAGCGAGTTTCAACATGAGTAGAGAGACTCAGGGCTCCACAGAGCCAGAGATGTGTCCTTTGACTGTGTTGAAGTGGTAACACAACACTTAAGTTGTTTCTCTGATCCACTTTTATCTTCCTGCCAGCGACCGACGCCCAGAGACAAGTTATGATGACACATAGTCCTATACACACACACATTAAGCTAATAGCAGAGAGGGAGGTACAGTAGTAGGACAGGGGCTCAAGCTCTAATATATCACTACAATCAGCTCCATATCAGCAGCACTGGACTTGTCTGCAAGTGAGATAGCACAGGGCTGACCCTGGCAAAAACACTCCCATGATTGAAATCGGGCGTGGTCTGTGGATCTGTCTCCGTCCTTACGTTCGTACGTACAAGCTGAAACGAGTCAACTTCGACTCCTCCTTATGGCAGCTTTCTGTCATTGTTTCTGGCGGGTTCATTACATAACAGCACAGGCTTTCAGCCCCCCATGGATGCTGTGCATCATTTTCGTGATGTCAGCCAACCTGCTGTCTATTTACTGCACTGAAAGAGTATTTTTTATTTTCACTTCTAAGGCAATGGGCTATTTTTCATCATTGATTCATGTCCTTCATTTGTTGAATGTAGCATATTATTTATTATATTAATTCTTAAAATATAAATAATATCATTAATTATGGGAAAATGGGGTTAGGCAGGCCTAATCTACATATTTGGAGGAATAGCCTTCATTGAGGGAATGAAGCATGAACTAGTTATTAGATATTTTCCCTCCACATCCTCCTTCTCACGCAGTTAACGGTAAATTAGCCGTTTTTACCCGGCCTAGTGTTTACGCGGAGTGGAGTGTGTCTCGAGGGTCTCTTTAACCTCAAGACCCCCCAGGACCACACCCAAATCCCCCAAACTCACAGGCCAATCACAAGTCTCCTTCCGCCTCTCCAATTTTTTCAGGGTTTTAATTGGTTGAAAGTCCCAGTACTTTAAACAAGCGTTCTCATGAGTTTAGAGTAGACACAGACTTCAGAGCTTGATAAATTGTTGTTGACTCCGCGGAAAACAGTTGAGATGCGCATGTTGTTGTTTACTTGAAGCATGGATTCTCCAGTAGATTCGAAAGATGGCTTTTCAACCTATGAGGACACTCATCCACGGAGGCAGTTGAAGGAGCGCAAAACACCTTTATCACCTTTACCTTTCAGTGTGGAAGCGATCATGTTGGACAGGACTCATAGCGAAGGAGGGAGACGCGGCAGCGGTACGATAATCTCTCCCCTGGGGAATTACTCTATATCGGTGTCCAGACAGCCGTCTCGTCCAGAATACTTTATTCACAATTTTGCCCCGTCTTCTTCGCCAGTTAAATCAGAGACGTCGGAACCAGGGGACTGTGCGTCATGGATATCACCGCGGTGCAGGTTGTCTCCAGCGCTCAGTAAGTGCTCAACCTTATACTGTAGAAGAGTTATTGAATAGCCTACGGCCTGGTATATTTTTGTCCCATGCTGATCTATTGGGAAGTATCCGTTATTTATGTTTTCTACTCTATTTTAAAGTTGTAGCCTATGTGGAAATAAGATCACTTTGAAATAGAATTGGAAAAGTCTTAGTGTGCAGTAGTTTTATACCATTTCATCTACAGATCAATATCATTCAATATACTGCATATCATCAGGGGAGAAGGCATAATTCATGTATTTGTGTATGTACAGTAAGTATACAGAACATTAGGAACACATTCCTAATATTGAGTTGCACCCCCTTGTTTTGCCCCACTCAGAACAGCCACAATTCGTCAGGCCATGGACTCTACAAGGTATAGAAGCGTTCCACAGGGATGCTGGCCCATGTTGACAGCAATGCTTTTGTGTTGGCTGGATGTCATTTGGGTGGTGGACCATTCTTGATCACACAGGAAAATGTTGAGCATGAAAAACTAGCAGCATTGCAGTTCTTGGCACAAGCCAGTGCACCTGGCACCTACTACCACACCCTGTTCAATGACACTTACATATTTTGTCTTTCCCTTTCACCCTCTGAATATCACACATACCCAACCATGTCCCAATTGTCTCCAGGCTTAAACATCCTTCTTTAAACATGTCTCCTCCCCTTCATCTACACTGATTTGAAGTGGATTTAACAAGTGACATCAATAAGTGATCATAGCTTTCAGCTCGTCAGTCTATGTCATGGAAAGAGCAGGTGTTCTTAATGTTTGTACACTCAGTGTATTTTGATTAATGTTCTCTTTTTGTATATTAATGACATGTTCAGGCTATTGGGTGTTGACAAATACCACAAACACTCATTACGCCTTTACTGAGACATCCCTCTCTCCCTCCCTCTTTCCCTCCCTCCCTCCCTCTTTCCCTCCCCCCCTCACTCCCCCCCTCCCTCCCTCCCCCCTCCCTCCCCCCCCCTCCCTCCCCCCCCCCTCCCTCCCTCCCCCCCTCACTCCCCCCCCTCCCTCCCCCCTCACTCCCCCTCACTCCCCCCCCTCCCTCCCTCCCCCCCTCCCCCCCTCCCCCTCCCTCCCTCCCCCCCTCCCCCCTCCCTCCCTCCCCCCCCCCTCCCTCCCTCCCTCCCCCCTCACTCCCCCCTCCCTCCCTCCCTCCCCCCCCTCACTCCCCCCCCTCACTCCCCCCCCTCCCCCCCCCCCCCCCCCCCCTCCCTCCCTCCCCCCCCCCCCCCCCTCCCCCCCCCCCCCCCCCCCCCCCCCCCCCCCCCCCCCCCCCCCCCCTCCCTCCCTCCCCCCCCCCACCCCCCTCCCTCCCTCCCTCCCCCCCCCCCCCCCCCCCTCCCTCCCTCCCTCCCCCCTCCTCCCCCCCTCCCTCCCTCCCTCCCCCCTCCTCCCCCCCCTCCCTCCCTCCCCCCTCACTCCCCCCCCCCTCCCTCCCCCCCCCCCCCCCTCCCTCCCTCCCTCCCCCCCCCTCCCTCCCTCCCTCCCCCCCCTCACCCCCCCCCCCCCCTCCCTCCAGACCAGGTCAATCCCTCCTTGAGGAAACACAAGACCAACAGGAAGCCCCGGACCCCATTCACCACCTCCCAGCTCCTGTCCCTGGAGAGGAAGTTCCATCATAAACAGTACCTGTCCATCGCTGAGCGGGCTGAGTTCTCCTCCTCCCTGTCCCTCTCAGAGACCCAGGTCAAGATCTGGTTCCAGAACCGACGGGCTAAAGCCAAGAGACTGCAGGAGGCAGATGTGGAAAAACTCAAGATTTCCGCTGCAGGTGTTGGATCCAAGCCGGGGTTCTATCCCCCGGGGTTCTCCTCGCTGCCGTTCCCCCTTTGTGTCAGTCTGGAGGGTCTGGGTGGGGGGGTCTCAGGGGTGTGCGGAGGACAGGGGTACCCCTTCAGACGTACCACTCTGTTAACAACAGTACCACATCTGGGGGTGTACACCTCACCTGTAGGGTACGGACTCCTCCACCTGTCTTGAGATGTGTGTGTGCGTGCGTGCGTGCGACGAACCTTACAACAAGATATTAAATCGTACCCTAACTCTCAGGGGTGCTTTGAATATAGTGTGCTGGACTTACTTTGATATATTCAAGAGGAAGTGTACATTGTTATATGGTATCTTGTGTTCCCTGGTTTGTTACGGAAGTGACTAGCGCATCAGAACACCCATAGTACAAGGATCATTGCAGGGTAATTGTTCATTTATTATATAGCCCTGACCTCCTGACCTGTGCTGTATTTGCCAAAGCTAGTTGGATCGTTCCCGAAGGATATTGATCTGGTTCTCCCGTTTGTCTGATCACTCCGTAAATGCCAGATTATCTCTATAACAGTATTATTGATGTCTCTGTTCCTGTCTTTGGGAAAGGTTATTTTTATTCTTTCATATTTGTGATATACATATAGGACAACATTTATTGAATAAATGTAATATAAGTAAGCAGTAAGAGTCAAAGGGGTGTGCTATATGGCCAATATTCCTTGGTTTAGGGTCATTCTTAAGCACGATGCAACACAGAGTGCCTGGACACAGCCCTTAGTTGTGGTATATTGGCCATATATCACAAATCCCTGAGGTTCCTTATTGCTTTTATAAACTGGTTACCAATGTAATTAGTTAAAATAAATGTAAAAAGCAGTAAAAATAAATATTTTGTCATACACATGGTTTAATGTCTGATATACCACGGCTGTCAGCCAATCAGGATTCAGGGCTCGAACCACCCAGTTTACAATATATATTTTATGAAGTGTATCTACAAGTGTAAATAGTTTGTGGTCTGATGTTGAATATAAATATTGTTATTTGCTGAGTATCTAGTCTTTTTATTTGTTGTCACCTTATCTTCTTATAGTTACAGTATGTATTTTAGTCATGATTATGCTTCTACGTCTGGTAAATACAAAGAATGAATTGCTTAAATTCGACAGAATTTCATATGCAAGTGGATTGTTTAATCATGTATCGATGTGATTGTTTGATCCGACCTTTAACTTTGTACATGGAGCTTTAAAACGTGTAGTATAGGCTAATTCACCTTGGATTCTGAGTCCGGACACAGTGGACGGATAAGAAAAACATTTTAATACCACGTGTAGACAAAGTCTGAAAATGTGGGCACAATCAGAATATGGACGAGATCAGAACAAAGGACGCATGTCAGGGCCAGGTGTAAATTAGGCTTAAGCTTTAGTGGGGGAGGTAGATTTAACCAGCTAGGTTAGCTAATAGCTATATATATTAAACCAGTTAGGTGAACTAATAGCTATATATATTAAACCAGTTAGGTGAACTAATAGCTATATATATGTTAAACTATAATATTATATTATACTGTAATAATGTTTGGGAACTTTGAAGTCGCCCCCCCCCACCCCCTCAGGCTGACCGTTTTAGAAGAAATGAGCCATGTCATTACACGAGGAACCATAACACATTAGACCAATCATCTGGTATTTAACCCCTAATCCCTTTAATGTCCTTAAACTGAAGAATGTGTAGCTAAATGCTCAGGGTCTTACTGAACCGCCCTGGGTTGTGTTCGTAAATGCAAACCGTAGAGAAATGCTTTGCAACAGAAAACAAACCTTTCTTATTGGAAAAGTTCAGGTAGTCCCTCCCTGTTTCAGTCTGTTGACTTCCATTTGTTGCCAAGTGAATACGACCCAGGTTATTGCTAAAGCAGTATGAATATCTTCGGAAGCCTGTTGCCAGATCTGCATGTGCCTTAACTGCAGTCTGACTAGAGGTAAAAACAGATCTGGGGTCAGGTTGTGTGTTTGAGTCTGTGTGTGTGTGGGGTCAACTGGGTGGCAAGGTAAAGTGGTGCTTTTATCCTGGGACTCATATTTTCATCGCCCAATTGACTTTAAACACATAATTATATTCACAAGAAAATTGCACATTTTCTGCAAATAACACTTCTCACATTGACTTGATTGTTGGCATGTGTTCCATATCTCCTCGCAGCACAGAGACTCAGCTCTATGCATTGAGTTTGACTGTGTCCATCCACAAACTGTAGACCTTTCATTAACTCTCTCTCTCGCTCTTCCTGAACTCTGTAACTGTGCTAAATGCCGAGCTCTATTTCAATCAAGCCCATTTCTAGTTGCGCTTATCCTATGATTCTGAGTCCAATGCTGTGTGAAATGATGTGTGTGTTTAGTGATAAGGAGTTGAGGGATATTATATGAGTGGGTTGATTCTCATTTCCTTACTTAGCAGTCTACTGGCACACACACACACACACATTCTCATTCCCACTGTATGGTACACTGAGTAACTGATAGAACTGGAATATATAGTGAAACTATGTTTTGTTTGAAAATAATTTGCCTTATTCGACAAGACGTGAGAACGTACATTTCTGTCTACATTTGGTGTCCTGCAGTATTACCAACATCCACTAGATGTAGAAATGTCCCCTTTTTGAAGTTGGTTCAGCACAGTAAGTCCCCAACTAGGCTCTCTCTGTATGTCTTCCTGTACAAGCTCATCTCCCTTGTCAGTTATCTTTGAAATGAAATTGAAGACCTCATTTTAGTGTGTGTGTGTGTGTGTGTGTGTGTGTGTGTGTGTGTGTGTGTGTATATATGTGTGTGTATATTTATGTGTATATATATGTATATGCATATATATGTATATGTGTGTGTGTGTGCGTCATCAGAAAGATGCCAGGGGCAATGGACCATGTGATTCAGCTCAGCTAGCACAGTCACAGCTGACTGACATAGTCTGACATGTCACACACATACACAGTCTCTGTCCTGTGCTACCACAACCCAGTAGACCATGCCCAGACAGATCCCCTCGATAGATGAGACCAACAGCCTCTGGATATAGGGGTATGTACATAGGGTATAGAGGCGTGTACATAGGGTATAGGGGTGTATACATAGGGTATAGGGGTGTATACAAAGGCTATAGGGGTGTATACAAAGGCTATAGGGGTGTATGCGTAGGGGATAGGGGTGTATACATTGGATATAGGGGCGTGTATGTAGGGTACAGGGGCGTGTACGTAGAGTATCGGGGTGTTTCCGTACGGTATAGGGCGTGTACGTAGGGTACAGGGGCGTGTGTACATGGGGTATAGGGGCATGTACATAGGGTATAGGGTGTCATTTGGGACACATCCTCTGCTTTCTAGTCATGCTGGAGAATACAGACCTGGTTTTCTGCTTCAAAATCCTCTGACTGACATCAAATCGGTTTCAAAATCCTCAAATGGAGAGTAGGACCAGGGACCTCATAAAGCAGTGCGGAGGATTCCCATATGTACAAAAATATTCTGATTTATAACACAGTGCGCACGCACGTCTCACGACGGTTTCTCTTTATAAATCACAATCAACTCGAAATTTGGTGCACGTGAGCGAACGTCTTGTCGCACCATTTTAACGCCCATAAATAGGCAGTGAAACGCCCTCAATTAATATTTATCCATACTGGCCTGCATATTTTGAGGTTTCTGTGTTTTATATTATAGCCATTACCATATATATGATTGAATATTATCTGCTGTTGGCTTGTGTGGATGTATGTATGTGTTATGCAACATAGCTGACTTGAAACATTGTTAACAGTCTCAGGGCCATGGGCCTTTCTCATGATGGAAAAACACAGAGTAGCATGAAGACAGGAACTGTTCAATGAGTTGGGGGGAGGCGCATTCAGAGCGGGGTGTCTTGTTAGATAACAGGAGCCATGTGCGAGATAACGGTATTGAGCATGAGCGCATGGATGTTCTTCATAGCAACAGTTACAGTGCCTTGCGAAAGTATTCGGACCCCTTGAACTTTGCGACATTTTTCCACATTTCAGGTTTCAAACATAAAGATATAAAATTTATATCATGAAGTGGAACGACATTTATTGGATATTTCAAACTTTTTTAACAAATCAAAAATGGAAAAATTGGGCATGCAAAATTATTCAGCCCCTTTACTTTCAGTGCAGCAAACTCTTTCCAGAAGTTCAGTGAGGATCTCTGAATGATCCAATGTTGACCTAAATGACTAATGATGAAAAATACAATCCACCTGTGTGTAATCAAGTCTCCGTATAAATGCAGCTGCACTGTGATAGTCTCAGAGGTCCGTTAAAAGCGCAGAGAGCATCATGAAGAACAAGGAACACACCAGGCAGGTCCGAGATACTGTTGTGAAGAAGTTTAAAGCCGGATTTGGATACAAAAAGATTTCCCAAGCTATAAACATCCCAAGGAGCACTGTGCAAGCGATAATATTGAAATGGAAGGAGTTTCAGTCCACTGCAAATCTACCAAGACCTGGCCGTCCCTCTAAACTTTCAGCTCATACAAGGAGAAGACTGATCAGAGATGCAGCCAAGAGGCCCATGATCACTCTGGATGAACTGCAGAGATCTACAGCTGAGGTGGGAGACTCTGTCCATAGGACAACAATCAGTCGTATATTGCACAAATCTGGCCTTTATGGAAGAGTGGCAAGAAGAAAGCCATTTCTTAAAGATATCCATAAAAAGTGTTGTTTAAAGTTTGCCACAAGCCACCTGGGAGACACACCAAACATGTGGAAGAAGGTGCTCTGGTCAGATTAAACTTTTTGGCAACAATGCAAAACGTAATGTTTGGCGTAAAAGCAACACAGCTCATCACCCTGACCACACCATCCCCACTGTCAAACATGGTGGTGGCAGCATCATGGTTTGGGCCTGCTTTTCTTCAGCAGGGACAGGGAAGATGGTTAAAATTGATGGGAAGATGGATGGAGCCAAATACAGGACCATTCTGGAAGAAAACCTGATGGAGTCTTCAAAAGACCTGAGAGTGGGACGGAGATTTGTCTTCCAACAAGACAATGATCCTAAACATAAAGCAAAATCTACAATGGAATGGTTCAAAAATAAACATATCCTGGTGTTAGAATGGCCAAGTCAAAGTCCAGACCTGAATCCAATCAAGAATCTGTGGAAAGAACTGAAAACTGCTGTTCACAAATGCTCTCCATCCATCCTCACTGAGCTTGAGCTGTTTTGCAAGGAGGAATGGGAAAAAATTTCAGTCTCTCGATGTGCAAAACTGATAGAGACATACCCCGAGCGACTTACAGCTGTAATCGCAGCAAAAGGTGGCGATACAAAGTATTAACTTAAGGGGGCTGAATAATTTTGCACGCCCAATTTTTCAGTTTCTGATTTGCTAAAAAAGTTTGAAATATCCAATAAATGTCGTTCCACTTCATGATTGTGTCCCACTTGTTGTTGATTCTTCACAAAAAAAATACAGTTTTATATCTTTATGTTTGAAGCCTGAAATGTGGCAAAAGGTCGCAAAGTTCAAGGGGGCCGAATACTTTCGCAAGGCACTGTACATCTATCAACAGAAGCGCCAAGAGGCGGGGACCCGCCTGAGCGCCTGCAATAGGCTGAGCAAGTTTAAACCACGCCCAGTCCCTACTCTGACAGGCCGGCTCAGAAGCCGGAACTACTACTGTCATCAGGGTATATTATAATATCTTTGTCAGGAACAAGTCAGTTCTCTGTTTTGCCCTGCAAGGTGGGACAGAGAGCCCGTATATACGAAAATTGCATTTACCACTTATTGCTTCGCTAATGAAAAAAATACATAGTATACAATCGGCGACTCATTGTCATATTTATCCTGATACCAGATTCGAATTGACGCAATACTAACAATATCCCGCCAGAAAGGCTAAAGAAATTTCACCCAGTGTGAGATGGAAGTTGTTGGAGCAAGAAAACATTTGTTTGGTGGACACAGTGTGGGCATTACAAATACCTAAAAGGCGAGTGGCAGCATGTGCGGACGCTGTGAATGCTGCTGTCTCAGAAGGTCGGACCCTCAGAAATAAGAACGACCTGGCCCGACATAAGTGCAGGCTAAAAGGCGCATAGGCTTACAAAGACCAAGTGTTTGTGCCACGGGCGGGGGAAAAGGGGGCACCGGAGTTCAACCCTCTTGATGAGCGACTTATCGTTATAAGGGATTCCCTCCAGTGTGGAGTAGTGACGTGGACACGGACATGCAATACGCACCAGATATTCCAGGTATGTAATTAGTATTCCCTCGTTTGAAAATAGTAAACCCAATGCATTCAAGTTGTTTAAGCATTTACAAACAATTGACATTGTCTATTGTTTTTAGTCGCTGAGTTTTCCAGCGGGGTCGGTGGTGCTGCAGTTGCGCAGGCGCTGAGTGCGCCCAGCCCCGGCGTCTCCACTGCACCTCATGCATCACAACCCTCCAGCGGCCATGTCCTCACAGATGCAGTCCTGCAAACGCAAAGAGACACCATCGACGCTATTAACGAGGTTGCCAAGGAGTTGAAGTGGTACTGGCACGGCTTGGTTTCTGCGGGTGTTTCTCTATAATGCTGGGCCCACTACAGCACAGAGATCCAAGAGAACAACTCTTGGTAATTGGAACCGGCTCATAAGCCACTCATCATCGCCCAGTAAATCTAGCTGGTCTCTGAAAAGTCTCGCTCTCCGAATTCTCCCATTTGTCAAGTCTTCCAACAGAGCCAAAGCAACCATTGCGCGTCATTACGTATTATAATTTCATGCCTTTTTATACCCACACGTTTGATTGTAAAAGCTACCCAATTGCGTAACACCTTCAGGTGTGGTAATTACCCTGATTGTAACTAACAGTGGCAGGGCCATTATCACATTGACAGTTCTGCGCAACGAACATGTGATAACAATATATGAAACTGTGCGCTCGTATCTGCCCGACTGAGGCATCGAAAACTGCATCAGTTTAAACGTCATTTGTCGTACTGTTCACCTTATTATTTATGAGAATACATTTCATAACATGCAAGTATTGTTTAATAATTACAGATCCAAATAAATATGATTCCCGATTAAACTGTACAACATATTTGAGGGGTTCTTTTGCAAAAACCGATATCTACGTTTGTTTTAACCTACATTTTTGTGTTATTTTTGTGTGCACTCCAGGTAACTATTCATCTCTAATACGTGAGGTAATATTTCGATTTATTTTACACAATGGTATCAATTTCAAAGCGTTTCTCGAAATTCATCCTTCCATCGGAGTCGCAGTTTCTCATTTCGCAAGGTCATGTGCGTACGTATGGGTCAAAGTGTCCGTGGAGGACCGCACATTCTACCGTCAAGTTAGTTTTTTTTTTATAATTCTAAATTCCAAAGTTTGTTTAGAAAGTGGTGTAAGCCTTTTGTGCCTATGCAACGTTTATAAATGAGGCCCCAGACCACATTATGTACTAAAAAGACATACGCACATCCAGTTAATGACGGACATACTCAGCAGGCGAAAGAAAGGCCCAAAATCCACTTAAGGAGAGTAGGGCCGGAATACATAGATGCCAAGTATAGAGCATCACACAAATCCCACGATTGGACAGTATATAGGGTATGAAGACATAAATATCCAACACGCTTAACTGTGATGTGGTGAGGGAGAACCCAGGAGCAGAGAAGAGAACCAGATTAGGACATATTTAAATACTAAATACATAGTATGTGACTTTTTATACTTGTTCACATTTATGATATAATCTGTTAGTCTTCAACTCGTTGTCATGGTTCCCCCTGTCACCAGAGGACAGCAAAGACTGCCCTAGGGAGTATAAGGACACAGGTGTTTTCAGTTACTAATCATGATTTCCCTTTTAGAGTGTTGTCTTTTCTGTTATCCTTCGCAGAAGCTTGATTTGTTTGCTGTGTGAGTTCGAGTCTGAGTGAATTCGAGTCTGTGGTTGTTGTCACAGTTTTAGTACCATTCTGTGTAACATTTTCCAGTAATGGAAACCCACAGACTTTATGATAATCCCAGTTTTATTTTACCACATATCTGAACAATGAACTGCAGTCGATGCCTCTTGTTTCTTTCTAGAATGTGCAAGACAGGGTTGTCAATCACCAGTCGATTGAGGGAATAGCATGAATGAATGTAATTTACTGTCTTTGTATTTTACAATGCAATATAGAGACTGTGTTGCACATTCACTAGCCTGGTGGAACCAGTCTGATCATTGCATTCACCACAACAAAGCACCTGAACTGGCTCTTCTAGCTGTGAAAATTCCCCAGTCTGAATTAATCCCTACCCTCCTAATCTGTGTGATTGATGTGCGGCTCCGTGTGAAATCAGGAGCCAAGCAGAGAGATTCCATTGAATACAAGAAGAAATAGCACATATTTTAAGATCAATCTACACAAGGGAGCTCAGTATAGCTGCATGATGAAATGGGACATAAAAGGAAATGGATGAGAAGAGGCAGAGGCATAATCCCCAAATGGGGCACAGGGGCACGTGCCCCTTCAGATTTGTCCTGCTTCAAAAATATATATTTGTTGTTTCTGTATAATACTACTAGCCACCTATAGTAATTGTATAAGGCTGGTTTTAGCTAGCCCAGATAGGTTTCTGATCTCCCAACCTCATAACTAGATACAAAGAAGCCATTTCAGGCTAACAAACAAGTTAGTATCTAGCTTGTCTAACAATCTTAGCTGACATGCCTGTTGGCAAGGTTGATAGACTATACAAAAGCAAGCAATAACTAAATGTACTGAATAAAACTCACATTCCTTTATGTTCTTTTACCCAGATTTTATCAGAGATGCAGAGAAGCATTTTTAATTTCGTAAAAAAATAACCACCTGTCAGGAGGATACAAACAGCTCATGAGGTATGCTTAGATATGCAGATGAATATACAGTACCAGTCAAATGTTTGGACAAACCTACTCATTCAAGGGTTTTTCTTTATTTTTTTTTACTATTTTCTACATTGTAGAATAATAGTGAAGACATCAAAACTATGAAATAACACATGGAATCATGTAATAACCCAAAAAGTTGTTAAACAAATCAGTGTTATATTAGAGGTTCTTCAAAGCCACCCTTTGCCTTGTTGACAGCTTTGCACACTCTTGGCATGCTCTCAACCAGCTTCACGAGGTTGTCACCTGGATTGTATTTCAATTAACAGGTGTGTCTTGTTAAAAGTTTATTTGTGGATTTTTCTTCCTTAATGCATTTGAGCCAATCAGTTTTGTTGAGACAAGGTAGGGGTGGTATACAGAAGATCGCCCTATTTGGTTAAAGACCAAGTCCATATTATAGCAAGAACAGCTCAAATAAGAGAAATGACAGTCCATTACTTTAAGACATGAAGGTCAGTCAATCTAGAACATTTCAAGAACTTTAAGTGTTTCTTCAAGTGCAGTTGCAAAAACCAAGCGCTATGATGAAACTGTCTCTCATGAGGACTGCCACAGGAAAGGAAGACCCAGAGTGACCTCTGCTGCAAAGGATGAGTTCATTACAGTTAACTGCAGCTCAGATTGCAACACAAATAACTACTTCACAGAGTTCAAGTAACAGACACATCTCAACATCAACTGTTCAGAGGAGACTGCGTGAATCAGGCCTTCATGGTCGAATTGCTGCAAAGAAATCACTACTAAAGGACACCAATAAGAAGAAGATACTTGCTTGGGCCAAGAAACACGAGCAATGGACATTAGACCAGTGGAAATCTGTCCTTTGGTTTGATGAGTCCAAATTTGAGATTTGGGGTTCCAACTGCCATGGCTTTGTGAGATGCAGAGTAGGTGAACGGATGATCTCCGCATGTGTGGTTCCCACCGTGAAGCATGGAGGAGGAGGTGTGATGGTGTGGGGGTGCTTTGCTGGTGACACTTATAGTGATTTATTTAGAATTCATGGCACACTTAACCAGCATGGCTACCACAGCATTCTGCAGTGATATACCATCCCATCTGGTTTGCGCTTAGTGGGACTATCGTTTGTTTTTCAACAGGAACAAAAACATCTTCAGGCTGTGTAGGGGCTATTTGATCAAGAATGAGAGTGATGGAGTGCTGTATCAGATGACCTGGCCTCCACAATCACCTGACCTCAACCCAATTGAAATGGTTTGGGATGAGTTGGACTGTAAAGTGAAGGAAAAGCAGCCAATAAGTGCTCAGCATATGTGGGAACTCCTTCAATACTGTTGGAAAAGCAATCTTCATGAAGGTGGCAACTTTGAAGAATCTAAAACCTCAAATATATTTTGATTTGTAAAATTTAGGGGGGTTACTACATGATTCCATATGTGTTATTTAATAGTTTTTATGTCTTCACTATTATTCTACGATGTAGAAAATAGTAAAAAATAAAGACAAACCCTTAAAGGAGTAGGTGTGTCAACTTTTGACTGGTACTGTACATATTATTATTATTATAATTAAGTATAATGATTATGGCTCAAGATAGCATTAAAAAAACTGTTTCAGGTATTTGAAAAATAACACATTTTTCCAACTTAAAACTTTTTTGGCTAGGGGGCAGTATTCAGAAGTTTGGATGAATGAGGTGCCCAAAGTAAACTGCCTTTTATTCAGACCCAGAAGCTAGGATATGTAGTATTGGATAGAAAACACTCTAAAGTTTCCAAAACCGTTAAAATAATGTCTGTGAGTATAATAGAACTGATACCAGGCGAAAACCCGAGGAGAATCCATCCAGAATTTTTCTTTTGGAGGTGACACCATTTAAAATGCCTTTCTATGGGGAAATCAATAGAATACCTCACAGATTGCAATTCCTAGGGCTTCCAGTAGATGTCAACAGTCTCTAGAAAGAGTTTCAGGCTTGTTTTTGGAAAAATACTAGAATTTGTAGTTTTTCTAAGTGGGTCCCATTTTGGCTGTAGTGTTATCACGCAAGTGGATGAGAGCGCACACTTCGTTATTTATCTCCGGTAATGAACATACTATTCTCCATCTTAAATGTTATTGTTTATTTACATATTAGGGTACCCAAGGATTGATTAGAAACGTTGTTTGACTTGTTTGGATGAAGTTTATTGGTAACATTTGGAATTTATTTTGTATGCATTTTGAACGAGGGAAACTGGTGGATTATTGAATGAAGCGTGTCAACTAAACTGACTTTTTGGGACATAAAGAAGGATTTTTTTTGAACAAAATGACCAATTGTGATGTAGCTGGGACCCTTTGGATTGCAAACTGAAGATCTTCAAAGGTAAGTGATTTAATTTATCGCTATTTCTGACTTTCGTGATGCCTCTGCTTGGTAGGAAAATGTTTTTAATGCTTTTGTACGCGGGCGCTGTCCTCAGATAATCACATGGTATGCTTTCGCCGTAAAGCCTTTTTGAAATCTGACAAAGTGGATTAACCAGAAGTTAAGCTTTTAAGCAATGTATAACTGATCATCCCTAAAGCCAACACCTCATTTGTCCGCCTTTCATTCCAGTTCTCTGCTGCCTGTGACTGGAACGAATTGCAGAAATCGCTGAAGTTGGAGACTTTTATCTCCCTCACCAACTTCAAACATCTGCTATCTGAGCAGCTAACCGATCGCTGCAGCTGTACATAGTCTTATCGGTAAATAGCCCACCCAATTTTACCTACCTCATCCCCATACTGTTTTGATTTATTTACTTTTCTGCTCTTTTGCACACCAATATCTCTACCTGTACATGACCATCTGATCATTTATCACTCCAGTGTTAATCTGCAAAATTGTAATTATTTGCCTACCTCCTCATGCCTTTTGCACACAATGTATATAGACTCTTTTTTTTCTACTGTGTTATTGACTTGTTTATTGTTTACTCCATGTGTAACTCTGTGTTGTCTGTTCACACTGCTATGCTTTATCTTGGCCAGGTTGCAGAGTTGCAAATGAGAACTTGTTCTCAACTAGGCTACCTGGTTAAATAAAGTTAAAATAAAAAATAAATAAATAACACTTGTATTTTCATGAATGTTTAATATTAAAAATGTTGTATTTTGAATTTCGCGCTCTGCAATATCACCGGATGTTGTCGAGGCCGGGCGCTAGTAGTACGCCTTTCCCAATTAAGGACAGGGGGAATAGCCCACCTCCAGACCACCCCCTACGTAGAGGTATTCGACCCATACCCCATATACTTCAATAGAAGCTAGCCAGAAGCTAGCCAGAAGCCAGAAGAGTTAATTCAGTTATGTTGTGTGACCTGTGAGTGTGTTAGTGAGTTGGAATAAACTTTGAAACTCCCTTAATTCTAGGTCGGGAAGCTACCTCCACTCATCACTGTCAAAAGTGCCCTGAAACACTTCAGCGAGCAGGCCTTTCTAATCGACCTGGCCCAGGTATCCTGGAAGGATATTGACCTCATCCCGTCAGTAGAGGATGCCTGGTTATTTAAAAAAAAATGCCTTCCTCACCATCTTAAATAAGCATGCCCCATTCAAGAAATTTAGAACCAGAAAGAGATATAGCCCTTGGCTCTCTCCAAACCTGACTGCCCTTAACCAACACAAAAACATCCTATGGCGTTCTGCATTAGCATCGAACAGCCCCCATGATATGCAACTTTTCAGGGAAGTCAGAAACCAATATACACAGACAGAAAAGCCAAGGCTAGCTTTTTCAAGCAGAAATTTGCTTCCTGCAACACAAACTCAAAATAGTTCTGGGACACTGTAAAGTCCATGGAGAATAAGAACACCTCCACCCAGCTTCCCACTGCACTGAGGATAGGAAACTCTGTCACCACCTATAAAGGCACTATAAATGATAATTTCAATAAGCAGTTTTCCACGGCTGGCCATGCTTTTCACCTGGCTACCCCTACTCCGGTCAACTGCACTGTACCCCCCACAGCAACTCGCCCAAGCCTTCCCCATTTCTCCTTCTCCCAAATCCAGTCATCTGATATTCTGAAAGAGTGGCAAAATCTGGACCCCTACAAATCAGCCGGGCTAGACAATCTGGACCCTTTCTTTCTAAAATGATCTGCCGAAATGGTTGCAACCCCTATTACTAGCCTGTTCAACCTGTCTTTCATGTCGTCTGAGATTCCCAAAGATTGGAAAGCAGCTGCGGTCATCCCCCTCTTCAAAGGGGGGGGACACTCTTGACCCAAACTTCTACAGACCTATATCTATCCTACCCTGCCTTTCTAAGGTCTTCGAAAGCCTAGTCAACAAACAGATTACCGACCATTTCGAATCCCACCGCACCTTCTCCGCTATGCAGTCTGGTTTCAGAGCTGGTCATGGGTACACCTCAGCCACGCTCAAGGTCATAAACAACATCATAACCGCCATCGATAAGAGACACTACTGTGCAGCCATATTCATTCAATGACCTGGCCAAGGCTTTCGACCCTGTCAATCACCACATCCTCATTGGCAGACTCGATAGCCTTGGTTTCTCAAATGATTGCCTCGCCTGGTTCACCAACTACTTCTCTGATAGAGTTCAGTGTGTCAAATCGGAGGGCCTGTTGTCCGGGCCTCTGGCAGTCTCTATGGGGGTGCCACAGGATTCAATTCTCGGGCCGACTCTCAAAAGTAAAACTAAATGCATGCTCTTCAACCGATTGCTGCCTGCACCTTCCCACCGGTCCAGCATCACTACCCTGGACGCTTCTGACATATGAATATGTGGACAACTACAAATACCTAGTTGTCTGGTTAGACTGTAAACTCTCCTTCCAGACTCACATCAAACATCTCCAATCCAAAGTTAAATCTAGAATTGGCTTCCTATTTTGCAACAAAGCATCCTTCACTCATGCTTCCAAACGTAACCTCGTAAAACTGAGCATGCTACCGATCCTCGACTTCGGCGATGTCATTTACAAAATAGCCTCCAATAACCCTACTCAATAAATTGGATGCAGTCTATCACAGTGCCATCCGTTTTGTCACCAAAGCCCCATATACTACCCACCACTGCGACCTGTACGCTCTCGTTGGCTGGCCCTCGCTTCATACTCGTCGCCAAACCCACTGGCTCCAGGTCATCTACAAGATCCTGCTGGGTAAAGTCCCCCCTTATCTCAGCTCGCTGGTCACAATAGCAGCACCCACCTGTAGCACGTGCTCCAGCAGGTATATCTCTCTAGTCACCCCCAAAACCAATTCTTCCATTGGCCGCCTATCCTTCCAGTTATCTGCTGCCAATGACTGGAACGAACTACAAAAATCTCTGTAACTGGAAACACTTATCTCCCTCACTAGCTTTTAAGCACCAACTGTCAGAGCAGCTCACAGATTACTACACCTGTACATAGCCCACCTATATTTTAGCCCAAACAACTACCTCTTTCCCTACTGTATTTATTTATTTTGCTCCTTTGCATTATTTATATCACTACTTTGCACATTCTTCCACTGCAAATCTACCATTCCAGTGTTTTACTTGCTATATTGTATTTACTTCGCCACCATGGCCTTTCTTTTGACTTTACCTCCCTTATCTCACCTCATTTTCTCACATCGTATATAGACTTATTTTTCAACTATATTATTGACTGTATGTTTGTTTTACTCCATGTGTAACTCTGTGTTGTTGTATGTGTCGAACTGCTTTGCTTTATCTTAGCCAGGTCGCAATTGTAAATGAGAACTTGTTCTCAACTTGCCTACCTGGTTAAATAAAGGTGAAATAAAATAAATAAATAAATTTGGTCGGAAAGAAGTGGAGAGTCTGTGTTCTTTTAAGTGCTGTCATTAGGGTAGAAACTTTGATCTGTTTCTTCAAAGCTGCTACAGTGAACCGGTTTGTGTGTGTGTGTGTGTGTGTGTGTGTGTGTGTGTGTGTGTGTGTGTGTGTGTGTGTGTTTTTGCGTGTGTTTGCGTGCATGTGTGTTTCCATGTGTGTGTGAACAGGTGTGTGTGAACAGGTGTGTTTCATAGAACAATCCATGCTTTATTCTTTATACTGGCAGCTAGAGATTTGGGTTCTGATACCAGCCGTGTCTCCAGATGTACTATACCTCTCTCTCTTAAGGATCTCTACAAATCGGTGTCCCACCCTCGGGACGGTTGAACTAATGTGATTAGCATGACGTTGTAAGTTACAAGAACATTTCCCAGGACATAGACATGTCTGATATTGGCAGAATTCTTAAATTCTTGTTAATCTAACTACACTGTCCAATTTACAGTAGCTATTACAGTGAAATAATACCATGCTATTGTTTGAGGAGAGTACACAGTTATGAACTTGAAAAGTTATTAATAAACCAATTAGGCACATTTGGGCAGTCTTGATACAACATTTTGAACAGTGCAAATGCAATGGTTTATTGGATCAGTCTAAAACTTAGCACATACACTGCTGTCATCTAGTGGCCAACATCTAAATTGCAACTGGGCTGGAATAATACATTATGGCCTTTCTCATAGATAATGGTACAATTTTGTTTTTTAAATGCATGTTTAGATTTGGGTATGTCATTTTAGGCAAATATTGAAAATCCTTAAACTGCAGTTGGCCCAGAACAGAGCAGCATGTCTTGCTCTTCATTGTAATCAGAGGGCTGATATAAATACTATGCTGCCAGTCTCTCTTGGTTAAGAGTTGAGGAGAGACTGACTGCATCACTTCTTATTTTTATAAGAAACATAGTCAACATACATACAGCTCTGACAAACACACACTTACCCCACCAGACATGCCACCAGGGGTCTTTTCACAGTCCCCAAATCCAGAACAGATTTAAGAAAGCGTACAGTATTATATAGAGTCATTATTGCATGGAACTCATTTCCATCTCATATTGCTCAAGTGAACAGCAAACCTGGTTTCAAAAAACAGATAAAGCAACACCTCACAGCACAAAGCCTCTCCCCTATTTGACCTAGATAGTTTGTGTGTATGTATTGATATGTAGGCTACTTGTGCCTTTTGTAAAAAATAAAATAATAATTGATGCAGTTCTGTCCTTGAGCTGTTGTCTATTAATGTTCTGTATTATATCATGTTTCATGTGGACCCCAGGAAGAGTAGCTGCTGCTTTTGCAACAGCTAATGGGGATCCTAATAAAATATCCCAAAATCTTGTCAATATCAGATTTTCTTTTACTTACTGTAAAGTAAAATCATAACAGTCATCACAGTAGTACATTCAAGTTTATATCATCATTTGTGTTTCTACTTTACAGACATACATTTTCTTTATGCAGTTCTCACATGTAATAGACAAACCAGTTTAAATGTCAAATCTATAGGTTAACCAAACATTTACGTGATCATCAATTAATAAGAGCAATTTTACATTTTTTTTTTACAAAGAAGATAATATAAAAAGTAATGTGAGGATTTTATTGTCAAAGGCAATTGCTTAATATGAACATGTATTTCAATGTGAAATATGCATTTCTAGATTAAACACTGATTAGGTTTGGTGAAAAAGTGACTATGATTTTGTGTGTTGTTCTCAGCCAATTTGAAAATGTACTTTGCCTTTTTAATGATCTGTTTTGAGTGTTGTACAAAGAGTTGTGAACATGTACCATATACTTTCAATCAAAGAGCAGTATGTGCCAGTTTTAGCAGTCTGTTCTAGCTGCCTGTTAAAGCTGACAGACAGACACAGCTGGGACTATGACAGATATTGTCAAATTATTTTCAGATAGATGCATTTATAGACATCCCTTCATCAGTATTTTTCTCTCTCTCCATTAGGTTGCCTCTGTGACCTGCATCTGTCCAAGTGCATCTGGAAATAATTAGTTATCTCCCTAAATAACACTGAATAGTCATTTTCTGAAAGGTTGAATACGTCTTTATTATTCAGTTAGACTTATTGAAGAATAAACATAAGTAGGAGGATACTCCTCTGTGAGGTTTGTAAAATATTCTGGAAGAATGCCTAATTCACATGTTTATATCAATAAAAACAGGTGAAGATTGAGTAGAGATTACCGGATTTGCTCACATTTTCCAGACCGGACCGGATTCCAATAACAGAACTAAATGCGCATGCAGGGGGGATTAACCAAACGACAATCGTCTCATGTGGCGTCATCTTGTAATGGTCATTGTGACGTCAAAGCACTGGTGAGAAACCTCTTGGTGCTTTTAGTGTTGCGGAGACGGGGAGAGAGAATAGACGGGACTCCGTTGAGGGCAGCGCTGCGCAAACTAAGTGATTTTCGGGTGCAACATCACAAACGGGTCACGGGGGTTAAGCCTAATCAACTGTCAAATCAAATGATCATTATGCCCCTTCAACAGTCGTTATTTATCTGATGGTCTGAAGTCAAGACCGAGGTCGGAGTTCGCCTACAATTACCCTTTTTTGGTGTTCTTCTTCCTTTGGCATTGATGGCGCTGTAGCATAGGTTATTTCCCCCAGCTTTACAGAGAGTGAACATAACTCAATCCCGGAAAAACAAGTTCTCATTCAAATTGATTCATTATATATTTTCCCAAAGGAATGTACTTTTGGAGAAGCATGCTGTTCTTGGAAATCTCGAGGTTTGCCTTGTCCTGAGTAGATTGGTGAGTAACTGCTTATTTGGAGCTGGCTGGATGTTAGATAATTGATCTAGTTGTAACCCACATTAATTTTCACAAAGCATCCTAGGTATGTAAAAACATACACTGGGAAACTAGAATAGAATTTAATCAAATTGAAAATGATTCTATAGACTAGAATACAACAGAATTTAATAGAAGAGAATATGACTTCATTGGCTAGTCAGAGAAATCTGATGCCACAGCACCTGCTTGTACATTCTATGGTGTTTGTAAGTCGCTCTGGATAAGAGCGTCTGCTAAATGACTTAAATGTAAATGTAAATGTGTTAAATCATCAGGGCACCCTGGATATGCATGTGAAAACACCATGAGAAGCAATTTAACCTCTATCAGGGAACCCTGGAAAGGTATTTAAAAGAGGCAGAGTAACACAAGCAACACAACATGATTGTTATTCAAAATACTGTAACTATTAAACAGACTAACTGTCATTAAAGAAAAATAGACAATCTGGTTCTGTATTGAGAACCACTATGTGTATGCTCACACTGTTCATGATTTGACGCTGATGAGGCTACGTTGTCTCCTCTTTTCCTCTCCAGTGTTGATGGTAGGGAGAGAGACCTCGGTCTGACTGAGACCAGTGTTGATGGTAGGGAGAGAGACCTCGGTCTGACTGAGACCAGTGTTGATGGTAAGGAGAGAGACCTCGGTCAGACTGAGAACAGTGTTGATGGTAGGGAGAGAGACCTCGGTCAGACTGAGACCAGTGTTGATGGTAGGGAGAGAGACCTCGGTCAGACTGAGACCAGTGTTGATGGTAGGGAGAGAGACCTCGGTCAGCCTGAGACCAGTGTTGATGGTAAGGAGAGAGACCTCGGTCAGACTGAGACCAGTGTTGATGGTAGGGAGAGAGACCTCGGTCTGACTGAGACCAGTGTTGATGGTAAGGAGAGAGACCTCGGTCAGACTGAGAACAGTGTTGATGGTAGGGAGAGAGACCTCGGTCAGACTGAGACCAGTGTTGATGGTAGGGAGAGAGACCTCGGTCAGACTGAGACCAGTGTTGATGGTAGGGAGAGAGACCTCGGTCAGACTGAGACCAGTGTTGATGGTAGGGAGAGAGACCTCGGTCAGACTGAGACCAGTGTTGATGGTAGGGAGAGAGACCTCGGGTAGCCTGAGACCTGTGTTGATGGTAAGGATAGAGACCTCGGTCAGACTGAGACCTGTGTTGATGGTAGGGAGAGAGACCTCGGTCAGACTGAGACCAGTGTTGATGGTAAGGAGAGAGACCTCGGTCTGCATGTGACCCATCTACCTGTCTGTCTGTCCACAGATCACATCGGATACAGAAGACAGAAGGACTCCTCTCACCCTGTACCGAGGCTGCAATAGGAGATCTAAAACCTCTACTATCCCTGTGTGAATATGTACAACCATCCACCTCTCCAGGACAAAGGATGTCAGAACTGATACAGAGTCTGGAACAATGCCAACCCCAGAGAGAGGCTGTCTGGAATGTCTTTTACCTTGTTGTTTTTTGTTATCACGGGACACAAGCAAACAAACAAGAAGATGTTATCAGATATGTTTGTTTGGATGAAAGGGAGAAACCCCGAGGGCTTTCCTTCTGACCAGGCTCTTCTCTACACTATGAGCTGATTGACCCGCCTCCACCCCCCCACACACACAAATCGTCCCTCCCCACCACCACCTCCCTCCCACCGACGATGGATCTTACGAATGGCACCACGGTCATCACAGACAGAGACTTATTGGATGACTCCTCAACCCGCATCCTGACTGGCTGTTTCCTCTCGCTGCTCATCCTCTCCACGTTACTTGGCAACATCCTTGTGTGTGCCGCCGTCACCAAGTGCCGTCACCTGCGTTCCAAAGTCACCAACTTCTTTGTGATCTCGTTGGCCGTCTCCGACCTCCTGGTCGCTGTCCTGGTGATGCCGTGGAAGGCCGTGACGGAGGTCGCAGGGTTCTGGCCGTTTGGCTCGTTCTGCGACACTTGGGTGGCGTTCGACATCATGTGCTCCACGGCATCCATCTTGAACCTGTGTGTGATCAGTGTGGACCGTTACTGGGCAATATCCAGCCCGTTCCGGTATGAGAGGAACATGACTCCTAAAGTGGCATTTGTGATGATCAGCGTGGCCTGGACGCTCTCCGTCCTCATCTCCTTCATCCCCGTCCAGCTTAGCTGGCACAAAGCCCAGACCTTTACCTCTACCTCCATCACTACCTCCACAACCCCACCCTACAGCCTCCAGCCCGCCCCAGACTCCTCTAACCCTGTTGGGGATAACAACACACATCAGGCGCCCCGGGACTGGGACAACTGTCACTTCAGCCTGAACCGGACCTACGCCATCTCTACCTCTCTGATCAGCTTCTATATCCCAGTGATCATCATGGTGGTCACCTACACCCAGATCTACCGCATCGCCCACCGTCAGATCAGATGCATCTCCACCCTAGAACGAGCCGCAGAGAGCGCCAAGAACCGACACAACAGCATGGGAGAAGGCGGCGGAGAATCCAGCATCTCCGAATCGGAGAGCTCATTCAAGATGACGTTCAAACGGGAGACAAAGGTCCTGAAGACGCTGACTCTGATCGTGGGCGTGTTCGTGTGCTGCTGGCTGCCCTTCTTCATCCTGAACTGCATGGTGCCGTTCTGTGAGCCGTCGCCCCGCGGTGCCGCGGCCTCCTTCACCTGTATCAGCCCCACTATGTTCGATGTGTTTGTGTGGTTCGGGTGGGCCAACTCTTCCATCAACCCCATCATATATGCCTTCAACCCAGACTTCCGCAAAGCATTCTCTATCCTCCTGGGCTGCCACAGATTCTGTCCCGGAGATCACGGCATGGGCGCGTTCAGTCTCAATAAGAAGTGAGCTCAGAGCCTCAGAATTCCCAGCGGTAGTAATAAAAAACATGCATGGAAAACATCTGCTGAGGCACTGGTCTCAGAAGAGGACCTACAGTACCAGCTGTCATGAACGTCGGAGAACTATAGCATGCCATCGTCTGGTGCATTGTATCGCCATAAGCAAGCAGAGTAAGCACTACAACCTTGGTGTAAAAGGTTTGTTGTTGTCATTGAGGGTGCCGCCACCTTGTGCAGTGTCACTGGGCATAACATACAGTATGATCTGAAATGGCACTGCAATAAGAGTCGAGTGACCCTTTGCAGTGTCCCTGACTGTGCAGTGAGTGCAGTACATTTAGTGACACATTGTCTCTGTGGAGTCGATACTACAGTGAGTCAGGGCCCCAGACTCTGACCCAGTGATGCTTTATTGTGAATTTTACAGAATGTTAAAAAGAGGTCACTTTATTACAAACGTTTTGAGATACAGTACTTCAAGAAAATATATTATTCTTTACAATGTGTTCTCTTGCAAACAGTAACTTTGATTGTGTTTTTGTTAAAGTCCATTCCAATACTGCCATTGTTTTAATTGATGGGGAACACAAAATGACGGTTAACTGAATAATCTTTCTAATGATGGTAATGAAATTCAGAAAGCTTAAGGCTATTTCATAACAAACATCAATTTAATTTGGACCGCCCTTTTAAATCTCTCTCCAAAGTGTTTTACCTTATTAATGAGCTACTCATCTTGCATTGTGTCTGTGGCTTTTCCAAAGCAATGCCAGGTGTCCCAACAAGCCCTCATAGTCTCACTGCAGAATGAGACGTTCAGCCACGTTCTCCAAACGTCAAATTTCAAAGAGTTTTTGCTTTGTATCATTCCATTTCTCCAAACGTCAACTTTCGAAGTTAAGGGTTAAGTTTAAGCACTCATTCTGAATGGTTAAGGAAAGGATTAAGGTTTGGGAAAGAGTTCAAACGTTAAGTTTAGGCACTCATTCTGAATGGTTAAGGTTTGGGATAGGGTTCAAACATTAAGTTTAGACACTAACATGCTGACCAGAACGCTCGAGCCATCGCACGCATGTTGATTTTTTCCCCCCACACCAGACGCGATCAGGACATGCAGGTTGAAATATCAAAACAAACTCTGAACCAACTATATTAATTTGGGAACAGGTCGAAAAGCATTAAACATTTATGGCAATTTAGCTAGCTAGCTTGCTGTTGCTAGTGAATTTGTCCTGGTATATAATCATTAAGGATGGGTATCGTTAAGATTTTAACAGTATTACTACTCTTAGCGATACTGCTTATTGATCTGGTACTTTAACGGTATTCTTATCGGTTATTTTTGTTATTTTTTACGGAGAGAAAAAAACTAAACAAATTAAGAACAAAATTAACATTGCCTTATTTTCTGAAATGTAAAATAAATATAATGAACAATTATTTTCAGCAAAGGAAACAGCAATGTTTTTTATATATTTTTTAAATATATATTTTTTACATTTTACCCCGTTTTCTCCCCAATTTCGTGGTATCCAATTGTTTTTAGTAGCTACTATCTTGTCTCATCACTACAACTCCCGTACGGGAGAAACGAAGGTTGAAAGTCATGCGTCCTCTAATACCCAACCAAGCCGCACTGCTTCTTAACACAGGGCCATTCAACCCGGAAGCCAGCACACCAATGTGTCTGAGGAAACACCGTGCACCTGGCAACCTTGGTTAGCGCGCACTGCGCCCGGCCCGCCACAGGAGTCGCTGGTGCGCGATGAGACAAGGACATCCCTACCGGCCAACCCCTCCCTAACCCGGACGACGCTAGGCCAATTGTGCGTAGCCCCACGGACCTCCCGGTCGCGGCCGGTTACGACAGAGCCTGGGCGCGAACCCAGAGTCTCTGGTGGTACAGCTGGCGCAGCAGTACAGCACCTTAAAACCACTTAACCACCCAGGAGGCCCAGAAACAGCAATGTTTGAACAAATCGCTATTATAGACTCTAATATTGTGATGATGGAAATGTAAAACAAATTAAATAAATAATATTTTCCTGCAAAAGATAAGTCAGTGGTATAGAACAACACGGGTGGGGCCTGCAGGTAGGCTGCAGAAGATAAGTCAGTGGTATAGAACAACACGGGTGGGGCCTGCAGGTAGGCTGCAGAAGATAAGTCAGTGGTATAGAACAACACGGGTGGGGCCTGCAGGTAGGCTGCAGAAGATAAGACAGTGGTATAGAACAACACGGGTGGGGCCTGCAGGTAGGCTGCAGAAGATAAGTCAGTGGTATAGAACAACACGGGTGGGGCCTGCAGGTAGGCTGTAAAAGATAAGACAGTGGTATAGAACAACACGGGTGGGGCCTGCAGGTAGGCTGCAGACAATAAGACAGTGGTATAGAACAACACGGGTGGGGCCTGCAGGTAGGCTGTAACAGATAAGACAGTGGTATAGAACAACACAGGTGGGGCCTGCAGGTAGGCTGTAAAAGATAAGACAGTGGTATAGAACAACACGGGTGGGGCCTGCAGGTAGGCTGCAGAAGATAAGACAGTGGTATAGAACAACACGGGTGGGGCCTGCAGGTAGGCTGTAAAAGATAAGACAGTGGTATAGAACAACACGGGTGGGGCCTGCAGGTAGGCTGTAAAAGATAAGACAGTGGTATAGAACAACACGGGTGGGGCCTGCAGGTAGGCTGTAAAAGATAAGACAGTGGTATAGAACAACATGGGTGGGGCCTGCAGGTAGGCTGTAAAAGATAAGACAGTGGTATAGAACAACACGGGTGGGGCCTGCAGGTAGGCTGTAAAAGATAAGACAGTGGTATAGAACAACACGGGTGGGGCCTGCAGGTAGGCTGTAAAAGATAAGACAGTGGTATAGAACAACACGGGTGGGGCCTGCAGGTAGGCTGTAAAAGATAAGACAGTGATATAGAACAACACGGGTGGGGCCTGCAGGTAGGCTGTAAAAGATAAGACAGTGGTATAGAACAACACGGGTGGGGCCTGCAGGTAGGCTGTAAAAGATAAGACAGTGGTATAGAACAACACGGGTGGGGCCTGCAGGTAGGCTGCAGAAAATAAGACAGTGGTATAGAACAACACGGGTGGGGCCTGCAGGTAGGCTGCAGAAGATAAGACAGTGGTATAGAACAACACGGGTGGGGCCTGCAGGTAGGCTGCAGAAGATAAGTCAGTGGTATAGAACAACACGGGTGGGGCCTGCAGGTAGGCTGTAAAAGATAAGACAGTGGTATAGAACAACACGGGTGGGGCCTGCAGGTAGAATGCAGAAAATAAGACAGTGGTATAGAACATCACGGGTGGGGCCTGCAGGTAGGCTGCAGAAGATAAGACAGTGGTATAGAACAACACGGGTGGGGCCTGCAGGTAGGCTGTAAAAGATAAGACAGTGGTATAGAACAACACGGGGGGGGCCTGCAGGTAGGCTGTAAAAGATAAGACAGTGGTATAGAACAACACAGGTGGGGCCTGCAGGTAGGCTGTAAAAGATAAGACAGTGGTATAGAACAACACGGGTGGGGCCTGCAGGTAGGCTGTAAAAGATAAGACAGTGGTATAGAACAACACAGGTGGGGCCTGCAGGTAGGCTGTAAAAGATAAGACAGTGGTATAGAACAACACGGGTGGGGTCTGCAGGTAGGCTGCAGAAGATAAGACAGTGGTATAGAACAACACGGGTGGGGCCTGCAGGTAGGCTGCAGAAGATAAGACAGTGGTATAGAACAACACGGGTGGGGCCTGCATTTAGGCTGCAGAAGATAAGACAGTGGTATAGAACAACACGGGTGGGGCCTGCAGGTAGGCTGCAGAAGATAAGACAGTGGTATAGAACAACACAGGGTGGGGCCTGCAGGTAGGCTGCAGAAGATAAGACAGTGGTATAGAACAACACAGGGGGGGCCTGCAGGTAGGCTGCAGAAGATAAGACAGTGGTATAGAACAACACAGGGTGGGGCCTGCAGGTAGGCTGTAAAAGATAAGACAGTGGTATAGAACAACACGGGTGGGGCCTGCAGGTAGGCTGCAGAAGATAAGACAGTGGTATAGAACAACACGGGTGGGGCCTGCAGGTAGGCTGCAAAAGGACTAAGGAAGGACTAGTTCTTAGCAGTTCTTCTGGAGAAAGATCAACATATTTGCCTTCTCTGGCAGAAGTCGGGACCTCTCCTGGCTTATTGTGTTCCCTGCAGTCGAAAATACCCTCTCGCTAGGGGTGGAAGAGGCTTGAGCACAGAGGTAGCTTGTTGCAATGTTTGTGAGGAGAGGCAGAATAGCTCTCTTCTCCCACCCCCAAATCACAGGATCTTCAGCCATGGGGATGGGAGGCAGGCCTTTGTAGAGCTCCACCTCCAGTCTTCAGCCATGGGGATGGGAGGCAGGCCTTTGTAGAGCTCCACCTCCAGTCTTCAGCCATGGGGATGGAAGGCAGGCCTTTGTAGAGCTCCACCTCCAGTCTTCAGCCATGGGGATGGGAGGCAGGCCTTTGTAGAGCTCCACCTCCAGTCTTCAGCCATGGGGATGGAAGGCAGGCCTTTGTAGAGCTCCACCTCCAGTCTTCAGCCATGGGGATGGGAGGCAGGCCTTTGTAGAGCTCGACCTCCAGGTCAACACTCTCGCTGAGGGTGAGGGACGAGGTGTCCTGTTGGATTGTCAATTCCTGTCCTCCTCTGAGAACAGCTCCACCAAGGCACACCTTGTTTCGTACAATGGAGGGACTGTCTCCTCCATTTCCTCTCCTTCTCCTTCAGACTCCTCCTCTTGTTGCTGGTGCTCTGTGTCTGTCTGCTCTGGCTCCCCTGGCGTTGCTCCTGTCACATTGGCCTCAACAGTCATCTTCCTCAACCTGTCCCAGATGGCGTCACTCAACGACCTCCCTTTAAATTTGGGGTCCATTGCTGTGGCCTCATGCAGGAAGGGTTGAATGTCCTCATCCTGACAGCACTCTGAGAGGTTCTCCCAGACCTTCTCTTTGATGTTGGCCACAAACGTTGTATCTTCATGCTTCACAGTGAAGTGCTCTTCCAGTTTGTGGAGGATGGATATGATCTGTCCACAGGGGGCATTCTATTCACATGACACACACAGTGTGGATGTATAGAGGATTCTCATGAGCTGGACAAACTCCTCTGCCTTATGGAAGTCCTCATCCTTCAGAAGGTCCAGGTTGGCCTTGGTCAGAGCAAGTTCCATCTGGTCTTGAAATCAAGGTTGAGTGAGTGTTGCAGAAGGCCTGAAACAACAAAAAACAAAATACATTTAATTACCGCAAACTTGAACATTGAATTAAATTGTTAAATGTGGGAATTTCTAAATAATACTTTAATAGATTGAACTGGCTTCTTACCAAGGAGCTGCTGCTTTTCCTTCAAGACTGTTTTGGACATCGAGGATCTCTTGAACCACACAACCAGCTCTGATTGGGGCTGGATATCGAGGATCTCTTGAATCACACGACCACTGCTCTGATTTGGGCTGGACATCGAGGATCTCTTGAACCACACAACCAGCTCTGATTGGGGCTGGATATCGAGGATCTCTTGAATCACACGACCACTGCTCTGATTTGGGCTGCCCATTTATCAATGGAAGTCATTTAGAAGATTTTCTGTGCTGCCAGATGCAATGTGTGTGCAAGCATCCTATTTTAGCCTCTTGATGGCAACATCAAAATTGTCAGCATTATCAACAGTCACAGCTACAATCTTGCTCGGCGCTATCTTAAACTCTTCCAGAATGTCTGAGATCTCCTCTGCCACTACTTTGCCAGTTTGTGATTTGTACAATGCCCTGGTGTGGAGGACCTTCTGTTGTACACTGCCCTGGTGTGGAGGACCTTCTGTTGTACACTGCCCTGGTGTGGAGGACCTTCTGTTGTACACTGCCCTGGTGTGGAGGACCTTCTGTTTTACACTGCCCTGGTGTGGAGGACCTTCTGTTGTACACTGCCCTGGTGTGGAGGACCTTCTGTTGTACACTGCCCTGGTGTGGAGGACCTTCTGTTGTACACTGCCCTGGTGTGGACAACCTTCTGTTTTACACGGCCCTGGTGTGGGGGACCTTCTGTTTTACACTGCCCTGGTGTGGACGACCTTCTGTTGTACACCTCCCTGGTGTGGACGAACTTCTGTTGTACACTGCCCTGGTGTGGAGGACCTTCTGTTGTACACTGCCCTGGTGTGGAGGACCTTCTGTTTTACACTGCCCTGGTGTGGAGGACCTTCTGTTGTAAACTGCCCTGGTTTGGAGGACCGTCTGTTTTACACTGCCCTGGTGTGGAGGAGTTTCTGTTTTACACTGCCCTGGTGTGGAGGACCTGTTTTACACTGCCCTGGTGTGGAGGAGTTTCTGTTTTACACTGCCCTGGTGTGGAGGACCTGTTGTACACTGCCCTGGTGTGGAGGACCTTCTGTTTTACACTGCCCTGGTGTGGAGGACCTGTTTTACACTGCCCTGGTGTGGAGGACCTGTTTTACACTGCCCTGGTGTGGAGGACCTTCTGTTTTACACTGCCCTGGTGTGGAGGACCTTCTGTTTTACACTGCCCTGGTGTGGAGGACCTGTTTTACACTGCCCTGGTGTGGAGGACCTTCTGTTTTACACTGCCCTGGTGTGGAGGACCTTCTGTTGTACACTGCCCTGGTGTGGAGGACCTTCTGTTTTACACTGCCCTGGTGTGGAGGACCTTCTGTTTTACACTGCCCTGGTGTGGAGGACCTTCTGTTGTACACTGCCCTGGTGTGGAGGACCTTCTGTTTTACACTGCCCTGGTGTGGAGGACCTTCTGTTTTACACTGCCCTGGTGTGGAGGACCTTCTGTTTTACACTGCCCTGGTGTGGAGGACCTTCTGTTGTACACTGCCCTGGTGTGGAGGAGTTTCTGTTTTACACTGCCCTGTCTTGTGTAGTGCACTGGAACAGTGAGATAGTGGTCCTGGCAGAGGCTGGTCCACCTGTCTGATGTGATGGCCAGCTTTGGCACATCCTTCAGCTCAGTGATCACAGCTCAGTGATCACTATTTGGGGTTGAGGGCCTTGCTCCTCTCCCTACATTAAAAACAGAGTTTGTGTTGAATTATCATTATTGAATTATTGTGTTGTGCATTGTATTGTGGAGTGATGGGACTAACATACAACCCTTTTATACTACTGTATCCTAAACATGAATACAACTCAATATATACTGACAGACTGTTACCTAAAGCACTTGGACTCCACTGTTGCAAAGGGGTGTAGGCCTTTCACTATGAACTTGATCACGGCTAGGTGTCACTCATTCACCCTCTCCTTAGTCATGCTCCCACTAGCTGCTAGCGTGAAGGGGCTTGGGCTTGTCTTTGGCTTGGACCAGAGGTATTAGAGGGAGGAGTGGGTTGGTTCATTGTAGCTGCAACTTTACCAAAAAAGTTGCAAGATCTTTAAATGGGGGATTGAATTTCTGAACGCACCCATAGCTAAACAATCAGCTGGCTAATGGTTCCTTTTGATCATGAACCCATGTTCGCATAATTTAGTTAACTCTGTGTGTGGGATCTAGGCTGCTAGCATACATACCTAACGTAGACCCGGCAATGAGAGATGAACTACGAGCTGGGCAGTCAAACTGTTTCTCTGCCTGTATATGATGCACTTTCCATAGATGTTTGGACAGATTGCTCGTGTTTCCGCCCTTACAAGAAAAAGTCTTGTTGCACTTGTGGCAACGAGCATTGTCAGCATCGACTCTGGTGAAGTGTAACAAACACTTTTAAACATTTTGTTCTCTCCTCCATCGTCACTAATTAAGAGCAGGGTCTTTCGTGTGTGTGTGTGTGTGTGTGTGTGTGTGTGTGTGTGTGTGTGTGTGTGTGTGTGTGTGTGTGTGTGCTGTAGCATGAGAGATCTCACTTCTGGATTGGGAATAGAAAAAATGCATCATAGACGGATGTCTTCATTTTCTTGCAAATTAGAAACGGTTGGTGAGAAAATGTACAAGATAACGTTTATGTAGCAATACTAAATAGGAAATGTATTTTCTCCAGTACCGAAAGCAGAACCGATAACGTCAGAGTTTATCAATACTACGGTCTTTCATAATTTAGCCCCAGGGACCGTTTAATGCCAGGTTTTGGTACCCATCCCTAATAATCATTGTTGCTAATTGATCTAAAATGCACAAGGTCCTTTACTCCGACAATTCATCCACAGATAAAAGGGTAAACCCAGTTAGTTTCTAGTAATCTATCCTACTTCAGACTTCTTCTTCTTCTTTGGACTTTACATGGCAGTTGGCAACCAACTTTAAGGTGCATTACCACCACCAACTGGACGAGAGTGTGGACCTCAGTTCATCTTTCAATCACCCACGTGGGTATATGTTCCTAAAAACCAATGAGGAGATGACATGTGGGTATATGCTCCTAAAAACAAATGAGGACATGACACGTGGGTATATGCTCCTAAAAACCAATGAGGAGATGGGAGAGGCGGAACTTGCAGCGCATCAAGCGTCACGAATAGAATCAAGTTCTATTTTAGCGCCTGGCTACAGAGACGCTCGTTGACGCGCACAAACAGTGTGGATGAAATCATTGAATAATGTGTGTAAAGATATTCTGCAACGCTCGCACAAGCGGTGTGGTCAGCATGTCATTCTGAATGGTTAAGGTTGAGGGTTAAATTTTGGGATCGGTTTCAAACATTAAGTTTAGGCACTCATTCTGAACGGTTAAGGGTTAAGGTTTGGAATATGGTAATTTTATTTGATTTTTTAAGTCTTCACAACTGGGATAAACAAGCAACCTTCTAATCCAGAGTCATGAGTCATGGGATTACAGCCATCTGCCACCCCAGTCCACAACACTCTAGAAAAACCCAAGCCTTCTTGATTGTAATAGCCACCCCAGTCCACAACACTCTAGAAAAACCCAAGCCGTCTTGATTGTAATAGCCACCCCAGTCCACAACACTCTAGAAAAACCCAAGCCCACTTGATTGTAATAGCCACCACAGTCCACAACACCTTAGAAAAACCCAAGCCTTCTTGATGGTAATAGTGCTCACTGTTGCCCCTAGTGGTCGGTTTTGAAGGCATTTCTCGACGTCCTCAGGACATGGGTAGACGTCCAGTTTCTACGTAAATCTTGAACGACCTGCCTAGGTGGCCAGCTATTGCATAGTCATTTTAGGAATTTTTGAAAAACTTTTGTGTCATGTCTGAATTTCTTATAACAAGATTCCCTTCATTAACTAGAGGTGAAACACATTTTTAAAAACTACCGTGTGATTGTCATGAAACCGACATGGAGCCGAGAGTTGGAGTCTTCCTCCCAAATGACACCCTATTCCCTATACTGTATATAAGTGACACCCTATTCCCTATACTGTATAGTGCATTACTTTTGACCACGGCCAATGGAGCTATAGTCAAAAGTAGTGCACTATAATAGGGAATAGGATGCCATTTTTTATTACCTCACTAAAACCAATAGTTGTTATCTGGACTGGAAGCATCTCATTGTAAATTCTATAACAGCTATGTGTCTGTGTGCCAGTAGACAACTATTCTTTCTGAATAAATATTATAGATGGGTTTTCATCATAGGGCCTCTATCTGCGGTATATGTATTATTGCTCAGGACTATCCCTGATCCACACTGAATAGAAGTTCAGTGAAGTAGCTTTGTCCAAAGGGCAGGAGCCTAGATGTAACACCTCGAGGGCAGGAGCCTAGATGTACCACCTCGAGGGCAGGAGTCTAGATGTAACACCTCGAGGGCAGGAGCCTAGATGTAACACCTCGAGGGCAGGAGCCTAGATGTAACACCTCGAGGGCAGGAGCCTAGATGTACCACCTCGAGGGCAGGAGTCTAGATGTACCACCTCGAGGGCAGGAGCCTAAATGTACCACCTCGAGGACAGGAGTCTAGATGTACCACCTTGAGGGCAGGAGCCTAAATGTACCACCTCGAGGGCAGGAGTCTAGATGTACCACCTCGAGGGCAGGAGCCTAAATGTACCACCTCGAGGACAGGAGCCTAAATGTACCACCTCGAGGGCAGGATCCTAGATGTACCACCTCGAGGGCAGGATCCTAGATGTACCACCTCGAGGGCAGGAGCCTAGATGTACCACCTCGAGGGCAGGAGCCTAGATGTACCACCTCGAAGGCAGGAGCCTAAATGTACCACCTCGAGGACAGGAGCCTAAATGTACCACCTCGAGGGCAGGAGCCTAAATGTACCACCTCGAGGACAGGAGCCTAAATGTACCACCTCGAGGACAGGAGCCTAAATGTACCACCTCGAGGGCAGGAGCCTAAATGTACCACCTCGAGGACAGGGCGCTAGTCTTTTGCAGGGCCTTACCCCCAATCCGTCATCTCCAGCAATAGTGAATAGTGTGGATCACTGAATAAGAGTTCAAAGCAATAGTCACCGGAACGACATTCACTTTGGATTACAGGTTAGTCACTCTGAAGTTAATGTCATACCTCCAATGTTATTTAATCTGACGAGAGGAGCTCTCTGTTTCACGGCTAAAGCTTCCCTCATACTGTACTGTAGACCGTACACACACACATACACACACACAGCCACACACACAACACACACACAGCGGAGCACAGTTCAGCAGTGGGATGACAGAGCTGTGTTCTGATGTAGGCTCAGTACTGCCCTTGCCTCAGTGTCAGCAGAATGTCCTGAAGCGTGCTGGGGGCAATATTAGAGGGACACAGCAAGGGGACAGCAATTAATGTGATTGACATCATTCAGAGTGATGGCTGGTGCCCTGAACTGAACTAGTGAGTGAGGGAGGGATGGAGGAAGGGAGGGAGGGAGGAAGGAGGGAGGAAGGAGGGAGGCAGACAGGGTGGGAGAGATATATTGATGATGAGAGATACACGCTCTCGCTCTCGTCAGTCCTTTCAATATACTGACCCAGAACCCTATAATACTTCTGTTGAGTGAGTTTTTAGCCCCGTTAATACCTTTGTTCTTGGCACAATCAGAATGTGGACAAGATCAGGATGCAAGGAAGACAGGTGAACCTGAATAAGTTCTATTCTTTAAGAATCAATGGTTGTACATAATTAATTTAAAAGTAAAAAAAAAAATGATTTAGTAACTGCAGATTGCCCCTTTAAAAGACGTGGATTTTCTATTACAATCATTCACCCCAGTAACTCACACCTCTCCACTTACTCCCTCTTATGTCAAAGCTCTACCGCGTGATCCCAAGGGGTAAGTGCCAATTCACACCCTATTCCCTGTATAGTGCCGAGCTTTTGACCTATGGTTATACCATATACAGTGCCTCCTCATCAATCTACACACAATACCCCATAATTAAAAATCAAAAACTGGTTTATAGAAATCTTTGCAAATTGATTTAAAAAAATAAAAAACAGAAATACCTTATTTACGTAAGCATTCAGACCCTTTGCTATGAGACTCGAAATTGAGATCAGGTGTTTCCATTGATTATCCTTGAGATGTTTCTAGAACTTGATTGGACTCTACCTCTGGTAAATTCTATTGATTGGACATGATTTGTAAAGTCACATAACTGTCTATATAAGGTCCCACAGTTGACAGTGCACGTCAGAGCAAAGACCAAGCCATGAGGTTGAAGGATTTCTCCGAAGAGCTCCGAGACAGGATTGTGTCAAGGCACAAATCTGGGGAAGGGTACCAAAACATTTCTGCAGCATTGAAGATCCTAAAGAACACAGTGGCCCCAATCATTCTGTCATACCTTGTCTAGTTAAATAAAGGTTAAATAAAAAAGATATAAAATGACTGTGTTGGTGTGATCCAAATGGGCAGATCAGGTTTGCAATGAATAAACTTCTACCAGACCCCTCTCACCCGCAGAGGAGAGGAGGAAACTGGTGTGGGGGTTTTGACACCTCATGCCCTGTCGTAAATTTAAGTAGAAGAGGATTCTCTTTTCCCCTCCAGTATTCGCGAAAGGAATGTACATTGTTAACAGACTGTTTCTTGTCAGAAAACGAATGTCATATTGGTTTTTATTTTGTGATGTCATTAAAAATGGTATAAAGCAAATACTGTAACTTGGAAAGTATATCCCTTTAATCTGTCAAGTTTCCATCCAATACATTGTGCATATAATATAAAACATGAAGAAAGTATTTTTGTTAAGATAGGAAGGTGATTTTAGGAGGTATAAGAGAATATATCCCTATAAACTGTTTATAGTAAGTAGCCACTCCCCGAGTGAGGTGTGTCAGACTGACGGAACCGTCCCCTTCAGACAGAGTGCTAAAAAGGTTTGGTAACGAAATTAAAATTAGACCAGGAAACGTGAGGCTACACGTTTGAAATGGTTGGAACTTTGAACCTCAACACAGGCCGCGGTTTGTGTGCAAAGTATATGATTACCGTGAGAATAGCTTTAAAATGTATCCACGATAAGTGTCCATTTTTCAAATCAAATCAAAATGTATTTGTCACATGCGCCGAACACAACAGGTGTAAACCTTACAGTGAAATGCTTACTTACAGGCTCTAACCAATGATGCCAAAAAGGTGTGTGTGTGTGTGTGTGTGTGTGTGTGTGTGTGTGTGTGTGTGTGTGTGTGTGTGTGTGTGTGTGTGTGTGTGTGTGTGTGTGTGGGTAAGTAGAGAAATAAAACAACAGTAGAAAGACATTTGAAAAAAGAGTAGCAAGGCTCCATACAGACACCTGTTAGTCAGGCTTATTGAGGTAGTATGTACATGTGGGTATGGTTAAAGTCACTATGCATATATGATGAACAGAGAGTAGCAGAAGCATAAAAAGACGGGTTGGCGGGTGATGGGACACAATGCAGATAGCCCGGTTAGCCAATGTGCGGGAGCACTGGTTGGTCGGGCCAATTGAGGTAGTATGTACATGAATGTATAGTTAAAGTGACTATACATATAAGATAAACAGAGAGTAGCAGCAGCGTAAAAGAGGGGTTGGGGGGGGCACACAATGCAAATAGTCCGGGTAGCCTGTTCAGGAGTCTTATGGCTAGGGGTAAAAACTGTTGAGAAGCCTTTTTGTCCTAGACTTGGCACTCCGGTACCGCTTGCCATGCGGTCGTAGAGAGAACAGTCTATGACCGAACAATTTTTAGGGCCTTCCTCTGACACCGCCTGGTGTAGAGGTCCTGGATGGCAGGCAGCTTTGCCCCAGTGATTTAATGGGCCGTACGAACTACCCTCTGAAGTGCCTTGCGGTCGGAGGCCGAGCAATTGTCGTACCAGGCAGTGATGCAACCGGTCAGGATGCTCTCGATGTTGCAGCTGTGGAACCTTTTGAGGAACTCAGGACCCATTTAGTTTCCTGAGGGGGAATAGGCTCCACTACAGCCCCGTCGATGAGAATGGGGACGTGCTCGGTGCTCCTTTTCCTGTAGTCCACAATCATCTCCTTAGTCTTGGTTACATTGAGGGATAGGTGGTTATTCTGGCACCACCCGGCCAGGTCTCTGACCTCCACCCTATCGGCTGTCTTGTCGTTGTCGGTGATCAGGCCTACCACTGTTGAGTCGTGTCTAGCCATGCAGTCGTGGGTGAACAAGGAGTACAGGAGGGGACTGAGCACACGCCCCTGGGGAGCTCCAGTGTTGAGGATCAGCATGGCAGATGTGTTGCTACCTACCCTCACCACCTGGGGGCCGCCTGTCAGGAAGTGCAGAGGGAGGTGTTTAGTCCCAGGATCCTTAGCTTAGTGATGAGCTTTGAGGGCACTATGGTGTTGAACACCGAGCTGTAGTCAATGAACAGCACTCTCACATAGGTGTTCCTTTTGTCCAGGTGGGAAAGGGCAGTGTGGAGTGCAATAGAGATTGCATCATCTGTGGATCTGTTTGGGCGGTATGCAAATTGGAGTGGGTCTAGGGTTTCGGGGATAATGGTGTTGATGTGAGCCATTACCAGCCTTTCAAAGCACTTCGTCGCTACGGACGTGAGTGCTACGGGTCTGTAGTCATTTAGGCAGGTTGCCTTTGTGTTCTTGGGCACAGGGACTATGGTGGTATAATTGAAGCATGTTGGTATTACAGACTCAATCAGGGACATGTTGAAAATGTCAGTGAAGACACCTGGCAGTTGGTCAGCACATGCCCGGAGCACACGTCCTGGTAATCCGTCTGGCCCCGCAGCCTTGTGTATGTTGACCTGTTTAAAGGTCTTACTCACGTCGGCTACGGAGAGCGTGATCACACAGTCGTCCGGAACAGCTGATGCTCTCATGCATCGCCTCAGTGTTGCTTTCCTCGAAGCGAGCACAGAAGTGATTTAGCTCGTCTGGTAGACTCCTGTCACTGGGCAGCTTGCGGCTGTGCTTCCCTTTGTAGTCTGTAATAGTTTGCAAGCCCTGCCACATCCGATGAGCGTCAGAGCCGGAGTAGTGTGATTCAATCTTAGTCCTGTATTGACGCTTTGCCTGTTTGATGGTTCGTCGCAGGGCATAGCGGGATTTCTTGTAAGCTTCCGGGTTAGAGACCCGCACCTTGAAGCGGCAGCTCTACCCTTTAGCTCAGTGCGAATGTTGCATGTAATTCATGGCTTCTGGTTGGGGTATGTACGTACAGTCATTGTGGGGACGACGACCTCAATGAACTTATTGATAAAGCCAGTGAATGATGTGGTGTATTCCTCAATGTCATTGGAAGAATCCCGGAACATGTTCCAGTCTGTGATAGCAAAGCAGTCCTGTGGTTTAGCATCTGCTTCATCTACCATTTTTTTATAGACCGAGTCACTGGTGCTTCCTGCTTTCATTTTTGCTTGTAAGCAGGAATCAGGAGGATAGAGTTGTGGTTGGATTTACCAAATGGAGGGTGAGGGAGAGCTTTGTACGCGTCTCTGTGTGTGGATTACAGGTGATCTAGAATTTGTTCCCTCTGGTTGCACATTTAACATGTTGATAGAGATTTGGTAGAACTGATTTAAATTTCCCTGCATTTAAGTCTCCGGCCACTAGGAGCGCCGCCTCTGGGTGAGTGGTTTCCTGTTTGCTTATTTCCTTATACAGCTGACTGAGTGTGGTCTTGTCCTGATATCCAGAAGCTCTTTGTCTAATCCTAGGTGAGTGATCACTGTCCTGATATCCAGAAGCTCTTTGTCTAATCCGAGGTGAGTGATCACTGTCCTGATATCCAGAAGCTCTTTGTCTAATCCGAGGTGAGTGATTGCTGTCCTGATATCCAGAAGCTCTTTGTCTAATCCGAGGTGAGTGATCTTTTCTGCCATAAGATACGGGTGCAGAAACATTATGTACAAAATAATTTACAACTATCGCGAAAAAAAACACATAATAGCACAATTGGTTAGGAGACCGTAAAACGGCGGCCAACTCCTCCGGCGCCATCTTGAATCAATAAGATAAGTGTCCCTTTCTCCCCCCATCTTCAGTTTCTGTGTAACAAGTTCCATATGAAACCCCGATGGTCACTCTGCTCCAGAGTTCCTCTGTGGGGATGGGATAACCTTCCAGAAGGACAACCATCTCTGCAGAACTCCACCAATTAAGCCTTTATGGTAGAGTGGCCAGACAGAAGCCATTCCTCAGTAAAAGGCACATGACAGCTCGCTTGGAGTTTGCCAAAAGGCACCTTAAGACTCAAACAAGTTTCTCTGGTCAGATGAAATTAAGATTGAACTTATTTGGCCTGAATGCCAAGTGTCACATCTGGAGGAAATGTGGAACCATCCCTACGGTGGATCATGGGGGTGGCAGCATCATGCTGTGGGGAAGTTTTTCAGCGGAAGGGACTGTGAGACTAGTTAGGTGGAGGGAAAGATGAATGGAGAAAAGTACAGAGAGATCCTTGATGAAAACCTGCTCCAGAGCGCTCTGGACCTCAGACGAAAGTTCTCCTTCCAACAGTACAACGACCCTAAGCACACAGCCAAGTCAACGCAGGAGTGGCTTCGGGACAAGTCTCTGAATGTCCTTGAGTGGCCCAGCCAGAGCCCGAACTTGAACCCAATCAAACATCTCTGGAGAGACGTGAAAATAGCTGTGCAGCAACGCTCCCCATCCAACCTGATAGAGCTTGAAAGGATCTGCAGAGGAGAATGGGAGAAACTCCCGAAATACAGGTGTGCCAATATTATAGCGTCATACCCAAGAAGACTTGAGGCTGTAATCGCTGCCAAAGGTGCTGCAAGTACTGAGTAAAGGGTCTGAATACTTATGGAAATTTTACATTTCAGTTTTTTATAAATTAGCAATAATGTCTAAAAACCTGTTTTGCTTTGTCATTATGGGTATTGTGTGTAAATTGATGAGGGGAAAAAAATATTTAATCCATTTTGTAATGTAAGAAAATGTGGAAAAAGTCAAGGTGTCTGAATACTTTCCAACATGCAGCAAATGTAACGATTTCACTGAGTTGGAGTACATATGAGGAAATCAGTCACTTGAAATGAATGTATTCGGCCCTAATAATGGATTTCACATGAATGAGCAAGGGCACAGTCATGGGTGGGCCTGGGAGGGCATAGGCCTACCCACTGGGGAGCCAGGCCCACCAGCCAGCCAATCAGCCAGCCAATCAGAATGAGTTTTTCCCCACAAAAGGGCTCTTTTTACAGACATAAATAGTCCTCAGTTTCATCAGTTGTCCAGGTGGCTGGTCTCAGATGATCCCGCAGATGAAGAAGACGGATGTTGAGATCCTGGGCTGCGTGGTTACACATGGTCCGCGGGTGTGAGGCTGGTTGGATGTACTGCCAAATGCTGTAAAATGACGTTGGAGGCAGATTATAGTAGAGGAAATGAACATTCAATTCTCTGGCAACAGCTCTGGTGGACATTCCTGCAGTTAGCATGCCAATTACACACTCCCTCAAAACTTGAGACATCTGTGGCATTGTGTTGTGTGAAAAAACTGCACATTTTAGAGTGGCATTGTATTGTCCCCAGCACAAGGTGCACCTGTGCAATGATCCTGCTGTTTAATCAGCTTGTTGCTATGCCACATCTGTCAGGTGGATAGATTATCTAGGCAAGGAAACACTTTTACTAACAGGGGCATTAATCATTTTGTGCACACTTTTTTTGAGAAATAAGCTTTTGTGCAATTAAAATAAATAATCATAAATATAATGGATTTTAAACATTTATGTACATATAAGTGTCTAATTATTGACTGAAAGCTTAAATTCTTGTTACTTTAACTGCACTGTCCGATCTACAGTAGCTATTACAGTGAAAACATGCCATGTGATTGTTTGAGGACGGCGCCCCACATCAAAATATTTTTCCACCGGCACAGGTTTCATAAATTCACAAATAACGATTAAATATTCAATTACTTTTTGAAAATATTCCTCTGATTTGTCATCCAAAGGGTCCCAGCTATAACATGTAGTGTCGTTTGGTTAGATAAAATCCTTCTTTATATCCCAAAAGGTCTGCTTAGTCGGCGCCATTGATTTGAGTAATCCACTCGTTCAACGTGCAGAGAAAGGAATCCGAAAATCTACCCCTAAACTTTGTTTCAACAAGACAAAATACGTTTCTATATACTCCTCCTCCTCCCTAAAATGTAATCAAACGATAATATTTATTCCGGAAAGAAGTACGTTCAATAGGAAACCAATTTTAGCAGATGCGTAATGTCTTCATGGCGCTCGCAAAACACAAATTTCCAAGACTGTGTCCCTCTACTAAATCTGATATTTCTTATTAGTTTTTGAAGTTACAAGCCTGAACATAGACTGCTGACACCCTGTGGGTGCCATAGGAATTGCATCCAGGGAGCTAATTTTCAATATGACCTTTCTCTTGCAAGGAGGGTCTCTCAAAAAACAATTCTGGTAGGTTTTTCTTTGGATTTTCTCCTACCATATCTATTGTGTTATATTCTCCTACATTATTTGAACATTTCTACAAACATCAAATTCTTTCTTTTCTTTCCAATGTTACCAATTTATATGCATCAGGCTTCAGGGCCTGAGCAACAGGCAGTTTACTTTGTGCACGTCATTCAGACAGGAAGTGGAGAAAAAAGGGGCTTAGCCCTAAGATGTTTCAAAGAAGGATTTTTTTAAGCCTTGAGAAATTGAGGCATGGATTGTGTGCCATTCAGAGGGTGAAAGGTCAAGAAAAAAGATTTATGCCTTTGAACGAGGTTTGGTAGTTGTTACCAGGTGCACTGGTTTGTGTCAAGAACAACAGTTTCCCGTGTGTATCAAGAATGGTCCACCACCCAAAGAACACAACTTGATACCACTGTGGGAAGCATTGGATTCAACATGTGCCAGCATCCCTGTTGACGGAGGAGGAGTCATAACGCAATTAAAGAGTTATCATTAATCAGTGTTCCTCTTGATTAAATATGTATTATTCACCATGGAGACAAAGCCATTAGAACTGCCTAGGAACTAATGCATTTTTAATGGCTACCAGGACAATAAGATAGCGGTAATGGAGAGGCAGAGATGAAGTGGACTGGAGTGTTCACACACACACACACACACAGATTTAGCCTGGATGTGGAGGGACGCTGCTGTCATGTTGATTGATCGCTGGAAAATAGAAGCTGAATGTTTATATCTGGATCTGATATCCAAGGGAAAGATTTGAGTTGATTATTTTTAGATTACTTTACCCTTTGTCTTCTCTCTCTGAAGAGAGGGCGGGAGGGAGTGACTCACAGTATGGACAGAAAAAAGTAAGAGACATGGAGGAGAGAGAGAAAAAAGAGATAGAGGAAAAGAGAAAGAGAGAGTGAGGCAGAGAAACAGAGAGAGAGAAAGAGGGGCAGAGGAACAGAGAGAGAGAGAGAGAGGGAAAGAGAGAGAGAGAAAGAGGAACAGAGAGAGAGAGAGACAGACAGACAGAGAGAGGAACAGAGAGAGAGCGAGAGAGAGTGACAAACAGAGAGAGAGAGAAAGAGGGGCAGAGGAACAGAGAGAGAGAGAGAGAGAGAGAGAGAGAGGGAAAGAGAGAGAGAAAGAGGAACAGAGAGAGAGAGAGACAGACAGACAGAGAGAGGAACAGAGAGAGAGAGTGAGAGAGAGAGGGAGAGAGAGAGAGAGTGAGAGAGAGAGGGAAAGAGAGAGAGAAAGAGGAACAGAAAGAGAGAGAGAGAGAGGGAGAGAGGTGGAAGAAGACAGAGATGGAGAGACATAGACAGAGACGCTCACCAACCAGGAAATCACAAAATGGGACAAACACCAAATTGAGACTCTGCAAAAACATCTTCCATGTACAACGTAAAACACCAAATAATGGAGGCAGAGCAGAATTATGACGATACCCACTAATTATCAAAATTCAGAAAGGAGACGTTCAATTCTACAACCACCTAAAAGGAAACTGTTCTCAAACCTTCCATAACAAAGCCCTCACCTACAGTACAGAGCAATAAACCTAATAGTCAACCTAAGAGTCAAGCTAGGCTGTTCACAAACACAAACACACCCCACAGAGCCTCAGGACAGAAACACAATTAGACCCAACGAAATAATGTGAAAATGAAAGATAATTACTTTACATATTGCAAAGAACTAACCACAAAACTGAGCAAACTAGAATGCTATTTGTCCCTAAACAGAGAGTACACAGTGTCAGAATACCTGACCACAGTGACTGACCCAAACTTAAAGAAAGCTTTGACTATGTACAGACTCAGTGAGCACAGCCTTGCTATCGAGAAAGGCCGCCGTAGGCAGACCTGGCTCTCAAGAGAAGACAGGCTATGTGCTCACTGCTCACAAAATGAGGTGGAAACTGAGCTGCACTTCCTAACCTCCTGTCCAATGTATGACCATATTAGAGACACATATTTCCCTCAGATTACACAGATCCACAAAGAATTCTAAAACAAACCCAATTTTGATAAACTCCCATATCTACTAGGTGAAATTCCACAGTGTGTCATAACAGCAGCAAGATTTGTGACCTGTTACCACAAGAAAAGGGCAACCAGTGAAGAACAAACACCATTGTAAATACAACCCATATTTATCTGTCTATTTCAAACTATTTGCACATTGTCACAGCATTGTACATAGCCAGTATTATAAACAGGGTGGTTTGAGCCCTGAATGCTGATTGGCTGAAAGCCATGCTATATCAGACCGTGTACCACAGGTATGACAAAACATGTATGTTTACTTCTCTAATTACGTTGGTAATCAGTTTATAATAGCAATAAGGCACATCGGGGGTTTGTGATATATGGCCAATATACCACGGCTAAGGGCTGTGTCCAGGCACTCCTTGTGCCTCCTCACCACCTCGTGCCTTATTGCTTAAATATAAAAGTCACAATTATTTTAAACTTGTTAGTGTAATGTTTACTTTTCATTTCTGATTGTTTATTTTACTTTTGTTTATTATCTATTCCACTTGACAATAAAGCCCTTTGATTTTAAATTAATTTAAATTGAGAGAAGAGGGAGAGGTGGAATGAGAGAGGGGGACAGAGGGAACGAGAGAGTGGCAATGGTAGAGGTGGAAGGAGAGAGGGGGACAGAGGTAGAGGTGGAAGGAAAGAGAGGGGGACAGAGGTAGAGGTGGAAGGAGAGAGGGGGACAGAGGTAGAGGTGGAAGGAAAGAGAGGGGGGTAGAGGTGGAAGGAGAGAGGGGGACAGAGGTAGAGGTGGAAGGAAAGAGGGGGAAAGAGGGAATGAGAGAGTGGTAGAGGTGGAAGGAGAGAGGGGGACATAGGTAGAGGTGGAAGGAGAGAGTGTGGCAGAGGTAGAGGTGGAAGGAGAGAGGGGGACAGAGGGAATGAGAGAGTGGTAGAGGTGGAAGGAGAGAGGGGGACATAGGTAGAGGTGGAAAGAGAGAGTGTGGCAGAGGTAGAGGTGGAAGGAGAGAGGGGGACAGAGGTAGATGTGGAAAGAGAGAGGGGGACAGATGTAGATGTGGAAGGAGAGAGGGGGACAGAGGTAGAGGTGGAAGGAGAGAGGGGGACAGAGGTAGAGGTGGAAGGAGAGAGGGGGACAGAGGTAGATGTGGGAGGAGAGAGGGGGACAGAGGTAGAGGTGGAAGGAGAGAGGGGGACAGAGGTAGATGTGGAAGGAGAGAGGGGGACAGAGGAAGATGTGGAAGGAGAGAGGGGGACAGAGGTAGATGTGGAAGGAGAGAGGGGGACAGAGGTAGATGTGGAAGGAGAGAGGGGGACAGAGGTAGAGGTGGAAGGAGAGAGGGGGACAGAGGTAGATGTGGAAGGAGAGAGGGGGACAGAGGTAGATGTGGAAGGAGAGAGGGGGACAGAGGTAGATGTGGAAGGAGAGAGGGGGACAGAGGTAGATGTGGAAGGAGAGAGGGGGACAGAGGTAGAGGTGGAAGGAGAGAGGGGGACAGAGGGAGATGTGGAAAGAGAGAGGGGGACAGAGGGAGAGGTGGAAGGAGAGAGGGGGGCAGAGGTAGAGGTGGAAGGAGAGAGGGGGACAGAGGGAGATGTGGAAGGAGAGAGGGGGACAGAGTGAGAGGTGGAAGGAGAGAGGGGGACAGAGGGAGAGGTGGAAGGAAAGAGAGGGGGACAGAGGTAGAGGTGGAAGGAGAGAGGGGGAAAGAGGTAGAGTTGGAAGGAGAGAGGGGGAAAGAGGGAATGAGAGAGTGGTAGAGGTGGAAGGAGAGAGGGGGACATAGGTAGATGTGGAAGGAGAGAGGGGGACAGAGGGAGAGGTGGAAGGAGAGAGGGGGCAGAGGTAGAGGTGGAAGGAAAGAGGGGGACAGAGGGAGAGGTGGAAGGAGAGAGGGGGGCAGAGGTAGAGGTGGAAGGAAAGAGAGGGGGGCATAGGTAGATGTGGAAGGAGAGAGGGGGACAGAGGTAGAGGTGGAAGGAGAGAGGGGGAAAGAGGTAGATGTGGAAGGAGAGAGGGGGACAGAGGGAGATGTGGAAGGAGAGAGGGGGACAGAGGGAGAGGTGGAAGGAGAGAGGGGGACAGAGGGAGATGTGGAAGGAGAGAGGGGGACAGAGGGAGATGTGGAAGGAGAGAGGGGGACAGAGGTAGAGGTGGAAGGAGAGAGGGGGACAGAGGTAGATGTGGAAGGAGAGAGGGGGACAGAGGGAGATGTGGAAGGAGAGAGGGGGACAGAGGGAGAGGTGGAAGGAGAGAGGGGGCAGAGGTAGAGGTGGAAGGAAAGAGAGGGGGACAGAGGTAGAGGTGGAAGGAGAGAGGGGGAAAGAGGTAGAGTTGGAAGGAGAGAGGGGGAAAGAGGGAATGAGAGAGTGGTAGAGGTGGAAGGAGAGAGGGGGACATAGGTAGAGGTGGAAGGAGAGAGTGTGGTAGAGGTAGAGGTGGAAGGAGAGAGGGGGACAGAGGGAATGAGAGAGTGGTAGAGGTGGAAGGAGAGAGGGGGACATAGGTAGAGGTGGAAAGAGAGAGTGTGGCAGAGGTAGAGGTGGAAGGAGAGAGGGGGACAGAGGTAGAGGTGGAAGGAGAGAGGGGGACAGAGGTAGATGTGGAAGGAGAGAGGGGGACAGAGGTAGATGTGGAAGGAGAGAGGGGGACAGAGGTAGAGGTGGAAGGGGAGAGGGGGACAGAGGTAGATGTGGAAGGAGAGAGGGGGACAGAGGTAGAGGTGGAAGGAGAGAGGGGGACAGAGGTAGATGTGGAAGGAGGGAGGGGGACAGAGGTAGATGTGGAAGGAGAGAGGGGGACAGAGGTAGATGTGGAAGGAGAGAGGGGGACAGAGGTAGATGTGGAAGGAGAGAGGGGGACAGAGGTAGATGTGGAAAGAGAGAGGGGGACAGAGGTAGAGGTGGAAGGAGAGAGGGGGACAGAGGTAGAGGTGGAAGGAGAGAGGGGGACAGAGGGAATGAGAGAGTGGTAGAGGTGGAAGGAGAGAGGGGGACATAGGTAGAGGTGGAAAGAGAGAGTGTGGCAGAGGTAGAGGTGGAAGGAGAGAGGGGGACAGAGGTAGAGGTGGAAGGAGAGAGGGGGACAGAGGTAGATGTGGAAGGAGAGAGGGGGACAGAGGTAGAGGTGGAAGGAGAGAGGGGGACAGAGGGAATGAGAGAGTGGTAGAGGTGGAAGGAGAGAGGGGGACATAGGTAGAGGTGGAAAGAGAGAGTGTGGCAGAGGTAGAGGTGGAAGGAGAGAGGGGGACAGAGGTAGAGGTGGAAGGAGAGAGGGGGACAGAGGTAGATGTGGAAGGAGAGAGGGGGACAGAGGGAGATGTGGAAGGAGAGAGGGGGACAGAGGGAGAGGTGGAAGGAGAGAGGGGGGCAGAGGTAGAGGTGGAAGGAAAGAGAGGGGGACAGAGGTAGAGGTGGAAGGAGAGAGGGGGAAAGAGGTAGAGTTGGAAGGAGAGAGGGGGAAAGAGGGAATGAGAGAGTGGTAGAGGTGGAAGGAGAGAGAGGGGGACATAGGTAGAGGTGGAAGGAGAGAGTGTGGTAGAGGTAGAGGTGGAAGGAGAGAGGGGGACAGAGGGAATGAGAGAGTGGTAGAGGTGGAAGGAGAGAGGGGGACATAGGTAGAGGTGGAAAGAGAGAGTGTGGCAGAGGTAGAGGTGGAAGGAGAGAGGGGGACAGAGGTAGAGGTGGAAGGAGAGAGGGGGACAGAGGTAGATGTGGAAGGAGAGAGGGGGACAGAGGTAGATGTGGAAGGAGAGAGGGGGACAGAGGTAGAGGTGGAAGGGGAGAGGGGGACAGAGGTAGATGTGGAAGGAGAGAGGGGAACAGAGGTAGAGGTGGAAGGAGAGAGGGGGACAGAGGTAGATGTGGAAGGAGGGAGGGGGACAGAGGTAGATGTGGAAGGAGAGAGGGGGACAGAGGTAGATGTGGAAGGAGAGAGGGGGACAGAGGTAGATGTGGAAGGAGAGAGGGGGACAGAGGTAGATGTGGAAAGAGAGGGGGGACAGAGGTAGAGGTGGAAGGAGAGAGGGGGACAGAGGTAGAGGTGGAAGGAGAGAGGGGGACAGAGGGAATGAGAGAGTGGTAGAGGTGGAAGGAGAGAGGGGGACATAGGTAGAGGTGGAAAGAGAGAGTGTGGCAGAGGTAGAGGTGGAAGGAGAGAGGGGGACAGAGGTAGAGGTGGAAGGAGAGAGGGGGACAGAGGTAGATGTGGAAGGAGAGAGGGGGACAGAGGGAATGAGAGAGTGGTAGAGGTGGAAGGAGAGAGGGGGACAGAGGGAATGAGAGAGTGGTAGAGGTGGAAGGAGAGAGGGGGACATAGGTAGAGGTGGAAAGAGAGAGTGTGGCAGAGGTAGAGGTGGAAGGAGAGAGGGGGACAGAGGTAGAGGTGGAAGGAGAGAGGGGGACAGAGGGAATGAGAGAGTGGGAGAGGTGGAAGGAGAGAGGGGGACATAGGTAGAGGTGGAAAGAGAGAGTGTGGCAGAGGTAGAGGTGGAAGGAGAGAGGGGGACAGAGGTAGAGGTGGAAGGAGAGAGGGGGACAGAGGTAGATGTGGAAGGAGAGAGGGGGACAGAGGTAGAGGTGGAAGGAGAGAGGGGGACAGAGGTAGAGGTGGAAGGAGAGAGGGGGACAGAGGTAGATGTGGAAGGAGGGAGGGGGACAGAGGTAGATGTGGAAGGAGAGAGGGGGACAGAGGTAGATGTGGAAGGAGAGAGGGGGACAGAGGTAGATGTGGAAGGAGAGAGGGGGACAGAGGTAGATGTGGAAGGAGAGAGGGGGACAGAGGTAGATGTGGAAAGAGAGAGGGGGACAGAGGTAGAGGTGGAAGGAGAGAGGGGGACAGAGGTAGAGGTGGAAGGAGAGAGGGGGACAGAGGTAGATGTGGAAGGAGAGAGGGGGACAGAGGTAGATGTGGAAGGAGAGAGGGGGACAGAGGTAGATGTGAAAGGAGAGAGGGGGACAGAGGTAGAGGTGGAAGGAGAGAGGGGGCAGAGGTAGAGGTGGAAGGAGAGAGGGGGACAGAGGTAGAGGTGGAAGGAGAGAGGGGGACAGAGGTAGATGTGGAAGGAGAGAGGGGTCGACAGAGGGAGAGGTGGAAGGAGAGAGGGGGACAGAGGTAGAGGTGGAAGGAAAGAGAGGGGGACAGAGGTAGAGGTGGAAGGAGAGAGGGGGACAGAGGTAGAAGTGGAAGGAGAGAGGGGGAAAGAGGGAATGAGAGAGTGGTAGAGGTGGAAGGAGAGAGGGGGACAGAGGTAGAGGTGGAAGGAGAGAGGGGGACAGAGGTAGATGTGGAAGGAGAGAGGGGTCGACAGAGGGAGAGGTGGAAGGAGAGAGGGGGACAGAGGTAGAGGTGGAAGGAGAGAGGGGACAGAGGTAGATGTGGAAGGAGAGAGGGGGACAGAGGTAGATGTGGAAGGAGAGAGGGGGACAGAGGTAGATGTGAAAGGAGAGAGGGGGACAGAGGTAGAGGTGGAAGGAGAGAGGGGGCAGAGGTAGAGGTGGAAGGAGAGAGGGGGACAGAGGTAGAGGTGGAAGGAGAGAGGGGGACAGAGGTAGATGTGGAAGGAGAGAGGGGTCGACAGAGGGAGAGGTGGAAGGAGAGAGGGGGACAGAGGTAGAGGTGGAAGGAAAGAGAGGGGGACAGAGGTAGAGGTGGAAGGAGAGAGGGGGACAGAGGTAGAAGTGGAAGGAGAGAGGGGGAAAGAGGGAATGAGAGAGTGGTAGAGGTGGAAGGAGAGAGGGAGACATAGGTAGAGGTGGAAGGAGAGAGTGTGGCAGAGGTAGAGGTGGAATGAGAGAGGGGGACAGAGGGAATGAGAGAGTGGTAGAGGTGGAAGGAGAGAGGGGGACATAGGTAGAGGTGGAAGGAGAGAGTGTGGCAGAGGTAGAGGTGGAAGCAGAGAGGGGGACAGAGGTAGAGGTGGAAGGAGAGAGGGGGACAGAGGTAGATGTGGAAGGAGAGAGGGGGACAGAGGGAGAGGTGGAAGGAGGGAGGGAGACAGAGGTAGATGTGGAAGGAGAGAGGGGGACAGAGGGAGATGTGGAAGGAGAGAGGGGGACAGAGGGAGAGGTGGAAGGAGGGAGGGGATAGGGAATGAGAGAGAGAGAGAGAGAGAGAGAGGCCTTTTTGCAACACAGCAGCAGGCCTCCCAGCAGAAATCAGAGCCGCCGGCAAACTTCCCTATATCTGTGACACAACTGGCAACCTATTCCCTATATAGTGCGCTACTTCCCTATGCACATAAGTAGCGCATAGGGAATAGGTTGCCATTTGAGACAAGACCCTATGCTGTGCCCAGGCACATTATGTATCTCTAGTCTTCTCCCTCGTTTTCTCTACTTCCTAATTTTCACTCTCTCCTTCCCCACTTTTTCTTCTTCCATTCTCTCTCTCTCTCTCTCTCTCTCTCTCTCTCTCTCTCTCGTTCCATTCTCTCTCTCTCTCTCGTTCCTCTCTCTCTCTCTCTCTCTCTCTCTCGTTCCTCTCTCTCTCTCTCTCGTTCCTCTCTCTCTCTCTCTCTCTCACACTCTCTCTCTCGTTCCATTCTCCCTCTCTCTCTCTCTCTCTTTCTCTCTCTCGTTCCATTCTCTCTCTCTCTCGTTCCCCTCTCTCTCTCTCTCTCGTTCCTCTCTCTCTCATTCTTCTCTCTCTCTCTCTCTCTTGTTCCATTCTCTCTCTCTCTTGTTCCTCTCTCTCTCTCTCGTTCCTCTATCTCTCTCTCTCGTTCCTCTCTCTCTCTCTCTCTCGTTCCATTCTCTCTCTCTCTCGTTCCTCTCTCTCTCTCTCTCGCTCTTCTCCTGAACTCTACTAACGTTCTTTTCTCCATCTCTATATCTCTCTTTCTTCCCTCTGTATTTCTAACAATTCAATTCAGTTCAAGGGGCTTTATTGGCATGGGAAACATGTGTTAACATTGCCAAAGCAAGTGAGGTAGATAATATATGAAGTGAATATATATTTCTCCTTTCTCCTGGTTTGATGCAGGAGAAACATTTTTGAGCAGGCAGGCAGAGAGAGAGAGAGCTTGAGAGAGAGAGCTCGAGAGAGAGAGAGAGCTCGAGAGAGAGAGAGAGAGCTCGAGAGAGAGAGTGCATTGTAGATTCTTATGTTATGTTTGGTGCTGTTATGAAACATGCAGCGCTGTGATTAACACTGTTTTCAAAGGACTCGGACATGCAAATTATCTGACCTGTCTTTTTCCTTTCTCTCCTCTCAGTCTCTCTTCCAGTTTCTCTATCAGTCTCTCTATCAGTCTCTCTTCCAGTTTCGCTATCAGTCTCTCTATCAGCCTCTCTATCGGTCTCTCTATCAGTCTCTCTATCAGTCTCTCTATCAGCCTCTCTACCAGCCTCTCTACCAGCCTCTCTACCAGCCTCTCTACCAGCCTCTCTACCAGCCTCTCTATCAGCCTCTCTATCAGTCTCTCTACCAGTCTCTCTATCAGTCTCTCTACCAGCCTCTCTACCAGCCTCTCTACCAGCCTCTCTACCAGCCTCTCTACCAGCCTCTCTACCAGCCTCTCTACCAGCCTCTCTACCAGCCTCTCTATCAGTCTCTCTACCAGCCTCTCTATCAGCCTCTCTATCAGCCTGTCTATCAGCCTCTCTATCAGCTTCCTTATCAGTCTCTACCAGCCTCTCTACCAGTCTCTCTATCACTGTCTCTATACCAGCCTCTCTATCAGCCTCTATATCAGCCTCTCTATCAGTCTCTCTATCACTATCAGCCTCTCTATAACTGTCTCTATCAGTCTGTCTATCAGCCTCTCTATCAGTCTCTCTACCAGTCTCTCTATCAGCCTCTCTACCAGTCTCTATCAGCCTCTCTATCACTGTCTCTATCAGCCTCTCTATCAGCCTCTCTACCAGTCTCTATCAGCCTCTCTATCACCGTCTCTATCAGTCTCTCTATCACTGTCTCTATCAGTCTGTCTATCAGCCTCTCTATCAGTCTCTCTACCAGCCTCTCTACCAGCCTCTCTATCAGCCTCTCTATCAGCCTGTCTATCAGCCTCTCTATCAGTCTCTCTATCACTATCAGCCTCTCTATAACTGTCTCTATCAGTCTGTCTATCAGCCTCTCTATCAGTCTCTCTACCAGTCTCTCTACCAGTCTCTCTATCAGCCTCTCTACCAGTCTCTCTATCAGCCTGTCTATCAGTCTGTCTATCAGTCTCTCTACCAGCCTCTCTATCACCGTCTCTATCAGTCTCTCTATCACTGTCTCTATCAGTCTGTCTATCAGCCTCTCTATCAGTCTGTCTATCAGCCTCTCTATCAGCCTCTCTATCAGCCTGTCTATCAGTCTCTCTATCAGCCTCTCTATCAGTCTGTCTATCAGCCTCTCTATCAGCCTCTCTATCAGCCTGTCTATCAGTCTCTCTATCAGCCTCTCTATCAGTCTGTCTATCAGCCTCTCTATCAGCCTCTCTATCAGCCTCTCTATCACTGTCTCCATCAGCCTCTCCATCAGCCTCTCCACCAGCCTCTCTATCACTGTCTCTATCAGTTGCTTTGCTCAGTGGCAGAACCACAGATTTATTACCTTGTCAGCTCAGGGATTCGATCCAGCAACCTTCCGGTTACTGGCCCAACGCTCTAACCACTAGGATGCCCACACACCCTTGGTGTCCTAGGAAGTTTGTGAGGATCCTCTCCGAGGAACTTAAAACGTTCCACCTTCTCCTCTACTGTCCCGTCGATGTGGATAGGGGGGGGGGGGTCCCTCTGCTGCTTCCTGAAGTCCATGATCATCTCCTTTGTTTTGTTGACGTTGAGTGAGAGGTTATTTTCCTGACACCACACTCCGAGGGCTCTCACCTCCTCCCTGTAGGCCATCTCATCGTTGTTGTTAATCAAGTCTACCACTGTAGTGTCGTCTGCAAACTTGATGATTGAGTTGCAGGTGTGCATGGCCACTCAGTCATGGGTGAACAGGGAGTACAGGAGAGGGCTGAGAACGCACCCTTGTGGGGCAGTGTTGAGAATCAGCGGGGTGGAGATGTTGTTTCCTACCCTCACCACATGGGGGCGGCCCTTCAGAAAGTCGAGGACCCAGTTGCACAGGGCAGGGTTGAGACCCAGGGTCTCAAGCTTAATGATGAGTTTGGAGGGAACTATGGTGTTGAAAGCTGAGCTGTAGTCAATGAACAGCATTCCTACATAGGTATTCCTCTTGTCCAGATGGGATAGGGCAGTGTGATGGCGATGCATCATCTGTGGACCTATTGGGGCGGTAAGCAAATTGATGTGGGTCTAGGCTATCAGGTAGGGTGGAGATGATATTATCCTTGACTAGTCTCTCAAAGCACTTCATGATGACTGAAGTGAGTGCTAGTCATTTAGTTCAGTTACCTTAGCTTTCTTGGGAACAGGAACAATGGCGGCCATCTTGAAGCATATGGGGACAGCAGACTGGGATAGGGATTGACTGAATATGTCTGTAAACACACCAGCCAGCTGGTCTTCTCATGCTCTGAGGACGCGGCTGGGGATGCCGTCTGGGCCGGCAGCCTTGCGAGGGTTAACACGTTTAAATGTTTTACTCACATTGGCCACGTCGAAGGAGAGTCTTTGGTAGCGGGCCGTGTCGGTGGCACTGTATTGTCCTCATAGTGCGCAAAGAAGTTGTTTAGTTTGTCTGGGAACGAGACGGCTGGTTTTCTTTTTGTAATCTGTGGTTGTCTAAAGACCTTGCCACAAACGTCTCATGTCTCGAATCTGATTGGTCAGACCGGCTTTGGATAGACCTTAGCACAGGCGCTACCCTATGGAGAGCATCCGGTCAGGCTGTATCACCGCCTGGTACGGGCTGTATCGCCGCCTGGAATGGGCTGTATCACCGCCTGGTACGGCAACTGCAACGCCTGCAACCACAAGGCTCTCCAGAGGGTAGTGAGGTCTGCACAACGCATCACCGGGGGCAAACTACCTGCCCGCCAGGACACCTACAGTACCTAATGTCATAGGAAGGCCAAAAAGATCATCAAGGACAACAACCACCCGAGCCACTGCCTGTTCACCCCGCTACCATCCAGAAGGCGAGGTCAGTACAGGTGCATCAAAGCTGGGACTGAGAGACTGAAAAACAGCTTTATCTCAAGGCCATCAGACTGTTAAACAGCCATTACTAACATTAAGTGGCTGCTACCAACATACAGACTCAAATCTCTAGCCACTTTAATAAATTGATTTAACAATGGTATCACTAGTGACTTTAATAATGCCACTTTAATAATGTTTACATATCCTACATTACTCATCTCATATGTTTATACTGTGTTTTATACCATCTTTCCTATTCCGCATGGCCATCGTGCTTCCATATATTTATATGTAAATATTCTTATACACACAATGTAAGGGGATGGACTAAGGTAGTCGTGGTGAATTTGTTAGATTACTTGTTAGATATTACTGCACTGTCAGACTAGAAGCACAAGCATTTCGCTTCACTTGCTTTAACATCTGCTAACCATGTGTATGTGACAAATGAAATTGGATTTGATTTGATTTCTGCCTGCCCAGCTAGCATCTGACCCAACTGTGTGTGTGGCTGCATACATTCCTCTAGCCCTCTACCCAAAGTCTAGCAACATGTATATCCTCTTCCTCTAGCCCTCTACCCAAAGTCTAGCAACATGTATATCCTCTTCCTCTAGCCCTCTACCCAAAGTCTAGCAACATGTATATCCTCTTCCTCTAGCCCTCTACCCAAAGTCTAGCAACATGTATATCCTCTTCCTCTAGCCCTCTACCCAAAGTCTAGCAACATGTATATCCTCTTCCTCTAGCCCTCTACCCAAAGTCTAGCAACATGTATATCCTCTTCCTCTAGCCCTCTACCCAAAGTCTAGCAACATGTATATCCTTTTCCTCTAGCCCTCTACCCAAAGTCTAGCAACATGTATATCCTCTTCCTCTAGCCCTCTACCCAAAGTCTGGCAACATGTATATCCTCTTCCTCTAGCCCTCTACCCAAAGTCTGGCAACATGTATATCCTCTTCCTCTAGCCCTCAACCCAAAGTCTAGCAACATGTATATCCTCTTCCTCTAGCCCTCTACCCAAAGTCTAGCAACATGTATATCCTCTTCCTCTAGCCCTCTACCCAAAGTCTAGCAACATGTATATCCTCTTCCTCTAGCCCTCTACCCAAAGTCTAGCAACATGTATATCCTCTTCCTCTAGCCCTCTACCCAAAGTCTAGCAACATGTATATCCTCTTCCTCTAGCCCTCTACCCAAAGTCTAGCAACATGTATATCCTCTTCCTCTAGCCCTCTACCCAAAGTCTAGCAACATGTATATCCTCTTCCTCTAGCCCTCTACCCAAAGTCTGGCAACATGTATATCCTCTTCCTCTAGCCCTCTACCCAAAGTCTAGCAACATGTATATCCTCTTCCTCTAGCCCTCTACCCAAAGTCTAGCAACATGTATATCCTCTTCCTCTAGCCCTCTACCCAAAGTCTAGCAACATGTATATCCTCTTCCTCTAGCCCTCTACCCAAAGTCTAGCAACATGTATATCCTCTTCCTCTAGCCCTCTACCCAAAGTCTAGCAACATGTATATCCTCTTCCTCTAGCCCTCTACCCAAAGTCTAGCAACATGTATATCCTCTTCCTCTAGCCCTCTACCCAAAGTCTAGCAACATGTATATCCTCTTCCTCTAGCCCTCTACCCAAAGTCTAGCAACATGTATATCCTCTTCCTCTAGCCCTCTACCCAAAGTCTAGCAACATGTATATCCTCTTCCTCTAGCCCTCTACCCAAAGTCTAGCAACATGTATATCCTCTTCCTCTAGCCCTCTACCCAAAGTCTAGCAACATGTATATCCTCTTCCTCTAGCCCTCTACCCAAAGTCTAGCAACATGTATATCCTCTTCCTCTAGCCCTCTACCCAAAGTCTAGCAACATGTATATCCTCTTCCTCTAGCCCTCTACCCAAAGTCTAGCAACATGTATATCCTCTTCCTCTAGCCCTCTACCCAAAGTCTGGCAACATGTATATCCTCTTCCTCTAGCCCTCTACCCAAAGTCTGGCAACATGTATATCCTCTTCCTCTAGCCCTCTACCCAAAGTCTAGCAACATGTATATCCTCTTCCTCTAGCCCTCAACCCAAAGTCTAGCAACATGTATATCCTCTTCCTCTTGCCCTCTACCCAAAGTCTAGCAACATGTATATCCTCTTCCTCTAGCCCTCAACCCAAAGTCTAGCAACATGTATATCCTCTTCCTCTTGCCCTCTACCCAAAGTCTAGCAACATGTATATCCTCTTCCTCTAGCCCTCAACCCAAAGTCTAGCAACATGTATATCCTCTTCCTCTAGCCCTCTACCCAAAGTCTGGCAACATGTATATCCTCTTCCTCTTGCCCTCAACCCAAAGTCTAGCAACATGTATATCCTCTTCCTCTAGCCCTCTACCCAAAGTCTGGCAACATGTATATCCTCTTCCTCTAGCCCTCTACCCAAAGTCTAGCAACATGTATATCCTCTTCCTCTAGCCCTCTACCCAAAGTCTGGCAACATGTATATCCTCTTCCTCTAGCCCTCTACCCAAAGTCTAGCAACATGTATATCCTCTTCCTCTTGCCCTCTATCCATCTCTAACTCAGTATCTCTAACTCAGTATTCAGTCTGTAATTAAAATGTGTAATTATATTTTTAACTTGTTTTGTTTTAATCGTGTCAGGAAATACAAGAAGCATCCAGTCTATACACTCCCAGTCCCAGTCCCACTCCCAGTCCCACTCCCAGTCCCACTCCCAGTCCCAGTCCCACTCCCAGTCCCACTCCCAGTCCCACTCCCAGTCCCAGTCCCACTCCCACTCCCAGTCCCACTCCCAGTCCCAGTCCCAGTCCCACTCCCAGTCCCACTCCCAGTCCCACTCCCAGTCCCAGTCCCACTCCCACTCCCACTCCCAGTCCCACTCCCAGTCCCACTCCCAGTCCCACTCCCAGTCCCACTCCCAGTCCCAGTCCCACTCCCACTCCCACTCCCAGTCCCACTCCCACTCCCAGTCCCAGTTCCCTCTCCTCTTCTCCTCCTCCTCTCCTCCTCCTCTCCAGAAGTATGGATGCCATCTAATTTATCCATGTTGTGGATGAGGAAGGGGATTGGGACAGCTGCCAGCTGCCTGCACACTAGTTATCAACAGGGAAACAAGATGGGGAAGCTAGAACAGGGAATCTCAAAAGTCCTTCCTCAATTCCTATTGTCTTGTCCTCTCCTTCACTGTCTCTCCTTCTCTGTCTCTAAAGGGGCAAGTGAGGGGACAATTGGAGAGAGGAACCGAAGAAGGTTTACCCTGAAACAAGGACATAGAACACAGTGAGGTACGGAGCGATGCCATGATAGTTGGAGGTGGGTGAAGGCTAGCTTATAGGGAACACCAGGGTGGCTGGTGAGGGGAGGTGGGTGAAGGCTAGCTTATAGGGAACACCAGGGTGGCTGGTGAGGGGAGGTGGGTGAAGGCTCGCTTATAGGGAACACCAGGGTGGCTGGTGAGGGGAGGTGGGTGAAGGCTAGCTTATAGGGACCACCAGGGTGGCTGGTGAGGGGAGGAGGGTGAAGGCTAGCTAAATAGAGACCACCAGGGTGGCTGGTGAGGGGAGGTGGGTGAAGGCTAGCTAAATAGAGACCACCAGGGTGGCTGGTGAGGAGAGGTGGGTGAAGGCTAGCTTATAGGGACCACCAGGGTGGCTGGTGAGGGGAGGTGGGTGAAGGCTAGCTTATAGGGAACACCAGGGTGGCTGGTGAGGGGAGGTGGGTGAAGGCTAGCTTATAGGGAACACCAGGGTGGCTGGTGAGGGGAGGTGGGTGAAGGCTAGCTTATAGGGACCACCAGGGTGGTGAGGGGAGGTGGGTGAAGGCTAGCTTATAGGGAACACCAGGGTGGCTGGTGAGGGGAGGTGGGTGAAGACTAGCTTATAGGGAACACCAGGGTGGCTGGTGAGGGGAGGTTGGTGAAGGCTAGCTTATAGGGATCACCAGGGTGGCTGGTGAGGGGAGGTGGGTGAAGGCTAGCTTATAGGGACCACCAGGGTGGCTGGTGAGGGGAGGGGGGTGAAGGCTAGCTTATAGGGACCACCAGGGTGGCTGGTGAGGGGAGGTGGGTGAAGGCTAGCTAAATAGAGACCACCAGGGTGGCTGGTGAGGGGAGGGGGGTGAAGGCTAGCTTATAGGGACCACCAGGGTGGCTGGTGAGGGGAGGTGGGTGAAGGCTAGCTAAATAGAGACCACCAGGGTGGCTGGTGAGGGGAGGGGGTGAAGGCTAGCTTATAGGGACCACCAGGGTGGCTGGTGAGGGGAGGTGGGTGAAGGCTAGCTTATAGGGACCACCAGGGTGGCTGGTGAGGGGAGGGGGTGAAGGCTAGCTTATAGGGACCACCAGGGTGGCTGGTGAGGGGAGGGGGTGAAGGCTAGCTTATAGGGACCACCAGGGTGGCTGGTGAGGGGAGGTGGGTGAAGGCTAGCTAAATAGAGACCACCAGGGTGGCTGGTGAGGAGAGGTGGGTGAAGGCTAGCTTATAGGGACCACCAGGGTGGCTGGTGAGGGGAGGGGGGTGAAGGCTAGCTTATAGGGACCACCAGGGTGGCTGGTGAGGGGAGGTGGGTGAAGGCTAGCTTATAGGGACCACCAGGGTGGCTGGTGAGGGGAGGTGGGTGAAGGCTAGCTTATAGGGACCACCAGGGTGGCTGGTGAGGGGAGGTGGGTGAAGGCTAGCTTATAGGGACCACCAGGGGGGAACATCTTGTTATCACTGTCATTTACGGTCAGTATAAAGTGATATAAAATACACTGGGTTTTGGAGTATAGGACAGTGGAGAGGAAGGAGGCTACTGTAGCTGGGACCGTGAGGACACAGGCATTCCCCCTGAGACTGGTTCATGTTGATACAAGGGAACATCTGGTCTGGGGCACCTTGTGGCATGAATCATCGCTGTCATTCACAGTTAGCATAATGAGATGAATGAATAAATAAAGATCAAGACAGAGAGAGAGGCTGAGAGAAAGTGAGAGAGACAGAGAGATAGATAGAGAGACAGGAAGAGAGAGAGAGGCTGAGAAATAGAGAGATTGAGGGGGAGAGATAAACAGAGAGACAGGAAGAGAGAGAGAGGCTGAGAGAAAGTGAGAGAGACAGAGAGATAGACAGAGAGACAGGAAGAGAAAAAGAGGATGAGAGAAAGTGAGAGAGACAGAGAGATAGACAGAGAGACAGGAAGAGAGAGAGAGGCTGAGAAAAAGTGAGAGAGACAGAGAGATAGACAGAGAAACAGGAAGAGAGAGAGAGGCTGAGAAATAGAGAGATTGAGGGGGAGAGATAGGAAGAGAGAGAGAGGCTGAGAGAAAGTGAGAGAGACAGAGAGATAGACAGAGAAACAGGAAGAGAGAGAGAGGCTGAGAAATAGAGAGATTGAGGGGGAGAGATAGACAGAGAGATAGGAAGAGAGAGAGAGGCTGAGAGAAAGTGAGAGAGACAGAGAGATAGACAGAGAGACAGGAAGAGAGAGAGAGGCTGAGAAAAAGTGAGAGAGACAGAGAGATAGACAGAGAGACAGGAAGAGAGAGAGAGGCTGAGAGAAAGTGAGAGAGACAGAGAGATAGACAGAGAGACAGGAAGAGAGAGAGAGGCTGAGAGAAAGTGAGAGAGACAGAGAGATAGACAGAGAGACAGGAAGAGAGAGAGAGGCTGAGAAATAGAGAGATTGAGGGGGGAGATAGACAGAGAGACAGGAAGAGAGAGAGAGGCTGAGGAGGAGAGATAGACAGAGAGACAGGAAGAGAGAGAGAGGCTGAGGAGGAGAGATAGACAGAGAGACAGGAAGAGAGAGAGAGATTGAGGAGGAGAGATAGACAGAGAGACAGGAAGAGAGAGAGAGGCTGAGGAGGAGAGATAGACAGAGAGACAGGAAGAGAGAGAGAGGCTGAGGAGGAGAGATAGACAGAGAGACAGGAAGAGAGAGAGAGGCTGAGGAGGAGAGATAGACAGAGAGACAGGAAGAGAGAGAGAGGCTGAGGAGGAGAGATAGACAGAGAGACAGGAAGAGAGAGAGAGGCTGAGGAGGAGAGATAGACAGAGAGACAGGAAGAGAGAGAGAGAGGCTGAGGAGGAGAGATAGACAGAGAGACAGGAAGAGAGAGAGAGAGGCTGAGGAGGAGAGATAGACAGAGAGACAGGAAGAGAGAGAGAGGCTGCTGAGGAGGAGAGATAGACAGAGAGACAGGAAGAGAGAGAGAGAGGCTGAGGAGGAGAGATAGACAGAGAGACAGGAAGAGAGAGAGAGGCTGAGGAGGAGAGATAGACAGAGAGACAGGAAGAGAGAGAGAGAGGCTGAGGAGGAGAGATAGACAGAGAGACAGGAAGAGAGAGAGAGAGGCTGAGGAGGAGAGATAGACAGAGAGACAGGAAGAGAGAGAGAGAGGCTGAGGAGGAGAGATAGACAGAGAGACAGGAAGAGAGAGAGAGGCTGAGGAGGAGAGATAGACAGAGAGACAGGAACAGAGAGAGAGGCTGAGGAGGAGAGATAGACAGAGAGACAGGAAGAGAGAGAGAGAGGCTGAGGAGGAGAGATAGACAGAGAGACAGGAAGAGAGAGAGAGGCTGAGGAGGAGAGATAGACAGAGAGACAGGAAGAGAGAGAGAGGCTGAGGAGGAGAGATAGACAGAGAGACAGGAAGAGAGAGAGAGAGGCTGAGGAGGAGAGATAGACAGAGAGACAGGAAGAGAGAGAGAGGCTGAGGAGGAGAGATAGACAGAGAGACAGGAACAGAGAGAGAGGCTGAGGAGGAGAGATAGACAGAGAGACAGGAAGAGAGAGAGAGTCTGAGGAGGAGAGATAGACAGAGAGACAGGAACAGAGAGAGAGGCTGAGGAGGAGAGATAGACAGAGAGACAGGAAGAGAGAGAGAGAGGCTGAGGAGGAGAGATAGACAGAGAGACAGGAAGAGAGAGAGAGGCTGAGGAGGAGAGATAGACAGAGAGACAGGAAGAGAGAGAGAGGCTGAGGAGGAGAGATAGACAGAGAGACAGGAACAGAGAGAGGCTGAGGAGGAGAGAGACAGAGAGACAGGAAGAGAGAGAGAGGCTGAGGAGGAGAGATAGACAGAGAGACAGGAAGAGAGAGAGAGGCTGAGGAGGAGAGATAGACAGAGAGACAGGAAGAGAGAGAGAGGCTGAGGAGGAGAGATAGACAGAGAGACAGGAAGAGAGAGAGAGGCTGAGGAGGAGAGATAGACAGAGAGACAGGAACAGAGAGAGAGGCTGAGGAGGAGAGATAGACAGAGAGACAGGAAGAGAGAGAGAGGCTGAGGAGGAGAGATAGACAGAGAGACAGGAAGAGAGAGAGAGAGGCTGAGGAGGAGAGATAGACAGAGAGACAGGAAGAGAGAGAGAGAGCTGAGGAGGAGAGATAGACAGAGAGACAGGAAGAGAGAGAGAGGCTGAGGAGGAGAGATAGACAGAGAGACAGGAAGAGAGAGAGAGAGGCTGAGGAGGAGAGATAGACAGAGAGACAGGAACAGAGAGAGAGGCTGAGGAGGAGAGAGACAGAGAGACAGGAACAGAGAGAGAGGCTGAGGAGGAGAGATAGACAGAGAGACAGGAAGAGAGCGGGTTAAGGCAATAAATGGAGTCAGCTTTACAAAAATGGGCTGGTAATAGAAATACTGATACATTGATTCAAGCTGTGTGTTTGTGTGTGTGTCAAAAGTCTCCAAACACAATCCCTGTTCCCACACTCTGTCTCAGCTAGGTCTCTCTCTCGTCTCTCTCTCTTTTCAACTGTGCAGAGGCTTACTATGATTGTGAGTACACACACACACACTGGGTTGTAGTCAAAAGAAGTGCACTACGTAGGGAATATGGTGCCATTTGGGATGTAGTCAATATGTAGCAGAGGAGGTTAAAAGGTTATTAAAGTTGGACATTACTTTTTGTTTAGTTTTGTAAAAACTCTGCTTTAAGGGACAGGCCAGTGTCAACTGAATTAGAAATTCACATGTATATATTACTCTGGAGAGACGGCAGACGAGTGGCTATTTGTAGTTCAGCAGAGAGAGAGAGAGACTCTACAGGAATCCCTGACCGTCTGGATGGGAGAGGTTCAGCAATCATCTCTCAAATCAAATCAAATCAGATTTTATTTGTCACATACACATGGTTAGCAGATGTTAATGCGAGTGTAGCGAAATGCTTGTGCTTCTAGTTCCGACAATGCAGTAATAACCAACAAGTAATCTAACTAACAATTCCTAAACTACTGTATTATACACAGTGTAAGGGGATAAAGAATATGTACATAAGGATATATGAATGAGTGATGGTACAGAGCAGCATAGGCAAGATACAGTAGATGGTATTGAGTACAGTATATACATATGAGATGAGTATGTAAACAAAGTGGCATAGTTAAAGTGGCTAGTGATACATGTATTACATAAGGATGCAGTCGATGATATAGAGTACAGTATATACGTATGCATATGAGATGAATAATGTAGGGTAAGTAACATTATATAAGGTAGCATTGTTTAAAGTGGCTAGTGATATATTTACAACATTTCCCATCAATTCGCATTATTAAAGTGGCTGGAGTTGAGTCAGTGTCAGTGTGTTGGCAGCAGCCACTCAATGTTAGTGGTGGCTGTTTAACAGTCTGATGGCCTTGAGATAGAAGCTGTTTTTCAGTCTCTCGGTCCCAGCTTTGATGCACCTGTACTGACCTCGGCTTCTGGATGATAGCGGGGTGAACAGGCAGTGGCTCGGGTGGTTGATGTCCTTGATGATCTTTATGGCCTTCCTGTAACATCGGGTGGTGTAGGTGTCCTGGAGGGCAGGTAGTTTGCCCCCGGTGATGCGTTGTGCAGACCTCACTACCCTCTGGAGAGCCTTACAGTTGAGGGCAGAGCAGTTGCCGTACCAGGCGGTGATACAGCTCGCCAGGATGCTCTCGATTGTGCATCTGTAGAAGTTTGTGAGTGCTTTTGGTGACAAGCCGAATTTCTTCAGCCTCCTGAGGTTGAAGAGGCGCTGCTGCGCCTTCTTCACGATGCTGTCTGTGTGAGTGGACCAATTCAGTTTGTCTGTGATGTGACAGTCTCATGTCAGAATTAGACATTCATCCATGTTTCATCCATGTTTCTCAAAACATTTCAAAATCTTTGGCTACTTCTCTGTATCGTTCCAAGGTTAAGTTTGGGCCAAATCACCTTTGTATCACTGGATTGGAACATGCAACCTTTGGAATCAGAGGCAGATGCTTAGGCCCTTCCGCATTTCAAACCCAAAACCTACTTGAAGGTAACAGCGCTCACGGTTGCCCCCAGTGGCCAGTTTCCTAGTCTCAGACAGACAGACAGACAGACAGACAGACAGACACCACCTCCAGAGTAATATACATGTTACGGTGAGTTGCTAATTCAGTTGACACTGGCCTGTCCCTTGGAGCAGAGTTTGAACAAAACCAAACAAAAATCATGTCCAACCTTAAAGGTAGGATGTTATATAAATGATTAGGACGACCCAAACCCTGATCTCTTTGCCTAAAAAAGCCTCAGTATGATGTGTTTCTGCATCTTCAAGGATGCTTCCATCATATACAGAAGAGGACATGTCATTTCATGTTCTGTCACATCTCACATCTCATTCTGTCTTCGTAATGTCTTCAACCTTTTAACCTCCTCTGCTATGTATTGTTTGCGTCCCAAATAGCACCCTGTTCCCTATGTAGTCTTCTACTTTTGACCATAGTCCATTGGTAGGGCACTATAGGGAATAACAGGGTGCCATTTGGGGCTGATCCATGTCATTTTATCTTGTCTGGATGTTGTACAGCATGTGTGTGCTCTACTGTGCGTAATTGACTTTGGGACAATATAGATCTATTGAATTGAATCGCATAGAATTGAATCGCATAGATTCAATCCATGATCGAGACCAGACATGTTTTTCCATGATCCCACTGCTAGAGCGTGTGTGTGTGTGTGTGTGTGTGTGTGTGTGTGTGTGTGTGTGTGTGTGTGTGTGTGTGTGTGTGTGTGTGTGTGTTCACAATCATAGTGAGCCTCTGCAGTGTTGAAAAGGATCCTACCTCCTACAGAAATCTCTCAGTCTGGTGAGTTTTATCTTAATGACGAGTGCCACCCTCTAGTGTTTCAGCCCGAGACAGAATACTCTTCATCCTAACCTTTCATCCCAACACACAGACACACACAAAGATGAAGACAGCCTCCATCTGAAGAAACCTACACTGTAGCAGTTACAGACCCATACAGCTATGGAGCCTCCACCCTACTAAACTACAATGTAGCAGTTACAGACCCATACAACTATGGAGCCTCCACCCTACTAAACTACAATGTAGCAGTTACAGACCCATACAGCTATGGAGCCTCCATCTGAAGAAACCTACACAGTAGCAGTTACAGACCCATACAGCTATGGAGCCTCCACCCTACTAAACTACACTGTAGCAGTAACAGATCCATACAGCTATGGAGCCTCCACCCTACTAAACTATAATGTAGCAGTTACAGACCCATACAGCTATGGAGCCTCCATCTGAAGAAACCTACACTGTAGCAGTTACAGACCCATACAGCTATGGAGCCTCCATCTGAAGAAACCTACACTGTAGCAGTTACAGACCCATACAGCTATGGAGCCTACACCCTACTAAACTACAATGTAGCAGTTACAGACCCATACAGCTATGGAGCCTCCATCTGAAGAAACCTACACTGTAGCAGTTACAGATCCATACATCTATGGAGCCTCCACCCTACTAAACTACAATGTAGCAGTTACAGACCCATACAGCTATGGAGCCTCCACCCTACTAAACTACAATGTAGCAGTTACAGACCCATACAGCTATGGAGAAACCAAAATAAACTGTAGATGATGCATGTGATCTGCACAACATACCAATACCATATATACCTTTGTGTGCCTCCTGGTCAGTATACCTGCAGACTCAGACACACAGCAGTGAGCAGTTCAGTCATCTGCACCCAATGCAGCTATTGCCTTTAACATATTCTTACCTCTTTGTCTACTGATATCCATTGAATTGTGTACATTTTGTTTTAGAAATAATTTTCAAATGGAGAAAGTGTCAAACAACACTGCCATTTGTACAAATATGAAAAGATAGATGGTATCCTCATAAAACAACATATATTTAGATCCTACAAGGGAGAAACCTTTATTGAGGAGATCTTTACATTTTTCTGTTAAGTGCCTACAAATGCTGTCATCTCAAATTCAAATCCAAATGTTTCAGTTGGGCAGTTAGGTTCCTGCAAGAACCCCCACCAACTAACAGGGTTCCTCGATGAAGCCCACCTACTATGGGTGTTTTGGAATAACCTTTTGTTGGTATTTTTCAGTGCCAAGAACACTAAGGTTCTTCAATGAACTTTTAGGATCTTCGAAGAACCCTTGTTGAATCCCTAATTTTTAGAGTGGGGTCAATATGAGTCAATGAGGGTCGAAGATTATACTGTAGACAAGCCTGTCTCTGGGACAAAATGAGTTAACAGCCAGTCAAATATATCAGCAATTTCTTCCCCCTTAATTATTGTCATACAATGTATAGTCTCGGGGATATTGAATGACAATCCTGGGTAGTAAGGTCGAAACATTTCTTGTTTTCATTCTCTTCTTCTGATCAGGGACTGAGCAGACCTGGGAGATCAGGTGAGGTGAAGAAGAGCTTTCCTTTTTCTTCTCAAGTTTGCTGTGTTCCATTTTTCTAAATATGTTTGCTGTGTCAACCTATCAAGAGTGCTGTGTGATCAATTATTGAAGTGTGGAAAAAACGCAGGCAGTTGAAGTGTACGTATGATGAAAATTACAGGCCTCTCTCAGCACAATTGGTGGCTGACTAAATACTTTTTTGCCCCACTGTAGTCTCTTTTTTTGTTGTTGAATTTTACCCCTTTTTCGTGGTATCCAATTGTTTTAGTAGCTACTATCTTGTCTCATCGCTATAACTCCCGTACGGGCTCGGGAGAGACAAAGGTTGAAAGTCATGCTTCCTCTGATACACAACCAAGCTGCACTGCTTCTTAACACAGCGCCATCCAACCCGGAAGCCAGCCGCACCAATGTGACGGAGCAAACACTGTGCACCTGGCAACCTTGGTTAGCGCGCACTGCACCCGGCCTGCCACAGGAGTCGCTGGTGCGCAATGAGACAAGGATTTCCCTACCGGCCAAACCCTCCCTATCCCGGACAACGCAACGCTTGTGCGTCGCCCCACTGACCTCCCGGTCGCAGCCCGTTACGACAGAGCCTGGGCGCGAACCCAGAGTCTCTGGTGGCGCAGCTGGCGCTGCAGTACAGCGCCCTTAACCACTGCGCCACCCGGGAGGCCACCACTGTAGTCTCAATGGATGTAAAGATGGGAGAGGTCTGTCCATAATAAAAAGATGCTCTGCTCTTTTGACACCACACTCCAAAAAGCAAGTCCTGCAGTCTGTAGTTTTGTCTTATCTTGATTATTGTCCAGTTGTGTGGTCAAGTGCTGCAAGGAAAGACCTAGTTAATAATATTTTGGGTCTCTATTCTATTTTGTACATAGAGTGACGTAGGTTGATTCTTGTAGTTCTGTCTTCTGACTGGTTGGTGAAGGTTGGAGGCGGGTCCTGACCGAGCCTGTGCAGGAGCCTTATTGGTGCCCCGTGAAGTCGTCCCATCCTGGCTCCTGCCCAGTAGAAAGGGGAGTGGAGTGTGTGTGTGTGTGTGTGTGTGTGTGTGTGTGTGTGTGTGTGTGTGTGTGTGTTTATGCAAGAAGATGTTTGTGTGTCCCATTATGGCCAGGTGTGTGTGTGTTCGTGTGATGGAATGTCCGTGTGTGACCCGGAGTTGTGAGATAAGGGAGCAAATGGGGTCGTGAAATAACATAGCTGAGGGGGGTAGTTTATTGCTGGGTATGTTTGTGTCGGGGGACAGTGAGATCGGAGATCAGAGGGGTCTTGAAACACAGAGAGCTGAGGGGGGTAGTTTATTGCTGGGTATGTTTGTGTCGGGGGACAGTGAGACCGGAGATCAGAGGGGTCTTGAAACACAGAGAGCTGAGGGGGGTAGTTTATTGCTGGGTATGTGTGTGTCAGGGGACAGTGAGATCGGAGATCAGAGGGGTCTTGAAACACAGAGAGCTGAGGGGGGTAGTTTATTGCTGGGTATGTTTGTGTTGAGGGACAGTGAGACCGGAGATCAGAGGGGTCTTGAAACACAGAGAGCTGAGGGGGGTAGTTTATTGCTGGGTATGTGTGTGTCAGGGGACAGTGAGACCGGAGATCAGAGGGGTCTTGAAACACAGAGAGCTGAGGGGGGTAGTTTATTGCTGGGTATGTTTGTGTTGAGGGACAGTGAGACCGGAGATCAGAGGGGTCTTGAAACACAGAGAGCTGAGGGGGGTAGTTTATTGCTGGGTATGTGTGTGTCAGGGGACAGTGAGACCGGAGATCAGAGGGGTCTTGAAACACAGAGAGCTGAGGGGGGTAGTTTATTGCTGGGTATGTGTGTGTCAGGGGACAGTGAGACCGGAGATCAGAGGGGTCTTGAAACACAGAGAGCTGAGGGGGGTAGTTTATTGCTGGGTATGTTTGTGTCAGGGGACAGTGAGACCGGAGATCAGAGGGGTCTTGAAACACAGAGAGCTGAGACAACAGAGCTGAGGGGGGTAGTTTATTGCTGGGTATGTGTCCTGGGGGACAGTTTTAGCAGGGGTACAAGAAATGACTTGAGTCAGGCAGATCAGCTTAGTGCTGTATAATATATGAGCCATGTGTATGAATATTTATATAACAAATCCCCCTCTTCACGTCTACTAGACGTGAACAATAGAACCAAAACATGAAGCAACCAATCAATTTGGTAGGAACCAAAAAATTGTAGTCCCCCTCTTCACGTCTACTAAGACGTGAAGACTATAGCAGAAAGGAGAAAGAGGATATAACGAAAACAAGAAGCCCCCTTGTATGGAGCTATGCGAGGTAAATAAGCAAGGACCAAAAGGAGTCCACCCCAAGTGCTACACCTGGAGTGGCCAAGAGGGATAGACAGGATGAGGGGTTCCTCAAAAGATGGAAACGCCTCATCGGGGTCATCAGCCGCTAAAAGGGGGTACATGTGGGTCTGATCACTGGGCAGTGGGGTGATGGCAGTGGTAATAAATCTAGTGGCCAATGTGCGGGCACAGGGAATGCAACAACAGCCGCAAAGGGCTAGGATAGCTACAAAAACAGCAATGGACACTAGGATAGAGGAGATCAGTGTTTTATATTTACCAAAAGCATCCATCCAGGAATCCCACATAGATTCTGTCTATTCTGTCTGGCAACCCTAGATTTGGCCTCAAGCTGTTCAGACAGACCAGTGAGTGCATCACGGAAGTAATTCACAAAACGCTGTTGATTATAGTAGATATAATTCATCCTTGCAGTCTGTCTTGCATCCACTATGGCTGGACCTATAATAGGTAGTAAGAGTCCATCATTCCTACCCAGGGCCTGAAACTCATGAGGAACCCCCACTAGCAATCCCAACAGGTTAGTGTGTATGTCAACTACATCCTCCGTCCATGGAGCACCACGTCTATGTCTCCCATGGGATGGAATGTTTTCAGGTCCCCTGGATACAGAACCCAACAGCTGCTCAGCAGTAACATCAACAATGGTCAGTGGAATTATCAAACTGGTCAGAGCACACGTACCTTGCCAGTCTCCTCTAAGAATGGGTCTCAGCACTCTTTTGGGTCCACAGATCCACCACACATCAGCCAGACCACTAGTTTGGTTTAGGCCTGTAACCGGCCAAGTGGAATTAATGGTTATGTTACTACTGCAATCAGCTTCAGGCAATCTCCCATAATCAATGCCATTAACTGTACCCGTGATGCAACTGTAATTGCCCCCATATGCCTTAACACCCCAAGGGGCCCGATGAGGAGGTACTGTAGGAAACACAAGGCTCAAAGAGGAACAGAGAGTTGAATTGTGCTGAACCTGGTAAAAACCTCAGAATACACAGCCACCCCTCTCCTTCTCCTATAGCAAATGGGTGCGTAGCCAGAACAGGTCTAGCATGACCAATGTTTCATGTAACTCATGCAGTCCTTTCTTTTTCAGGGTCTTAGCTGTACACCTCATATAAGACAGCCACAAATTGTCCCTACCATCAACACCAGTCTGAATGGGATTTTTAACACAGTGGTGGCAGGTTCGGTCCAGGGGTGGTAGAGGAGTGTGTCTGGCCCTGGTTCGTCTGGGACCTCTGGTTTTGGCAGCACCTTAATAGAAAACACACCCATCGTGTCTGTCCCGGTCCTTTGTGGTCCGAGGGTGTAAATGCCTGCATCAGAGAGCTTAATAATTTTGATGGTTAGTAGGATTTCATCACCTTTACAGAGTTCAACAGTGCTCCCAGGTTTTCCCCATATCATGGAAAACCTATCCACCTTTGTGGAATCCCCTATGCTATAAGGATACCCTCTTCTCCAAGCTGTGTTATTTGGGATGTAAGCACAAACATGGTCCCGATAATCACGCATACTTCTCCCTTTTCAGCCATTAACAAATCTAATGCAATTCTATTCTGCCAAGCCATCCAGGCTGGTTGCTTCAGTCTGTTCTGCAAAACCTTTAATAGCATCTCTGGTATAATTGTTAAAGCGCTGTTGATTATAATAAATATAATTAATCCAGTCCACGTCCGTGGAACTCCAATGTTATCAATGTATACTTTGTCCTTCCATACTGAGTGAGTGGATTCATATAGCCCCCTCTCTCCAAATGAGCTATGACCTGTGTCCACGATCAATATGGGAACCTGCACCGATGTATCCCATAATGGCTCAGTGTCCTAGACTGCCATGTAGTTAGAGACTCCATTCTGGTCTACATAAAACTCCATTGAGAGATCCTTCCCAACCTCTACTCTAACTTCCAGTCTACCCAGATCTAGGGATCTCTTATGCTTATTTTGGAACAAAATCCTCATCGTCTAAACCATGGGTCAAATTACCACTCTCCGCATACTCAAGTAGGACGTGCTGTATCAGGAATATGTCACCCACGATAAGACAGCTCAGACAAACAGCTTCCATGTGAAGCCCCACCCTCTCCGAGAACTCATCACTTAGCAAGAGCCAGACACATCTTCACTTCTATGAACAACAACAGTGAGGAAAGGACAGGTAGGGTATTTTTCATTCGAGAGATGGCCCCCAGAATTCTATTAATTCCAGTTCTCCTCTCGAACTCTGTTATTGTTCGACAGTGTCAAATGTGCCTTACCCTCCCGCAGTGCGATATGAATCCGGGTAGCTCTTTCAGCTAGCTGTCACCAGGAGTCTTTGGTATGGTCCCCCCAACAGGCCTCAGGGACTGGATTGAGTGACTTCATCTGTAATTCACCTGTAGTGTATAAAATCTTGGACATAGAGGTTAACAAACAGTTTCTCATTTGTTCTGATTGTTAGCTAATATTTTTTTATTTTTTTTATTATCCCGTAGGTCACATCCTATTCTAGAACACAATTTACCCATCCCCCCTTTGTTACCTGGCTCTGCCCAGACCTCAGAAGACAGTCACGATAAGATCAATAGGTCATAAAATAAAAATTCACTTGTATAATTAAAACTCATAAACTAAAAACTCATAAAGTTCCGTATTGTGAGCGTGCCTCTCTAAAATACCTTTGCACTAAAACAAATAGTCCTAACAATGGTTTTAGGTGTATATACTTGCAGACCTGTTTTAATTTGGTCGTTTATGGCCTCATTCTCCCCAAGATTATAATCCCAGGAAACATCTAAAATTGAGACACCTAAACATCAATATTCCCAGAAGAACACAACACTCCTAACTAGCATTCACTATGCTAATTCCGATTCATAAACTCAAAAGTGAACTATAAACTAAACCTAATGATGATTCCCCTTTAACTCAAATCATTAATCATACGTTTTAAACAACGTCAATGTATATAATTACTTAAATGAACATGCTATCCTTAGATACAATTAACCGATAACGTTATTGTATTACTTCTTCCCCTCTGCCGCAAATGTCGTACATTTCTCAGTGTAAGAAATCCTAATCCCAGATATTTAATAAAAATATAAATGCGTTTTTTCCTTGGCTCCTTCAACTCACATACTTTAGATAACTTCCATCCGTCCCGGTATGAAGAATCCTACTTAAACACACCAGAACTAATGCTTAATTAAGTTGAATCAACTCCTAGAATAACCAGTCTCATAGGAATCAAACAAGTAGGTATATGGACTTTTTTATCACCTTCTGAAAAGTGACTCAAAACAATAATGCACGCATTTTCCTTCTAAAAGACACGAACAATTTTCTCCGTTACCCCCAGTCCGTGGCGACAACAGTACCTCGCGAGTGATGTCATCAACAAGCGCTCAACCTTGGCTCAATCCGTAACGACTTTCAATGAATTGTAAATAATTGTTGTTCGATAAACCAAACCTAATTTATCACATCTGTTCAAATCCTGAATTATAATTTACCACCCCAACCAATATCTCTTAATTCGCTAATTTTATAAAAACATTTCGATGGGCATAAATCGTAATTGTCTCTTCGTTTTTATTTAGAATTCATTTTGATTTGAGTAACTGTCTCGTCTTTGACTTAGCATTTTAATTAAGACTCTATTCCCAATACGTTATTTACTTGTTTTAATTAAAACTCATACCAGCATATGTGAGCGTACACCTTTAAAATACCTTGTCACTGGGAACAGGGAAATCCTCTTAACACAAACTTGTTCTACTACAACGACACCCAATAATTCTGATAATCCCTTCACATCGTTTGTTTTAAATCTCTTGATGTTTCATGTTTTTATTCGTGTTTCTCCAAATTTTCTCCCCAAAATACTCCTTAAATACCCAGCCATTAGACACACACACACCTGTGATAAATGTATACTGTCCCTTTAACATAAAAACTCAGCCTGCAGTCCATTCTGCAGGCCTTTCATTGTTCCCCATAATGAAAACAGATTCTAATGTTAGTATACCTTAACCTCCTGTTTAATTTCAATGGTGATATCTGAACAATCAAACCAAAATCAATAACCGGGAAGTACTTGTGTATATTAATTAAAAGAACAAAATAAATCTACCTTTTTTCTCAGCACTTGGTTAGAACACCACTCCCTTCTTTCATCGACCACATTTAGTTTTTTTTAGCTATGATTTAGGTTTTTCCGCTATGGCGGAGACTACTGGGTAGACTGCGTCCCACTGTAAGCAATTTGCAGGATCACAAACAAGGGCCCAGATGTTCCTAGCCTTGCCCAAGGAGAGAGAGATGTCCCTTTAACTGGGCGAGGTTCCTTTTTCAGGGGAGGTGGAGTTTGATGCTCCATCACCTGAGTCAGGAGTGTCTCCATTTGGTACCAAATTTAGACTGTTCAAATCAGCTCTGACTTCAGTCAGTGTTCTGGAAGGAGTTGGGGCTGGGTGCAATGTGTAAGGTGGTGCCAAGGTGCGCCTGATTTACTTTTGACCTGGACTGAGTGTGAAGTAACCTCCTTCACTTCGTACGGTCCAGTCCACCTGGGTTCCAGCCACTTTCTCTTGTGGACTTTAACCCTCACCCAGTCACCAACTTTTACCTTCAATGGTGGCGTGTCTCCTGGCAGCTCCCCCTCCTGGACCTTGTGAACCTGGGTAGAGAGTGCTGCAGAGAGAACCGTCAGTTTTTTCACATAATCAGACATTACAATTTGTTGTACATCAAGAGCGGGCATATGACCTCCCTCCCTTGGTGGACCAGGCATGACTCTACCAGTCATTATCTCATGAGGAGAGAGATGGGTGCCTGCTCCTGGTGAGGCTCTCATGGCCATGAACGCCAGAGGCAGGGCTTCAACCCATGTCAACTTCGAACCTGCACATGCTTTAGCTATCTTAGCTTTCAGCGTTTGGTTTGGCGTTCTACCAGACATTGAGACTGGGGCCTGTACACAGATCCAAATCTGTGGGTTATGCCAAATCTTTCTTCTTCCTGTCTCAGGTGTTTGTTACTGTCAGATCTGATTACACCGTTTATGTATTCAGTGTTATTCCCCAACAAACGTTCTCTCTGACTTAAGCCAAATAACCACGATATGCCACTGAACCTAATGTTATATTTTAATGTCCAATGGTCACATCCTCCCCGATCACTGTCTCGTGGAACGCCAAACTTACATTTACTACATCTACTTGACCTCAACTCTTACACAATGTAAGTCCTCTACAAGACCTATTCGATAGTACACAACGTATCAATAGGACATTTTACATGCAGTAATCTAACCACTCCTCTACAAGACCTATTCGATAGTACACAACGTATCAATAGGACATTTTACATGCAGAATCAATCTAACCGCACCTCTACAAGACCTATTCGATAGTACACAACATATCAATAGAACATTTTATATGCAGATTCGGTTCATCTATTAATGCAAGATATCTTTTAACCATGCCTTAATTTTTAAAAGAAATTTAACAGCAATTCATACTCACGCCCAGTACTACTGATCAAAATTTGGCAATTGACTAAAATACAATATGCAGATTTTTGATTTAACAGGCTCTGCTTACCTTTTATGTTGAGCTCTGTGATCAGTTTCCTGAGGCAAGTTGAATGGCCGATGTCTCCTGGCGACAGGTCACTCTTCCGTCTGGTTTGCACCCAATGATTTGTCTCCCCTCACATCAACTTGTCATAGATCGAATTTAGATGTTTAAACCATCCTGTGCTACCAAGTTTTGTTGATGATTAGCTACCGGAGAGAGAGACCAAATCAAGACGCTGGACAGAGTGGAATCAAGTATAGCAAAAAGGCAGTTTATTATGTAAAAGATATCTTGTCCTCTAATTAAGCGTGCACGGACCTAGTCATATGGCTCAGAAGGAGGCAGCTGACAAGGATCCCTAAACAGAGTGTGCAACAGATTTTGTACATAGAATGACGTAGGTTGATTCTTGTAGTTCTGTCTTCTGACTGGTTGGTGAAGGTTGGAGGCGGGTCCTGACCGAGCCTGTGCAGGAGCCTTATTGGTGCCCCGTGAAGTCGTTCCATCCTGGCTCCTGCCCAGTAGAAAGGGGAGTGGAGTGTGTGTGTGTGTGTGTTTATGCAAGAAGATGTTTGTGTGTCCCATTATGGCCAGGTGTGTGTGTGTTCGTGTGATGGAATGTCCGTGTGTGACCCGGAGTCGTGAGATAAGGGAGCAAATGGGGTCGTGAAATAACATAGCTGAGGGGGGTAGTTTATTGCTGGGTATGTGTGTGTCAGGGGACAGTGAGATCGGAGATCAGAGGGGTCTTGAAACACAGAGAGCTGAGGGGGGTAGTTTATTGCTGGGTATGTGTGTGTCAGGGGACAGTGAGATCGGAGATCAGAGGGGTCTTGAAACACAGAGAGCTGAGGGGGGTAGTTTATTGCTGGGTATGTGTGTGTCGGGGGACAGTGAGATCGAATATCAGAGGGGTCTTGAAACACAGAGAGCTGAGGGGGGTAGTTTATTGCTGGGTATGTGTGTGTCAGGGGACAGTGAGATCGAATATCAGAGGGGTCTTGAAACAACAGAGAGCTGAGGGGGGTAGTTTATTGCTGGGTATGTGTGTGTCGGGGGACAGTGAGACCGGAGATCAGAGGGGTCCTGAAACAATAGAGTTGAGACAACAGAGCTGAGGGGGGTAGTTTATTGCTGGGTATGTGTCCTGGGGGACAGTTTTAGCAGGGGTACAAGAAATGAGTCAGGCAGATCAGCTTAGTGCTGTATAATATATGAGCCATGTGTATGAATATTTATATAACACTAGCCTACAATAGCTACAATAGTTTAGACCAGTTTTATACCAATTTTCTGTATAAATAGCCTATAAAATATAAAGACCATAAATGTCAACATTTTTCTTTCTAGTGTTATCACATGATACAATATTGTTACAACTTCTAACAATGGTGAGTGGAGGAGTCAAGCGCAGAGAGCAGGTAATTCAGTTCGTGGATATTTTATTCCATAGACTGTGGAGCCACGACATGCAAAACACCAGGGCGCATGAAACAACCCGTCCCAAAATACAACAATACTGATTACACTCATACACCAGATAACAGACAACAAGCCCGCACAAATACCCAGCGGACCTAGTGCCCTTAAATAGCCTACAAACAAACACTAACTCAAAACAGGTGTAACCAATTACCCAATAAACAGAAACTAACGGAAAGGGAATCGACGGCAGCTAATAGGCCGGTGACGACGACCGCCGAGCGCCGCCCGAACAGGAAGAGGCACCGTCTTCGGCGAGATTCGTGACAAATATCAGTACTTGTTTCATTACAACTTGTCTAAATCCTGTCATCAACTGATTTCAGCCAGTGTCTGGCTGTGGATTGACTGCATTGTTTGAATGGAATGTTGGCATATTAGCAGTTAATTTGAAAAAATGCATAGTTTCATTCCTCTAAAATTGTCTGGCGAGCTTGATAACAAACATACAGTGCAGATACATTCTTCAAATTCATTATTTTCAAATCAAAATCAGATAAAATTGTATTTGTCACATGCACCGGTTCAGGGTCAATGGGTACAGGTTCAGAGTCAATGTGCGGGGTGCAGGTGTCGAGGTAATTATGTAAATGCAGGTACAGTTATTAAAGTGGCTTTGCATAGATAATAACAGAGAGTAGCATCAGAGTGGGGGGGTTCTATTAAATGTTACTATTAAATACTGATTTATAATTATAAGCATTTCATAAGTGTCAAAGGCTTTTATTGACAATTACATGAAGTTGATGCAAAGAGTCAATATTTGCAGGTTGACCCTTCTTATTCAAGACCTCTGCAATCTGCCCTGGCATGCTGTCAATTAACTTCTGGGCTACATCCTGACTGTTGGCAGCCCATTCTTGCATAATCAATGCTTGGAGAATTTGTGGGTTTTTGTTTGTCCACCCGTCTCTTGAGGATTGACCACAAGTTCTCAATTCGATTAATGTCTGGGGAGTTTCCTGGCCATGGACCCAAAATATCAATTTTTTTGTTCCCCGAGCCACTTAGTTATCACTTTTGCCTTATAACAAGGTGCTCCATCATGCTGGAAAAGGCATTGTTTGTCACCAAACTGTTCCTGGATGGTTGGGAGAAGTTGCTCTCGGAGGATGTGTTGGTACCATTCTTTATTCATGGCTGTGTTCTTAGGCAAAATTGTGAGCCACTTCTTGAAGCAACCCCACACATGAATGGTCTCAGGATGCTTTACTTGTTGGCATGACACAGGACTGATGGTAGCACTCACCTTGTCTTCTCTGGACAAGCTTTTTTTCCGGATGCACCTCAGCAGTCCAATCCCTGTACCTTCTGCAGAATATCAGTCTGTCCCTGATGTTGTTCCTGGAGAGAAGTGGCTTCTTTGCTGTCCTTCTTGACATCAGGCCATCCTCCAAAAGCCTTTGCCTCACTGTGCATGCAGATGCACACACACCTGCCTGCTGTCATTCCTGAGCAAGCTCTGTACTGGTGGTGCCCCGATCCCGCAGCTGAATCAACTTTAGAAGACAGTCCTATCGCTTGCTGGACTTTCTTGGGCACTCTGAAACCTTCTTCACAACAATTGAACCGCTCTCCTTGAAGTTCTTGATGATTCGATAAATGATTGATTTAGGTGCAATCTTACTGGCAGCAATATCCTTACCTGTGAAGCCCTTTCTGTGCAAGGCAATGATGACAGCACGTGTTTCCTTGCAGGTAATCATGGTTGACAGAGGAAGAACAACGATTTCAAGCACCATCCTCCTTTTGAAGCTTCCAGTCTGTTATTTGAACTTAGTCAGCATGACAGAGTGATCTCCAGCCTTGTCCACATCAACACTCACACCTGTGGTAATGAGATGACATGATGTCAGTTGGTCCTTTTGTGGCAGGGCTGAAATGCAATGTAAATGTTTTTGGGGGATTCAGTTCATTTGCATGGCAAAGAGGGACTTTGCAATTAATTGCAATTCATCTGATCACTCTTCATAGCATTCTGGAGTATATGCAAATCGCCATCATACAAACTGAGGCAGCAGCCTTTGTGAAAATGAACATTTTTGACCACGACTGTACACGTCTTGGTAATCCGTCTGGCCCAGCGGCCTTGTGAATGTTGACCTGTTAAAAGGTCTTACACATCGGCTGCGAAGAGTGTGATCACACAGTCATTCGGACCAGCGGATGCTCTCGTGCATGTTTCAGTGTTACTTGCCTCTGTCACACCCTGACCATAGTTTTCTTTGTATGTTTCTATGTTTTGGTCAGGGTTTGATCTGAGTGGGCATTCTATGTTACATGTCTAGTTTGTCTATTTCTATGTTTGGCCTGATATGGTTCTCAATCAGAGGCAGGTGTTAGTCATTGTCTCTGATTGGGAACCATATTTAGGTAGCCTGTTTGGTGTTGGGTTTTGGTGGGTGATAGTTCCTGTCTCTGTGTTTGCACCAGATAGGGCTGTTTAGGTTTTCGCACGTTTATTGTTTTGTTAGTCTATTCATGTATAGTTTTCTTTATTAAAGAACCATGAATAGAAACCACGCTGCATTTTGGTCCGCCTCTCCTTCAACTCAAGAGAACCGTTACAGCCTCGAAGCGAGCATAGAATTTATTTAGCTTGTCTGGTAGGCTTGTGTCACTGGGCAGGTGTAGTACAATTCAATCTTAGTCCTGTATTGACGCTTTGCCTGTTTGATGGTTCGTAGGAGGGTATAGCGAGATTTCTTATACGCTTCCGGGTTAGAGTCCTGCTCCTTGAAAGCGGCAGCTCTGCTCTTTAGCTCGGTGCGAATGTTGGCTGTAATCCATGGCTTCTGGTTGGGGTATGTACGGTACAGTCACTATGGGGATGACGTCTTCAATGCACTTATTGACAAAGCCAGTGACTGATGTGGTGTACTCCTCAATGCCGTCGGAAGAATCCCGGAACATATTCCAGTCTGTGATAGCAAAAGAGTCCTGTAGTTTAGCATCTGCTTCATCTGACCACTTTTTCATAGACTGAGTCACTGGTGCTTCCTGTTTTAATTTTCGCTTGTAAGCAGGAATCAGGAGGATAGAATTATGGTCAGATTTGACAAATGGAAGGTGAGGGAGAGCTTTGTACTCTTCTCTGTGTGTGGATTTAAGGGGGTCTAGAATTTTCCCCCCTCTGGTTGCACATTTAACATGCTGATAGAAATTTGATAAAACTGATTTTAAGTTTCCCTGCATTAAAGTCCCCGGCCACCAGGAGCACCGCCTCTGGGTGAGCTTTTTCCTGTTTGCTTATGGAGGAATACAGATCATTGAGTGCGGTTTTAGTGCCAACTTTGCGCTGTGGTGGTATGTAGACAGCTACGAAAAATACAGATGAGAACTCTAGGTAGATAGTGTGGTCTACAGTTTATCATGAGATAATCTACCTCAGGCGTGCAAAACTTTGAGACTTCCTTAGATATCGTGCACCACCTGTTGTTTACATACATGCATAGGCCCCCGCCCAGTGTCTTATCAGAGGCTGTTGTTCTGTCTTGCAGATAGTGTGTAACCCGACAGCTGTATGTTCTTAATGTCGTCGTTCAGCCACGACTCGGTGAAACAAAGATTTAACAGATTTTAATGTCCCGTTAGTAGGATATGCGTGCTTTCAGTTCGTTTCATTTATTTTCCAGCGATTGAAAGTTAGCTAGCAGAATGGAAGGGAAGATTAGCCACTCGTCGGCTGATCCTCGCAAGGCACCCAGATCTTTTGTCTCAATCTCTGTTTCCTTCTCCAGCGAATCACAGGGATCAGGGCCTGGTCGGGTGTCATTAGTATGTCGCTCGCATCTGACTCATTGAAGAACTCCTCGTCCAATTTGAGGTGAGTAATCCCATTTCCGATGTCCAGAAGCTCTTTTCGGTCATAAGAGACGGTAGCAGCAACATTATTACAAACAATGCGAAAAAACAAACAAAATAGCATGATTGGTTGAAAGCCGATAAGACGGCAGCCATCGTCAGCTCAGGCTGACTTAATAATTAAGCAATTCATTTTACACTATCTTATCACAGCACTGGCAAACCATAGTTGACTAACGCCCTGACCAAAATGGCTGACCTTAATCCCATCATAACAAGGTTTGTGTACATTCTAGTATTATAATTCCTAATTCTATGAGGTTACGCGCCTTTCTCATGGGCACATTGACAGATTTTTCACCTAGTTGGCTCAGAGATTCAACCCAGCGACCTTTTGCTGAAAATTAATTGAAAATGAAGGATTGACTCCCTTTGTTGTCTTGAAAGAACGAGGCTCCATGGAAATTAATCTCTTAGAGGACGTAAATCGTTCACGATTTCTTTCATCAGCATTGATCCTTCATTTCTAAGCTTTACTAGCAATCAATATCAATACTATTACACTATTACTACCTTACCTCAAAATATGAGTGAATAAATACACTACATGATCAAATGCTCCAGAGTCCTATGACAGAGCGCTTTACACCACTCCAGCTGACGCTTACCATTAGGCATGGTGATCTTAGGCTTGTGTGAATCTGCTCGGCCATGGAAACCCATTTCATGAAGCTCCAGACAAACAGTTATTGTCCTTACATTGCTTCCAGAGGCAGTTTGGAACTCGGTAGTAAGTGTTGCAAACGACGACAGATGATTTTTACTCATTACGTGCTTCAGTACTCAGCAGTCCCGTTCTGAGAGCTTGTGAGGCCTACCACTTTGCTGTTAAGCCGATGTTGCTCCTAGATGTTCCCACTTTACAATAACAGCACTTACATTTGACTGGGGCAGCTCTAGCAGGGCAGAAGTTTGACAAAATGACTTGTTGGAAAGGTGGAATCCTATGACGGTGCCACGTTGAAAGTCACTGAGCTCTTGAGTACGGACCAATCTAAGGTCAGTGTTTGTCAATGGAGATTGCATGTCTGTGTGCTCGATTTAATACACCTGTCAGCAACAGGTGTCTGAAATAGTCAAATCAACTAACTTGAAGGGGTGTCCACATACTATTGTAGATATAGTGTACATTGACATCCAAATGTTACACTCCAGCAATTGCTGTGGCAGGTGGGAAGGAAATACAATGTTCTATGGTTCCATTTTCAATGACACACCACTTCTATCTAGAGGATAGTAGACCTGGCTGAGTGCTGAGTGCTTCCATAGAGAGGATAGTAGACCTGAATGAGTGCTTCTATAGAGAGGATAGTTGACCTGGCTGAGTTCTTCTATAGTGAGGATAGTAGACCTGGCTGAATGCTGAGTGCTTCTATAAAGAGTTTAGTAGACCTGGCTGAGTGCTTCTATAGAGAGGATAGTAGACCTGGCTGAGTGCTTCTATAGAGAGGATAGTAGACCTGGCTGAGTGCTGAATGCTGCTATAGAGAGGATACTAGACTTGGCTGAGTGCTGAATGCTGCTATAGAGAGGATAGTAGACCCAGCTGAATGATGATATAGAGAGGATAGTAGAACTGGCTTAGTGCTGAATGCTGATGTAGAGAGGATAGTAGACCTGGATTAGTGCTTCTACAGAGAGGACAGGAGACCTGGCTGAGTGCTTCTATATAGAGGATAGTAGACCTGGCTGAGTGCTTCTATAGAGATGATAGTAGACATGGCTGAGTGCTGATTGCTTCGATAGAGAGGATAGTCAACCTGGCTGATAGCTTCTATAAAGAGGATAGTAGACCTGGATGAGTGCTGAATGCTGCTATAGAGAGGATAGTCGACCTGGCTGAGTGCTTCTATAGAGAGGATAGTAGACCTGGCTGAGTGCTTCTATAGAGAGGATAGTAGACCTGGCTGAGTGCTGAGTGCTTCTATAGAGAGGATTGTAGAACGGGCTGAGTGCTTCTATAGAGAGGATAGTAGACCTTGCTGAGTGCTTCTATAGAGAGCATAGTAGACCTGGCTGAATGCTGAGTGCTTCTATAGAGAGGGTAATAGACCAGGCTGAGTGCTGAATGCTGCTATAGAGAGGATAGCAGACCTGGCTGATTGCTTCTATCAATAGGATAGTAGACCTGGCTCAGTGCTGCTATCGATAGGATAGTAGACCTAGCTGAGTACTTATATAGAGGATAGTAGACCTGGCTGAGTGCTTCTTTAGAGAGGATAGTAGACCTGGCTGAGTGCTTCTGTAGAGAGGATAGTAGACCTGGCAGAGTGCTGAGTGCTTACATAGAGAGGATAGTCGACCTGGCAGAGTGCTGATATAGAGAGGATAGTTGACCTGGCTGAGTGCTGAATGCTTCTATATAGAGGATAGTAGACCTGCCAGAGTGCTTACATAGAGAGGATAGTAGACAAGGCTGAGTGCTTCTATATAGAGGATAGTAGAACTGGCTGAGTGCTTCTTTAGAGAGGATAGTAGACCTGGCTGAGTGCTTCTATAGAGAGGATAGTAGACCTGGCTGCGTGCTGGGTGCTTCTATAGAGAGGATAGTACATCTGGCTGAGTGCTTATTTAGAGAGGATAGTAGACCTGGCTGAGTGCTGAATGCTTCTATAGAGGATAGTAGACCTGGCTGAGTGCTTCTATAAAGAGGATAGTAGACCTGGCTGAGTGCTTCTATAGAGATGATAGTAGACCTGGCTGAGTGCTTCTATAGAGAGGATAGTAGACCTGGCTGAGTGCTTCTATAGAGAGGATAGTAGACCTGGCTGAGTGCTGAGTGCTTCTATAGAGAGGATTGTAGACCTGGCTGAGTGCTGAGTGCTTCTATAGAGAGGGTAGTAGACCAGGCTGAGTGCTGAATGCTGCTATAGAAAGGATAGCAGACCTGGCTGATTGCTTCTATAGAGAGGATAGTAGACCTGGCTGATTGCTTCTATAGAGAGGATAGTAGACCTGGCTGAGTGCTTCTATCAATCGGATAGTAGACCTGGCTGAGTGCTGCTATCGATAGGATAGTAGACATGGCTGATTGCTTCTATAGAGAGGATAGTAGACCTGCCAGAGTGCTTTAATAGAGAGGATAGTCGACCTGGCAGAGTGCTGATATAGAGAGGATAGTAGACATGGCTGAGTGCTTATTTTGAGAGGACAGCAGACCTGGCTGAGTGCTTCTATAGAGAGGATAGTAGACCTGGCTGATTGCTTCTATAGAGAGGATAGTAGACCTGCCAGAGTGCTTTAATAGAGAGGATAGTCGACCTGGCAGAGTGCTGATATAGAGAGGATAGTAGACATGGCTGAGTGCTTATTTTGAGAGGACAGCAGACCTGGCTGAGTGCTTCTATAGAGAGGATTGTAGACCTGGCTGAGTGCTGGGTGCTTCTATAGAGAGGATAGTAGACCTGGCTGAGTGCTTCTATAGAGAGGATTGTAGACCTGGCTGAGTGCTTCTATAGAGAGGATAGTAGACCTGGCTGAGTGCTTCTATAGAGAGGACAGCAGACCTGGCTGAGTGCTTCTATAGAGAGGATTGTAGACCTGGCTGAGTGCTGAATGCTTCTATAGAGAGGATAGTAGACCTGGCTGAGTGCTTCCATAGAGAGGATAGTAGACCTGGCTGAGTGCTTCTATAGAGAGGATAGTAGACCTGGCTGAGTGCTGAATGCTTCTATAGAGAGGATAGTAGACCTGGCTGAGTGCTGAAAGCTTCTATAGAGGATAGTAGACCTGGCTGGGTGCTTCTATAGAGAGGATAGTAGACCTGGCTGGGTGCTTATTTTGAAAGGATAGTAGACCTGGCTGAGTGCTGAATGCTGCTATAGAGAGGATAGTAGACCTGGCTGAGTGCTGAATGCTGATATAGAGAGGATAGTTGACTTGGCTGAGTGCTTACATATAGAGGATAGTAGTCCTGGCTGAGTGCTGAGTGCTTCTATAGAGAGGATAGTAGACCTGGCTGAGTGCTTACATATAGAGGATAATAGACCTGGCAGAGTGCTGCTATAGAGAGGATGGTAGACCTGGCTGGGTACTTATTTTGAGAGGATAGTAGACCTGGCTGAGTGCTGCTATAGAGAGGATAGTAGACCTGACTGAGTATTGAGTCCTTTAAAGAGCATCAAAGCAGTTGTCTGACTCAGTGGTGAAAGGTCATTGTGAGGTTATAGATAAGGTGGTGGAGATTTTTTATTTCACCTTTATTTAACCAGGTTGGCCAGTTGAGAACAAGTTGTCATTTACAATTGCGACCTGGCCAAGATAAAGCAAAGCAGTGCAACACAAACAACACAGGGTTACACATGGAATAAATAAACATGCATGTCAATAATTAATAAAAAATAAATAATAAACATGTCAATAATTACAAAATAGAGTCCATATACAGTGTGTGCAAATGACGTAGGATAAGGGAGGTAAGGCAATAAATAGGTAATAGTGGATAAATAATTACAATATAGCAATTAAACACTGGATTGATAGATACAGTACAGAGAATAAGTGAATCAGAGTGAGACATACAACACACACACACACACACACAACATTTAAACACAACACACACAACAGAAGTTTAAAGACTGTCAAACAAACTGACAGAGGAATGTAAAAGCAGACATGATAAACCTGCTCTGAACCCCTACCACATACGCATGCCAAATGGCATCATCTTCCCTATGGGCCCTTGTCAAATATAGTCCACTAAATAGGAATCATGTTCTATTTGAGACGCAACCCCCATGTTGGTCTTCCTGTACTCCTCTACAGACTTAAAATATTCAAGATCTTTGGTGGAATTATTCAAAGCATGACAACAACACAGTTCACAAAAAGTTATGTTTGGGATATCTTACCGCAAATGTGTGTGTGCATTTGTGCGAACTGTGAATCCTCGCCCTCTTCAGATAGTGAGACTAAACATAGGAGATAAGATCTCTCCATCTTTTGGATGTGGGTAGAAGTCTATAAGACCAGGCGCCACTGGCTGAAATGACATGCTTCCTGTTCCCGTAGACTGGCAAACTGGGGCGGCAGGTTAGCCTAGTGGTTAGAGCGTTGGACTAGTAACCGGAAGGTTGTGAGTTCAAACCCCTGAGCTGACAAGGTACAAATCTGTCGTCATTGAAAATAAGAATGTGTTCTTAACTGACTTGCCTGGAAAAATAAAGGTAAAAAAAACACACAAAAAACTGCAGGAACATGTATCTATCTGATATCTCTCCAGATAGGGACAAATGAACCCTGGACACCTCAGTCATGTTTGAAGGAACAAACTCCTGTCCTCAGTACAGATATCTTTAGTTTGATATTACTCATGAGGCAAAGTTTTGAAAAATATAGATTTATTTTCTATAAGGAAAATAGTTGATCGCACATCACTGATGTAAGTTCTTTACAGTATAAAATGTAGGATTCATTCACATTCAACCAGCATAGAATAAATACATAATCAATACGTATCAAATTAGTACATTCATGTGAAACATTCTGCATTTCAATATAAAATTATCTTATTTGAGAACAATTATGCTTTTCATGATAGAAGTACATAGTACCGTATATGAAGCAAACATTTTTAGTCTGACTACAAACAGCCATGGTAAGAACACTGACTGTTATCTAGATTTCAAGAAGATCAGTGGTCATTGGGCAGAAATATAGTCAATCAATGAAGCTTCGCTAAAATTATAATACAGTGTATTTATGGGCCATATTACCAGAAGAGATTTTCTATAATATATAGAGATAATTCGATTATCTCTACGGTAGTATCTCTCTAACATTCCTTTTCGTTCAGGTTCATGAGGAAATATCTGTAAGCCATTAGAACAATAGTATTCGGTGGACGGGTTAGCAGCGACTTGCTCTTCATGGGGCAGATACTGGCCTCCTTAAAAATAGAAATTATTGAGCCATTAGTGCGCAGCATTCGGTGCCCTGAACCAACTTCTACCTGCACAAGTAGAGTAAGCAGAACTGTGCTGTAGCTGGACCTGAACTGAATGCTAAAGTCTGCCAAACAGTGACAAGAGTCCCAAATGGCACCTTATTCCTATTAGCACTGGTCAAAAGCAGTGCACTATATAGGGAATAGGGTGCCATTTAGGATGCATAAAGAAAGTGTGTATTATACAGAGGCAAATGGCACCCTATTCCCTATATAGTGCACTACTTTTGACCAGGGCCCATAGGGACTGACCTGTCCAAAACACTTCACTAAGCTGTGTGTAAAACAGTGTTCAGAAACTCACCTTAGGGGTAGATTTCTGAGGCAGAGCCTGGATGTTCTTTTGTAGTCTGTTCAGAAGGGGTTTGTGTTCCTCGGTCCGGGCCTTCACCTTTTTGACCACATGCTTCAGCCCAGTGGCAAACATCCCCTGGCACTCACACTGCAAGTAACACATGAGGAGACTTAATCAGACCGCAGTTCAGACAATAGTTGGAAGTTATACACCACATACGTGGGTGTGTGTGCGTGTTGATGAAGGATAGATGACTTACTGCTTTCTCCCGCATTTGTGATGCTGGTACTCGGTACTGCTTTGGCTGTATGATGGAAAAAAAACAGTATAAGATAGACACAGGCTACATTCAGAATAGCAGTATATTACTACTCCACCAATCATCTCACAGTCTCTTTGTATTTATTGACTTTTGATAACATCTCGTTGAACCAATGCCGTGCGGTTTGTGACTAGCCACAATGTTGCACTTAGTATTGTCATGACGTTGGCCTGTGGGTAAGGTTTATGACCCCCCCCCCCATAAAGATCTTTCTCCCTTTCCTCTCTTGACCCTAATGAAGGACACTTGAAAAGCCTTTGTTAAACAGAGTCGGAACATCAAAAAGTGGGAGGAAAGGAACCATATTTCGGTAATCCAACCAGTTGAAAATATGCGTTGGTACTTAATGAATATGATGTCAGTTCGGTTGTCATCTGAGACATTCTTATTAATGATAGGATGACAAACTGTATCGTGGAAAGTCTACACATTATAGTTATCAGATTCACATGGAATTGTTGTGCAATTTAAATGTTTAAATATGAAACTATTTGTGAAAAGATTAAATGGAATTTTAGTTGCCAAATGAGAGAATTGGGTTTTCATAAGGTTAGAGCTCTGCTCACTCAGTGACCCGCCCCTATGAAGAGAACTTCCTGTTCCGAGCACTCAAGGCCTGCTGCCTCTGCGTTAAAACGGTGAATAACTTGCTGTTCCGGGTACATTAGGGCGACGTTCCGATGTCAGAAGGATTCAGATGATAACTACAGACCGAAGCCAACCTCAGCGTGAGCTTTGGTTGCGAATGGTATGGACTTTGAACTCTGATTCACTACATAAGTGATACCTCCTAGCCGTTGAGTTAGCAGCGGCCGCTGTATACGTGGGCAAGGAAATGACGGACAAAGGTTATCTTCTAACAAACAACACGACACTGCCAAGTATTCAGTTTACCAACAGAGACACTCTTAAAGGGACAAGGAAGATCTCTGTTGGGCAACACGGCCAGCATCTACGACCAACCTCTAAGCGCAGCTCAGAGTAAATATTTATTGCATTTTCCTTTTCCCAATGGGTGGTTAATTAGAATGCATAAGATTCTGTATTTACGATAGTATAGCTTCTCCCTTTGTTCTTCAGTCCTCCCGCTCTTTCATTCAAGCCCAAACCCTCTCTTTATGACCAGCCGTCATTCAGGTTCCGTCCACCAGGGACGTTTTTTTTTTGTAGGACATAATTAGTAATCAATGTATGATCCATTCTGTGTATATGTAATTCTGTGTGATTAGTTAGGTATTTAGTAAATAAATAATTAAACCCAATTTTTATATTTCTTATTTAACTTGTTAGCCGGGGTTCGTGAAGATATCTGAAAGTTGTAAATTCTTGGTTGAAACTGAAATAAGGTGACGATTAATATTGACTGCTATTGATGTAAAATATTACTAGGTCTTTAAGAGTTTATTCGGAAGATAACAGCTCTATAAACACTCTTTCGTGGTGCCCCGACTTTCTAGTTAATTACATTTACATGATTAGCTTAATCAGGTAATATTAATTACAGAGAAAGGACTTTATAGAATAGCATGTCATATCACTTAATCTGGCATAGCCAAAAACACAACAGTATAGAACTCACTACCCAACTCTTTACATGGATAACTACTGTCGGTGAGCTTAACTTTGAACTCATCTCCAAATGTGTGTCCCAAATGGGACCCTTTTACCCATATAGTGCACTGTTTTGGTCAAAAGTATATAGAAAATAGGATACTATTTGTGGCACAACTAACTACCAGTGATATGAACATTACTAAGCCTATTAATGCATACTTACATAAGTGAAGTTCTCTGGAGTGAGTTTACTCAAGTCATTCAGGATCTCTGTGCGTAAGTTGTTGCTCAGACAGCGATGCAGCATGTTGAGAAACACAATGACAACAACAGCTGACTTCATTATTTTCATACTGTGATCTCTGGTTCTCTGTCTATTACTCTCTTTCTCTCTGTTTCTCTCAGTCCCTTTAGAATCTGTGAAGTGAGAATGGCAGAGATCAGCAACATAAATGCTTTTTATGGCAATCAAACAGGAAGTTGTTGTGAGAGGACGTACAGAAACCGTGATGTCACTGAAACAGCCCAGACACCAGGCTCTGATTCGGAGAGATCTTGGAAAACACAGTATCATCATCACCACCACCACCACCATAGGTCAGGGATGATATTCGTTCATATATTTATTTATTTGAAATTGATTAAACTAGGCAAGTCAGTGAAGAACCCATTCTTATTTTCAATGACTGCCTAGGAATGGTGGGTTACCTTGTCAGCTCGGGGATTCGATCTTGCAACCTTTCGGTTACTTTCTTTCATGTTGTTGTGTCCAGGACCATGTATGTTAACAACATTTTGACTTGTGAAAATAAAACCTATTAAAGATGTTAAGAACTGCTGCTTTCTCATTCTAGACCAGCAGATGTCTTTTTAGAGTGCTGGTGCACATGGTGATCCCGATCTTGCACTGGCAAAGCTATGGACTGTGCTTTCATCAAATATAGGCTCTGATAGGTAGTTTAAATATATATTTTTTAATAAAAAAATGTATTTAACCAGTTCGGCCAGTTGAGAACAAGTTCTCATTTCCAACTGTGACCTGTTCAAGATAAAGCAAAGCAGTGTGACACAAACAACACAGTTACACACAAACACATGTACAGTCAATAACACAATAGAAAAAGTCTATACAGTGTGTACAAATGGAGTAAAGAGGTAAGGCAATAAATAGGCCATAGTAGCGAAGTAATTACAATTTAGCAAATTAACACTGGAGTGATAGATGTGCAGATGATGATGTGGAAGTAGAAATACTGGTGTGCAAAATAGCAAAAAAGTAAATATAGGTTGTACAATGTTTTGTGGAGGAGTTTTGAAGATGACCCAGAGATGCACCTTGAGGCTACAAAAGGAAGTGGTGGTCCTCAATGGGATTTTTTTTTTCTTTTTTTTTTTAAATGTATTGAACCTTTTATTTAAGGTTTAAGTCAGTTAAGAACAAATTATTTTTTACAAAGATGGCCTAGGAACAGCCTTGTTCAGGGGCAGGACAGTTTTTTTACCTTGTCAGCTCTAGGATTCGATCCAGCAACCTTTTGGTTACTGGCCCAACGCTCTAACCACTAGGTTACCTGCCTCCCCAAGATAAGATGGTACTATATTTATCTGGTTGCACAGACAGACTTTTGCTGTGCCTCTCAAGCCTGCTTGAAGCACTCTGACCATGCTTGAAACCATATTGCACATCTGCCAAATAGACAAATCTACCATGAAATGACTCTAGGCATCCTCCAACCACCATCAGCACTTCACAGATCAGGCAAGTTGCACACTGGGACTGAAATGGCACCCTATGGTCCCTGGTCAAAACTAGTGCACAATATAGGGAATAGGGTGCCATTTGGGATGCACACAAGCTGTTAGTCTTGCAGGTGTAAAATTCACCTTCCAGTGAAGAACTGTGGGGTTTCTCAGTCGTCTCTTGTGTGCGAGGAGAAGCGTACTAATAATCCACTATGTGAAGTAGAGTTTCTGAGGTCTCTCTCATGACACCTTATCAGAGACTACCATCTCAGCCACACTTCTGATGCTATGTGGAGATGGTGACAGCTCTCGTGGGTTAGATTTACTTTCTTCGTTGAATTTTCTGTTGGGCCTAGATTTGAAAAACTAACCCTAACCTTAACCTTAACTAAACTAACCTAACCTTAACTTCCAATTGCATAATTTGAATGATAAAGGAACCCGAACAGCTGCCGCCTATATAATCTTTGATCATTGCATGGTTCATGAACCTGGTCAGGACACATGGTAGTGTTCCAATGGTACCCTATTCCTTTTACGGGGCACTACTTCTACCAGGGCCCATATAGGGTGCCATTTGGGGAGCAGACTATGAGATGGTTATGTCTGCTGTTTAAATCAGGTTTCCTGTCAGAACTTAAGAGATGTTTTCATTTGCACTAGATCCACTCACACATCTCCTCCATGAGTCTGACTGTATCTCATATGAAGAGTACACACTGAAGTTGATACTACATCTACATTTCCTGTACTTTAAATCATATGCATGTACTGTATGTGTCCATTAGTATGCTCTAATAAATTACATGTTTTATTCATTCTTTTTTCCCATTACAAATTATGATGATTAAATTCTCCCCTCTCCCAGCCTTCCATCTCTAGCTGTTACCAGCCAGTCGTTCTGTGTTCATGTGTTTCTGTTGTGATGTGTTTACGCCAATTTCATTTGCCCTCAGAGTTGCTATATAATTGCTTATCACTCATGCATGCCCAGGCCCCATAACCAAGTCTAGAATGATTACATTAATTCACTAATATGTCCGTGTAGTGGTTTCAAATATTATTCTAAATAACTAAAATAGTAAGGAGCGTTTGCCCTGACCTGCCTGGAACGCCAGATGGGTGGGGTTTAGGGAAGTGTTGCAGTATTGGGGCTACTCTCAGTCCATTGAGCCAGGCAAGATCAATCAAGCACAGATAAAATATATTAAATTATACTAATACTATTTAAACCCAGGTCTGCTTTCTATGGAGGCATGAAGTAGGCCTACAGTAACTATATAGCCTGGCTCTAAGCCAGAGATGTGGGTTGCGTCCCAAATGGGTGTTGGTCAAATGTAGTGCACTATATAGGGAATAGGGTGCAATTTCTGATGCATGACTGTGCCACCATGTTCATTCTCACAGCACAGCAGAAATAGCACAGCCGCTCTCCTCTTGAGGATGTTAGGCATTGGTTTCATTGCTATTGTCAATCCACAGATATCATCATCAGTGAAGTAGGAGATAACACACCCGAGTAGAAAGGCCCATAGAGCTGTCAGTCACTGTGATTAGGCTAGCTGTGGTGACTATCTTTTCTCTGGGTGAAATAACGAGTTCCTCTGACTGCAGATACGAGACTAGGGTGGAGAGGCCCAGACAGGTCTGAGTCACTGTGGTTACCAGTGAAAGTCTACATAGATTTACATGGTCACCTTGAGAGGAAAATAAAGGTCCTATGGGTAAACCATAGCGATAGAAAGATATTAAAGGTCATACAGACAATATGGGTATGACATCGGGGGTAAGAGGGCTTCCCCATCCTTGGTAGTGTTTTTTTAATAGATGTTTTGATTGAATTTTAAAACATACAATCCACCCGCATTGAAGCCGGTCAACATTTACATGACAGTTTAGTCATTCATCAGATGCTCTCATCAGGTTAAGTGCACCGCTCAAGGGCACATCGTCAGGTCCTTCACCCAGTTGACTCGGGGGACCCGAACTAGCGATCTCTCAGGCCACTGCCCCCCCCCCCCCCCACACACTTTCACTTTCATTCATACTTATCCTATTTTTATTCCTCCAGGAATAATATTGGGCAGAAAGAGCAGTATTCTACCTCTTCCCACTGCCACTTGCTTCCAAAAATATTCTAGTGTAGTGCTGTAATCAATTGGTTGTAATCTTGGATTGAGCAGACCTTCCCACACATTTCCGATATCTCCATGAAAGACATAACTCTACCGTTCCAATGTACAATAATATATATTAAATTAAATAAAACTTTTATTTTCCAAAAATACAGGTCTTTTATCAACCAGTAAATTTGAGTTCAACCATAATTTGTGTTGTAATATTTGCTCTATCTTTTTCAGGGGATAACATTGAAATTGTAACCAGCTCTGTATTTCCTGTTTGAAAAAGAGATACTTTGAACAAGGTTTCATTTTTAATTGAGAAGCAGCTATTTTTAATCAAGGGATGAGCTTTTCTTTAATTTTATTTAACCTTTATTTAACTAGGCAAATCAGTTAAGAACCTATTCTTATTTACAATGAGGGCCTACCAGGGAACAGTGGGTTAACTGCCTTGTTCAGGGGCAGAACAACAGATCTTTACTGTTTTGTCAGCTCAGGGATTTGATCCCTCAGTTACTGGCCCAACACTAACCACCTGCCGTCCCCAATAATCCACTTGAGAACCATTTTGGGTTTAAGTAAAACTTTTGTAAACTGAAGCTTTTAGTGAGAGATTGAATGCTTTAATATTTAATAATCTCAGCCCTCCCAGTTCAAATTCAATATATAGATAGGCAAGCATTATCTTGTCTGGTTTAGCGTCACAGATAGAGCAAAATATTTTCTCCTCATATGATTTGAAAAACAAGCCATCAGGAGTAAGCAGCACCATAAGTGAGTAAACTGAGATATGACTAACATGTTTGTCAGTGTCATTTTTTACCTAAATAGACAGGTATTTACCTCTCCATGGTTGCAGGAGCTTGTCAATTTTTACACATGTTCTATTGAAATTCATGGAGGAGAGCTCATTTACGTATATTGTGATATGAACACCAAGTTTATCTACATCACCATCCGCCGATGTTGTGTTATAGGTCAACTGCAGGTTAACGTAAAAGTTGTCTTTTAAAGATCCAATACATGATATGGTACACTTATCAAAATTGGGTTTTAGTCCAGACAAGCCAGAAAAGTTATCTAGATCTTCAATGAGACATTACAGGGATCCAGCTTGTGGACTCAATATAAAACTTGAGTCATCGGCATACATGGGCACCTTTGTTTTAAAGCCTTGGATTTCTAATCACCTAAAGCTCTTATTTGATCTGATTGTAATAGATATGGTCATTTCAATGGCCATAACGAATAGATATAATAACAACGGACACTCTCGTTTAATTCTTCTTGACAGTTCAAAACTCCCTGAGAAGTAGCCATTATTTATGATTTTACACCTGGGGTTGCTATACATTACTTTAACCTATTGACTAAGAGACTCACAGAAATGTTTAACAAATCCAGGCATTTATATATAAATTCCAGTCACACTTTATCAAATGTCTTTTCTAAATCCACTATGGTAGTGTTGTAGTGTGTTCAGGGTTTGCCTCAACTCTAGAGACAACTCTCACCCTCCCTCAAACCAAAAGTCCATTCTCTAGCTAGGGGTCATAAAAAGAAAATGGATTCATTACAATACAATTTATCTGAATGGAGTATGCCCCAATATGTTGGTATGTTCACCACATGATTTCTGTGACAATGGCTGACGTCATTGAATTCATTCATCATTGAATGTTTAACATCACATTTAAGTAGCTGATTTGGATCTTCTGGGTGCTGAGAGGATGTTGAGTTTAAAGCCAGGTGTCTAAACGTATCATTATTCCTATTACGTCTGATGACTTGATGATAAAAGTCGTTGGAATCTGAAAGGTGCCATGAGTTCCAGTCAACAAACAGTTACCTATGTCTCCACACCATCAGTGTGAGGGCAGAGAGATGAGTGGGGAGGTACAGAATATGGGGGAGGAGGGGGTATTTCTGATGTCAGATCGTGTGATGATTGGAAGCCATCCTTAGTTTTCTCATGACTCAGACAAGAGTTGTGAGTATGTCTCATCCTGTCCATGTCGTCTCTACTACAGAACTTTTCCACCAAACATCTTTGCTTGCATGCTAGTGTGTGTGTGTGTGTGTGTGTGTGTGTGTGTGTGTGTGTGTGTGTGTGTGTGTGTGTGTGTGTGTGTGTGTGTGTGTGTGTGTGTGTACGCGCATCAAAGAAACACACTTATGTAATTATATTGTCCTCCACGTGTTGCTGAATGTGCTCTCCTCGCCATGTGAACAGATCTCAATGATGCATAGGAAAACACAAAGGTATTTTGAAGGAGGGTGTTCCCCCCCATCTTACTGACAGATGTTCACACTTCAAGGTACAGTACTATAGCTTCTCTATTATTTTCAAATCAAATTGTATTTGTCACATGCATCGAATACAACAGTGAATTGCTTACTTAGAAGTCCTTAACCAACCATGCAATTTAAAGAAAATAGAGTTACAAATATTTACTCAATAAACTAAAGTTAAAAAATATATAAAAATAACACCATAAAATAACAATAATGAGGCTATATCCAGGAGGTACTGGTACCGAGTCAATGTGTGTGATAACAGGTTAGTTGAGGTCATTTGTACATGTAGGTAGGGGTGAAGTGACTATACAAAGATAATAAACAGCGAGTAGCAGCAGGGTAAAACCAAAAGGAGGATGTCAATGTAAATAGTCCGGGAGGCCATTTGATTAATTGTTCAGCAGTCTAATAGCTTGGGGGTAGAAGCTGTTATTAAGGAGCCTTTGGACCTAGAGTTGGCGCTCTGGTACCACTTGCTGTGCGGGCACAGAGAGAACAGTCTATGACTTGGGTGACTGGAGTCTTTGACAATGTTTGGGGGCCTTCTTCTGGCACCGCCTGGTATAGAGGTCCTGGGTGGCAGGAAGACCAGAGAGGGACCAGAGAGGTGATGCTGTCTGAGTAGGTCTGGGGAACAGGGCTGCACTCTCCTCTGATGATCTTATAGAGCAGAACGGCGGTCTGAGAGAACAGATCTCATACAACAAGCATCCCAGTGCCCAGACATCAGACATAGAACTGTATGGAATAGAGATACTAAGGGCAGGCATTTATTTCAAGTACAGAGTAAAGTAGGGGAGGGGAGGACGGCAGGAAGGGACAGAAGAGAGGAGGCTATTTTTACAAGATTAATGGTGGGACACATCAGGTTGAATAAGACCTTAAATGTGATAGGAATGCATCCAACAGGAAAGTGTGATTGTTGCCAGGAAAGAGAGACCGTGGAGCATGTATTGCTACAGTGTGGGCAGTATCAGAGATCTGGTATGATGGAGAAGGGGAAAAAATAAATTAGTTTAAAGAGTATATATGTATATATTAAAATAATAATATTCCATTTTTTTCCAATTATTTACACACTGAAACTGGCTCCTGAGGCACAATGACCCAACCCTGTAACTCTTACAATACTACTGACACATGCTTTGCTTTACACTCAGATTGTAATTCTATAAAACATTTGGCAAAACACAACACACAATTCTCAACACACTCTCACTTTGAATGACCTGTGTGGCATCAGCCCTCAGACAAACAGGCATTAGATGTAACAACTTTGCCCCTCAATGTCATTCAAACATACGTTTTGTTTTATTTTATTTTGACTTTATTTCTCTACTTTTATCTTTGACAGTCATTCTATCCCCGCCCAGCAACTCACCTCCCACTCGTCTCCAACTCCACATCCCAACCCTCAGCTTCCCTCAGCCCAACCCACCTCTCTCTGCTGGCCACCCTCTTTGGATTTCTATGCACCATACAGTGCATTCGAAAAGTATTCAGACCCTTGATATTTTCCACATTTTGTTACGTTACAGCCTTATTCTAAAATTGATTCAATTGTTTGTTTTCCCCCCTCATTAATCTATACACAATACTCCATAATGACAAAGCAAAAACGGGTTTTTAGATATTTTTGCAAATGTATCAAAAAATAAAAAACTGATATCACATTTACATAACTATTCAGACCTTTTACTCAGTACTTTGTTGAAGCACCTTTGGCAGCGATTACAGCCTCGAGTCTTCTTGGGTATGACACTTTAAACTTGCACACCTGTTTCTCCCATTCTTCTCTGCAGATCCTTTCCAGCTCTGTCAGGTTGGATGGGGAGCATCGCTGCAAAGCTATTTTCAGGTCTCTTCAGAAATGTTAGATCGGGTTCAAGTCCGGGCTCTGGCTGGGGCACTCAAGGACATTCAGAGACTTGTCCCGAAGCCACTCCTGTGTTGTCTTGGCTGTGTGCTTAGGGTTGTTGTCCTGCTGGAAGGTGAACCTTCATCCCAGTCTGAGGTCCTGAGCACTCTGGAGCAGGTTTTCATCAAGGATCTCTGTACTTTGCTCCGTTCATCTTTCCCTTGATCCTGACCAGTCTTCCAGTCCCTGCCGTTGAAAAACGTATCCACAGCATGATGCTGCCGCCACCATGCTTCACCGTAGGGAAGGTGCCAGATTTCCTCCAGACGTTATGCTTTTGCATTCAGGACAAAGAATTAAATCGTGGTTTCATCAGACCAGAGAATCTTGTTTCTCATGGTCTGAGAGTCTTTAGATGCCGTTTGGCAAACTCCAAATGGGCTGTCATGTGTCTTTTACTGAGGAGTGGCTTCCGTCTGGACACTCGAAATGTTTAACAAATCCAGGCATTTATATATAAATTCCAGTCACACTTTATCAAATGCCTTTTCTAAATCCACTATGGTAGTGTTGTAGTGTGTTCAGGGTTTGCCTCAACCCTAGAGAGAACTCTCACCCTCCCTCAAACCAAAAGGCCATTCTCTAGCTAGGGGTCATAAAAAGAAAATAGATTCATTACAATACAATTTATCTGAATGGAGTATGCCCCAATATGTTGGTATGTTCACAACATGATTTCTGTGACAATGGCTGACGTCATTGAATTCATTCATCATTGAATGTTTAACATCACATTTAAGTAGCTGATTTGGATCTTCTGGGTGCTGAGAGGATGTTGAGTTTAAAGCCAGGTGTCTAAACGTATCATTATTCCTATTACGTCTGATGACTTGATGATAAAAGTCGTTGGAATCTGAAAGGTGCCATGAGTTCCAGTCAACAAACAGTTACCTATGTCTCTGTGAGGGCAGAGAGATGAGTGGGGAGGTACAGAATGTGGGGGAGGAGGGGGTATTTCTGATGTCAGATCGTGTGATGATTGGAAGCCATCCTTAGTTTTCTCATGACTCAGACAAGAGTTGTGAGTAAGTCTCATCCTGTCCATCTCGTCTCTACTACAGAACTTTTCCATCAAACATCTTTGCTTGCGTGTGTGTGCGTGTGTGTGTGTGTGTGTGTGTGTGTGTGTGTGTGTGTGTGTGTGTGCACGCGCATCTAAGAAACACACTTATGTAATTCTATTGTCCTCCACGTGTTGCTGAATGTGCTCTCCACGCCATGTGAACAGATCTCAATGATGCATAGGAAAACACAAAGGTATTTTGAAGGAGGGTGTCCCCCCATCTTACTGACAGATGTTCACAATTCAAGGTATGTCCGAAGGTGAATTCACCAATTTGTAAGTCGCTCTGGATAAGAGCGTCTGCTAAATGACTTAAATGTAAAATGTAATGTAAATGTACAGTACTATAGCTTCTCTATTATTTTCAAATCAAATTGTATTTGTCACATGCATCGAATACAACAGTGAATTGCTTACTTAGAAGTCCTTAACCAACAATGCAATTTAAAGAAAATAGAGTTACAAATATTTACTCAATAAACTAAAGTTAAAAAATATATAAAAATAACACCATAAAATAACAATAATGAGGCTATATCCAGGAGGTACTGGTACCGAGTCAATGTGTGTGATAACAGGTTAGTTGAGGTCATTTGTATATGTAGGTAGGGGTGAAGTGACTATACAAAGATAATAAACAGCGAGTAGCAGCAGGGTAAAACCAAAAGGAGGATGTCAATGTAAATAGTCCGGGAGGCCATTTGATTAATTGTTCAGCAGTCTAATAGCTTGGGGGTAGAAGCTTTTATTAAGGAGCCTTTTGGACCTAGAGTTGGCGCTCTGGTAATACTTGCTGTGCGGGCACAGAGAGAACAGTCTATGACTTGGGTGACTGGAGTCTTTGACAATTTTTGGGGGCCTTCTTCTGGCACCGCCTGGTATAGAGGTCCTGGGTGGCAGGAAGACCAGAGAGAGACCAGAGAGGTGATGCTGTCTGAGTAGGTCTGGGGAACAGGGCTGCACTCTCCTCTGATGATCTTATAGAGCAGAACGGCGGTCTGAGAGAACAGATCTCATACAACAAGCATCCCAGTGCCCAGACATCAGACTTAGAACTGTATGGAATAGAGATACTAAGGGCAGGCATTTATTTCAAGTACAGAGTAAAGTAGGGGAGGGGAGGACGGCAGGAAGGGACAGAAGAGAGGAGGCTATTTTTACAAGATTAATGGTGGGACACATCAGGTTGAATAAGACCTTAAATGTGATAGGAATGCATCCAACAGGAAAGTGTGATTGTTGCCAGGAAAGAGAGACCGTGGAGCATGTATTGCTACAGTGTGGGCAGTATCAGAGATCTGGTATGAGGGAGAAGGGGAAATAAGAAATTAGTTTAAAGAGTATATATGTATATATTAAAATAATAATATTCCATTTTTTTCCAATTATTTACACACTGAAACTGGCTCCTGAGGCACAATGACCCAACCCTGTAACTCTTACAATACTACTGACACATGTTTTGCTTTACACTCAGATTGTAATTCTATAAAACATTTGGCAAAACACAACACACAATTCTCAACACACTCTCACTTTGAATGAGAGTATGTATTTGCATGTGTACAAACACCTGTGTGGCATCAGCCCTCAGACAAACAGGCATTAGATGTAACAACTTTGCCCCTCAATGTCATTCAAACATACGTTTTGTTTTATTTTATTTTGACTTTATTTCTCTACTTTTATCTTTGACAGTCATTCTATCCCCGCCCAGCAACTCACCTCCCACTCGTCTCCAACTCCACATCCCAACCCTCAGCTTCCCTCAGCCCAACCCACCTCTCTCTGCTGGCCACCCTCTTTGGATTTCTATGCACCATACAGTGCATTCGAAAAGTATTCAGACCCTTGATATTTTCCACATTTTGTTACGTTACAGCCTTATTCTAAAATTGATTCAATTGTTTGTTTTCCCCCCTCATTAATCTATACACAATACTCCATAATGACAAAGCAAAAACGGGTTTTTAGATATTTTTGCAAATGTATCAAAAAATAAAAAACTGATATCACATTTACATAACTATTCAGACCTTTTACTCAGTACTTTGTTGAAGCACCTTTGGCAGCGATTACAGCCTCGAGTCTTCTTGGGTATGACACTTTAAACTTGCACACCTGTTTCTCCCATTCTTCTCTGCAGATCCTTTCCAGCTCTGTCAGGTTGGATGGGGAGCATCGCTGCAAAGCTATTTTCAGGTCTCTTCAGAAATGTTAGATCGGGTTCAAGTCCGGGCTCTGGCTGGGGCACTCAAGGACATTCAGAGACTTGTCCCGAAGCCACTCCTGTGTTGTCTTGGCTGTGTGCTTAGGGTTGTTGTCCTGCTGGAAGGTGAACCTTCATCCCAGTCTGAGGTCCTGAGCACTCTGGAGCAGGTTTTCATCAAGGATCTCTGTACTTTGCTCCGTTCATCTTTCCCTTGATCCTGACCAGTCTTCCAGTCCCTGCCGTTGAAAAACGTATCCACAGCATGATGCTGCCGCCACCATGCTTCACCGTAGGGAAGGTGCCAGATTTCCACCAGACGTTATGCTTTTGCATTCAGGACAAAGAATTAAATTGTGGTTTCATCAGACCAGAGAATCTTGTTTCTCATGGTCTGAGAGTCTTTAGATGCCGTTTGGCAAACTCCAAATGGGCTGTCATGTGTCTTTTACTGAGGAGTGGCTTCCGTCTGGACACTCGAAATGTTTAACAAATCCAGGCATTTATATATAAATTCCAGTCACACTTTATCAAATGCCTTTTCTAAATCCACTATGGTAGTGTTGTAGTGTGTTCAGGGTTTGCCTCAACTCTAGAGACAACTCTCACCCTCCCTCAAACCAAAAGGCCATTCTCTAGCTAGGGGTCATAAAAAGAAAATAGATTCATTACAATACAATTTATCTGAATGGAGTATGCCCCAATATGTTGGTATGTTCACCACATGATTTCTGTGACAATGGCTGACCTCATTGAATTCATTCATCATTGAATGTTTAACATCACATTTAAGTAGCTGATTTGGATCTTCTGGGTGCTGAGAGGATGTTGAGTTTAAAGCCAGGTGTCTAAACGTATCATTATTCCTATTACGTCTGATGACTTGATGATAAAAGTCGTTGGAATCTGAAAGGTGCCATGAGTTCCCTATGTCTCCACACCATCAGTGTGAGGGCAGAGAGATGAGTGGGGAGGTACAGAATATGGGGGAGGAGGGGGTATTTCTGATGTCAGATTGTGTGATGATTGGAAGCCATCCTTAGTTTTCTCATGACTCAGACAAGAGTTGTGAGTATGTCTCATCCTGTCCATCTCGTCTCTACTACAGAACTTTTCCACCAAACATCTTTGCTTGCATGCTAGTGTGTGTGTGTGTGTGTGTGTGTGTGTGTGTGTGTGTGTGTGTGTGTGTGTGTGTGTGTGTGTGTGTGTGTGTGCGCATCTAAGAAACACACTTATGTAATTCTATTGTCCTCCACGTGTTGCTGAATGTGCTCTCCACACCATGTGAACAGATCTCAATGATGCATAGGAAAACACAAAGGTATTTTGAAGGAGGGTGTCCCCCCCATCTTACTGACAGAAAACATCTTTGCGTGTGTGTGTGTGTGTGTGTGTGTACCTACGTGTGTGTATCTGTAAGAAACGTGAAATATGTCAGATTGTGTGATGATATGAGTCTTGCAACAGATTTCCGCTCACAACCCATATTTCTTGAACCCATCACGTAATTATGTCTATCACACAGACCTCACCATGAGATATATCCACTGATAGAGAAGATAGAGCCATGAGACGTGGATGGATAATACCACAACCCAGTGTGTGAAATTCCCAACCAATAGAAGGAGTTCACTTTGTTCACTTCATAGATCAATCCATCATTAGATATATCATTATTCCAAATACTTGGGAGATCAAAATGTTACCTGGAAACGCCGTCCCCTCCCCCATATACCCACCTGTTCTCCCCCTTCCCATGATGAGCATGCCGAGACAGAGGATACCTCCCAAATGACACCCTATTCCATATACAGTGCACTAGTTTAGCCAGAGCGCTATGGCTCCTGGTCAGAAGTAGTGTACTACATAGGGAATAGGGTGCCATTAGAGATGTTTCAGACTTTACTGGTGACCTCTCACCTATATGTGCGTGCATGTGCATAGGAGGAATGAGTGATGCTAAATGTTTAGCAACTCCAGTGGTGTGGTCACACCTGAGCTAAATAAAGCCTATGAAGTGTGAAGGACATCTTAGGGGATTTTCAAACCAAAATGGTCACAGACCGAGTATTAACCACAATGTAGTGCAATGCATTGATTGCGTACACTTCCTATGATGCACAACCTCCAACAGTTGAAAAGCTCATTTCCTCTGTGGCCAGTAGAGGGCAGGACAGAATGTTGTTCCCTCCACCGCGGTATCAAATGTTGATCATTATTATTATGTGCAATTTATTTGTCTGTGTGGATGTTTGTCCTCATTGAGATGTGCAAAGGGAAGGGGGATCACTGTATTTGCCTCGATTCCCAACCAAGGTGCATGAATTGAGGAGGAAACTGAAGAATCAGCAACACTTGGAAGTCAATGGAATTACATTTTTTACATCTTTATTACTAAAAGTAGAACCGGTGCGTTTTGGCTTTAAAAAAAACATGATAAAGGCCAAAAGCCGAAACGTGCTGGTTCTACTTTTAACAATAAATACACTTTTTATGTAATTCCATTGTCCTCCACGTGTTGCTGAATGTCCTCTCCTCATTATCTTGGATATCCAAAAGTCCCCCCACCTTTACCACGCCTCTCTTAGCTAGAAGCACATTGGAGGTCTTAATGTTCTGGTGGGCGTTTCTAGCTGGGTGCCATGGTAACCTGTACAACCCACTCCATTATCATCCACTCTGGGAAATAGTCCCGTCTTTCCGGCATCCAGTGTCCCTCCATTGCAGTAGCCCATGACCATGTAGATGCAGTGGTGTAAAGTACATAAGTGAAAATACTTCAAAGTACTACTTAAGTCGTTTTTTGGGGTATCTGTACTTTTTATGTTTTTGTCAATTTAATTTTTACTTCACTACATTCCTAAAGAAAAAAATGAATGATGCCGTCTGGTTTGTTTAATATAATCTGGTTTGCTTAATATAATCTGGTTTGACTAATATAATCTGGTTTGCTTAATATAATCTGGTTTGTTTAATATAATCTGGTTTGCTTAATATAATCTGGCTTGCTTAATATAATCTGGCTTGCCTAATATAATCTGGCTTGCCTAATATAATCTGGCTTGCCTAATATATAATCTGGTTTGCCTAATATATAATCTGGTTTGCCTAATATAATCTGGTTTGCTTAATAAGGAATTTGAAACTATTTATACTTTTACTTGTGATACTTAAGTATATTTAAAACCAAATACTTGTAGAATTTCACTCAAGTAGTATTTGACTGGGTGACTTTCACTTTTACTTGAGTCATTTTCTATTAAGGTATGTTTACTTTTACTCAAATATGGCAATTGGGTACTTTTTCCAACACTGTGTAACCAGCTCTGTACAGGTACCTTCCTGCGTTGTGTTCTGGTAAATTGTAGGTGGAAGACCAGGTTCTGGACACAATTTTGCCGGTTGTCTCTCTTTGAATGACTGCCTGGAATGGATACAAATACAAGGCAAGAGTTAATTCCTAAAAACAGTAATGCAACACTAATCAGTGACGATATAACCTTTGCTTGTCTTTTCTTGTGCATTTGTGAACATGGCAATTCAAAAGACCAGACCACACAATACACATTAGCTCCCCTCAGCACGCTCTGAGCAAACTGAGGAGGAAAAGCATGGCTCCCGTTGATGACGTCACAGCATTAACACAGTTTAGAAAATAAAAACAATAAAATAGTTCACTCTTGATAGTAATGTAAAACATCTAAAAAATAACCTTAAAATATGAGGGATTTGTTTCTGCTTGTATTCTTTTCACTGCATGCAAAAGGCTACGCCCGTGCGCCATCTTGCGCTCCCGTGCATAAATGTATTTTGTCCCCCTACAACAAACGCGATCACGACACACAGGTTAAAATATCTGAACCAATTATATTAATTTGGGGACAGGTCGAAAAGCATTAAACATGTATGGCAATTTAGCTAGTTGCTAGCTAATTTGTCCTATTTAGCTAGCTTGCTGTTGCTAGCTAATTTGTCCTGGGATATAAACAGTGAGTTATAATTTTACTTGAACTGCACAAGGTCCTCTACTCCGACGATTAATCCACACGTAAAATGGCCAACCTTATCGTTTCTGGTCATATCTCCTGCTTCCAGGCCTTTTCATTGTTGAACATATATGGTGATCGGCATCTAAACTTTCATAGTATTGTAACGACCCTGGGTTTATAAGCGCGGAAATCGACCCTGCCGCACAAGCATGCTTTTGCAGCACAGTCAATAGCGCGCCGGACCTCAGGCGTGAACGTCGAGGGTTCGAGACCTGCTCCCTGCTGTTTCATTACAGTTTTCCACGACAACCGGCAAAACAGTTCGTCTTTCATTCACACAGGTGGGTAGAACCAATGAGGAGATGGCACTTGGGTACTGTTGGAGCAAAAGCATTAAATATCAATAGGTCGAGTTGCCAGGCTCAAGTAGCAAGGACATGCACATTAAGAGAAGATGAAAGAGTACATTAACCAAGACCATACTTGCATTTATGACAGCTGGAAGTACTATGGTCAGAAGGATACAGGAAGAAAGATGGAAGCAAGATAACTGATGACAAACACGTGAAACATAAGCATGCAATGCATACACTATTTTTAGGATGTGAAAAAGATTCTATCATCATTATAACCTAACCAAAAGCAGACATGAGCGTTAGTGGACGTGAATAAGCAAGCTCTGAGATGAGAAGAAGAAAAATGAGAAGAAAATAATGGAGAAAGGTCAAGGGAAGCTATTTTCATACACAGAGAGGGGACTCTATACGTTATGCAAAGACAGAATCCTATAAAATACAGGATTCTGTCAAATGATAATTTAGTCTCTTTCCATGGAGGGGCTCAGCTCTGTTGTGTTTGTGATAGGGTCCTTCCATGGAGGGGCTCAGCTCTGTTGTGTTTGTGATAGGGTCCTTCCATGGAGGGGCTCAGCTCTGTTGTGTTTGTGATAGGGTCCTTCCATGGAGGGGCTCAGCTCTGTTGTGTTTGTGATAGGGTCCTTCCATGGAGGGGCTCAGCTCTGTTGTGTTTGTGATAGGGTCCTTCCATGGAGGGGCTCAGCTCTGTTGTGTTTGTGATAGGGTCCTTCCATGGAGGGGCTCAGCTCTGTTGTGTTTGTGATAGGGTCCTTCCATGGAGGGGCTCAGCTCTGTTGTGTTTGTGATAGGGTCCTTCCATGGAGGGGCTCAGCTCTGTTGTGTTTGTGATAGGGTCCTTCCATGGAGGGGCTCAGCTCTGTTGTGTTTGTGATAGGGTCCTTCCATAGAGGGGCTCAGCTCTGTTGTGTTTGTGATAGGGTCCTTCCATGGAGGGGCTCAGCTCTGTTGTGTTTGTGATAGGGTCCTTCCATGGAGGGGCTCAGCTCTGTTATGTTTGTGATAGGGTCCTTCCATGGAGGGGCTCAGCCCTGTTGTGTTTGTGATAGGGTCCTTCCATGGAGGGGCTCAGCTCTGTTGTGTTTGTGATAGGGTCCTTCCATGGAGGGGCTCAGCTCTGTTGTGTTTGTGATAGGGTCCTTCCATGGAGGGGCTCAGCTCTGTTGTGTTTGTGATAGGGTCCTTCCATGGAGGGGCTCAGCTCTGTTGTGTTTGTGATAGGGTCCTTCCGTGGAAGGGCTCAGTTTTGCTACTTTGTATTAAAGTCTATGTTGAATTCACAAATTCTTGTAAGACTATTATATTTCTTAGACAATTCTCCACGACATATTTGGCGAGTTTAGACAGGAGCTACAGGGATCTTGGACAGTGGCGTTCCTGGCTGATGACGGTTTCTCCGGACAATCTATTTTATTTATTTGACTAGGCAAGTCAGTTAAGAACAAATTCTTCCTTTCAATGACAGCCTAGGAACAGTGGGTTAACTGCCTGTTCAGGAGCAGAACGACAGATTTGTACCTTGTCAGCTCGGGGATTTGAACTTGCAACCTTTCGGTAACTAGTCCAACTCTCTAACCACTAGTCTACCCTGCCGCCCCAATGAGGAAAGACTGACCCGATTAGGCAGAATTTCCCATCATACCATGAAAATCCTGTAGAATATAGCCGGTTCATGTTGAGAAAGTGAATTGAGTCAGGACTAGAAAAACTATAGGTCGTTTTTGGTAAGACAAAGGGTGTGAATGGACAAATGTGAATAAAGAGCTGAATGAGTGCAAATAAACAGGTGAATGAATAAACGTTTCTCTGTGTTGAAGAAGCCACAATCCAATTGTTTCTTATGGACAGAAAAGAGCAGAGGCTCTGAGCAGTCCGATCAGGTCCATTGTCTACTTGTGACAGACATATGGAGCAAGGAGGAAGAATAAACTGTGTGTGTGTGTCACTAATCTAGAGGAGGGACTGCGCGGCCTCTTTGGGACAGGCAAGGTCATAAAGTTGAGGTTGGGCAAAAGAAGCTATGAATAGATAGAACATTGACATAATAAATGTGTTAATAACCATTCTGGAATGCATAGAACTTGTTAAAGTATTTAAAAAGGCACATATAGTATATAGCCGTGTGTGAGAGATAAAATATACAGATAAACACAAATTATACTATGTGGTTCAAATAAACCTAGGCTGTCTAGAATAAATAGTGACATCAAATAAATAAAGAGGTAGGTGGTATAGTCTAGAGTATATACTAGAGACATTACAGCACCGTGAAGGACGGGCAACTGAAGAGCTCTGTAGCAGCAGAGCCCTGAAGGATAATTATAGCCTGAAGGAAAGGCAGAGGTGTAACATTTCAGAAACTAGGACAGAGAGTGAGTCTGAAGAGACTCTACAAAGTAGAGAAATTATCAATTAGAAATAAAAACAATACGTAACAATAAGATAGGATATATTAAGTAAATAAATAAAGAGATAAGAAAGTGTGGATATTATAAATAGCTGAATTAGAAAACATGAATTAAATAGGATTTAATACACGGAATAAAGTAATAGAATAACTAAACTGATAAAAGGAAAAGAAAACCAGTATAACCCCTAAGCAGAGTATAAATAATAATGATATCTCTGAATGGGATAAACGCACAGTGATATTTGAGGTACTATACTAGAATAAGGCATTAAGTCGTCTGTAGTATTCAGTAATACAGTTGCAGACCTTATAGAGTAGGCTTTAATAGGAGGTATTAAGTGTCGTGACTAATGAATTATTATCTGGGAAAGGGGGTAGGACTGAATCTCCCTGGAATATAGAGATAGTGGAATTTAATAAAGCCATGAAGTCGCTGAAAGAAGCACACATTAATTCAACCAAATTCGGCTTGAATATGAAAGAGCGAATTGGACAATGTTGGGCAACATTACCCGGTAAACGGGGTAAATAAAATAAACGATTCAGGGAGGCAATTATGAATTGGAACATTCAAACAAAACCATAATAAGAAGCTCAACTTACCAGCGTTTTGATGTCAACGTTCTATCAGAAAATACATTACGATGGGGGACATATGTGATTCTGCTCGCCCTCGCAGACGTGCGTAAGGAGATAGCTCCCTGTTTTAGATGTGGAGATCACGGCTATGGAAAGTGTAGTGTCTTAACACTAAGTACTTATTTATACGCTGCTCAAAAAAAATAAAGGGAACACTAAAATAACACATCCTAGATCTGAATGAATGAAATATTCTTATTAAAGACAACAAAATCACACAAATGATCAATGGAAATCAAATTTATCAACCCATGGAGGTCTGGATTTGGAGTCACACTCAAAATTAAAGTGGAAAACCACACTATAGGCTGATCCAACTTTGATGTAATGTCCTTAAAACATGTCAAAATGAGACTCAGTAGTGTGTGTGGCCTCTATGTGCCTGTATGACCTCCCTACAACGCCTGGGCATGCTCCTGATGAGGTGGCGGATCTCCTCCCAGATGTGGACTAAAGCATCCGCCAACTCCTGGATAGTCTGTGGTGCAACGTGGCATTGGTGGATGGAGCGAGACATGATGTCCCAGATGTGCTCAATTGGATTCAGGTCTGGGGAACGGGCTGGCCAGTCCATAGCATCAATGCCTTCCTCTTGCAGGAACTGCTGACACACTCCAGCCACATGAGGTCTAGCATTGTCTTGCATTAGGAGGAACCCAGGGCCAACATATGGTCTCACAAGGGGTCTGAGGATCTCATCTCGGTACCTAATGGCAGTCAGGCTACCTCTGGCGAGCACATGGAGGGCTGTGCGGCCCCACAAAGAAATGCCACCCCACACCATGACTGACCCACCGCCAAACCGGTCATGCTGGAGGATGTTGCAGGCAGCAGAACATTCTCCACGGCATCTCCAGACTGTCACGTCTGTCACATGTGCTCAGTGTGAACCTGCTTTCATCTGTGAAGAGCACAGGGCGCCAGTGGCGAATTTGCCAATCTTGGTGTTCTCTGGCAAATGCCAAACGTCCTGCACGGTGTTGGTCTGTAAGCACAACCCCCACCTGTGGACGCCGGGCCCTCATACCACCCTCATGGAGTCCGTTTCTGACCGTTGGAGCAGACACATGCACATTTGTGGCCTGCTGGAGGTCATTTTGCAGGGCTCTGGCAGTGCTCCTCCTGCTCCTCCTTGCACAAAGGCGGAGGTAGCGGTCCTGCTGCTGGGTTGTTGCCCTCCTACGGCCTCCTCCACGTCTCCTGATGTACTGGCCTGTCTCCTGGTAGCGCCTCAATCCTCTGGACACTACGCTGACAGACACAGCAAACCTTCTTGCCACATCTCGCATTGATGTGCCATCTTGGATGAGCTGCACTACCTGAGCCACTTGTGTGGGTTGTAGGCTCCGTCTCATGCTACCACTAGAGTGAAAGCACCGCCAGCATTCGAAAGTGACCAAAAAATCAGCCAGGAAGCATAGGAACTGAGAAGTGGTCTGTGGTCCCCACCTGCAGAACCACTCCTTTATCGGGGGGGTCTTGCTAAATGCCTATAATTTCCACTTGTTGTCTATTCCATTTGCACAACAGCATGTGAAATTTATTGTCAATCAGTGTTGCTTCCTAAGTGGACAGTTTGATTTCACAGAAGTGTGATTGACTTGGAGTTACATTGTGTTGTTTAAGTGTTCCCTTTATTCTTTTGAGCAGTGTATAATAAGAAAGACTGAATACAAGCAATTGAACTGGAGCTTCACATTTACTCAAACAAGTTAGTACCAGAATAACATAGACCAACACTGTGCATGACCAAGGGTGCTCCATCCTTAAAGTGGACATCAGTAATTAACAGAACAGGAAGAATGTCTGTCAGGTGACACTGGAACTTAGTGCAGTAGCAGGAAATGCCGCTATACAAGAGTTTGCATCTTTTTCAAAAGAGCAACAACAAATGGTTTCTGAGGTTAGTAAGAATGACATTTTCTCCTGGCGGTGTATAGTCTCTGATCGATCAATAAGTGGTTCATAGAAATGACAGTTTATATGTGATGAAAGACGTATTAGATCACGTTTTACCTAACTTCTAGTAAAGTACCGATGGGATTTATAAATAGTCACACTTGGAATAATTTTGTATTAAAACAATAGTTTCAGTGGTGATAAAATACGTGGATGATTTGTTATTAGCGTCGAAAGAAAGTGGAAAATAAACGTATATGAGAAATCACCACCTTGGTCAAATTAGTTGGAGGAAAAGATAAATGTAACATATTTGGTGTTTTCAATTTCTAAGGATACAGATAACCTGGGATCAGGAAGAAACTGTGTTCTGTGGCTAAACTTTCCTCGCTCAGGAAAACGAAAAGTTTTTAGTTTTGTTAGACATTGTTTACCGTAATTCTCTGAAACTGCTAAGAAGCTTATAGAATGAAATCGATATATAATTAATATTATTGGCATTTCTGATTAAAAGGTAAAATTGTGAATGCTAACGAAATGTCTACTTTTCTTTTCCAGAAGAAGGGGTTTCATTTTCTCTGGTCAAAATGTCCTTGGAGACTGCGATACTGGGGAAAGCAGTTAGTGATAGTCGGCAGCTTTAAAATAAAAGTATCTGGATAAGGCTATAAATGGAGTTCCGGATAAGTGTGGCCAGTTCCTATATGTTCTTGACCTATGGTTCACTAGTAGGTACACACCATATGAATATGCGTTAGTTAGGGAATGAATATGCGCTAGTGGATTTATTTTGGAAGGGGTCTTTTCAATTCAGTTTCAAATTGGGTATGCAGAAAGATGGAACTGCTTTTGAAAATGTATTTAAGTTGTTTCTAAAGAAAAGGGAGTGGAAACATTTTAATGGTGTCAAATGCCCTGAATCCTAAGAATTGCCAGTAGGGAGTTATCGTGGAAGGTGACGTCAGAATGCTTAAATGCATGGGAGAGATATTTTTACCACAACAAGTGTGTGTGAAGCTCAACCCACCGGCTGAAGAGTGAAGGTCCACTGTGTCTGACAACCTGTGAACGATATCTGAAATAGACATGCTGGAATGATGTGTGTTGAATTGAGAAGGTTAAAGGAAGCACTAAGGACTGTTATCCCGAATTTATAAAACGTTTTAGTTATGATTTGGGTATAGAACTGTTTAAATTTCCTAGGCCTAGGGAAGCTCTGGAAACTAATCCTGAGATGGGGAGGTTGACAGAATTTACAGAATATTAGATTGAAGGTTTTGTTTCTTTTGTTTTATTATGTCATTAGAATTAGAATTTTAAATTGTATTGAAATAATTAATTGAATAAAAGGTTTATAGTCTGTTTTGCGATTAACACCCAAGGATGGAGAAGAAAGAGACCAACATAATATGGGCATAGATGTAACGAATCTCGTCTGAGGAAGAGTAAGAAGGATCGAACCAATATGCAGCGTGGTAAGTGTCCGTCATAATTTATTGACTGAACGCACAAAACAAAATAACAAAGTGAAATGGAAGAAATTAAAAAGTTCTCTAAGGTGACATACACTAAACAGAAAACAACCACCCACAAACAAGAGTGGGAAAACAGGCTACCTAAGTATGGTTCTCAATCAGAGACAACGATTGACAGCTGCCTCTGATTGGGAACCATACCAGGCCAAACACATAGAAATACCAAACATAGAGCAAAAACATTGAATGCCCACCCAAACTCACGCCCTGACCAACCTAAAATAGACGGTATATTCCGGCAGCGCCGGACAGGCAGGAGACTCCGGCAGCGCCGGCGTGAAGGGTGACTCCGGCAGCACCGGAGTGAAGGGTGACTCCGGCAACTCCTGACTGACGGGCGGCTCTGGCAGCTCCTGACTCCTGACTCCTCCTGTCTCAGCCTCCAGTATTTATGCTGCAGTAGTTTGTGTCGGGGGGCTAGGTTCAGTTTGTTATATCTGGAGTACTTCTCCTGTCCTATCCGGTGTCCTGTGTGAATTTAAGTATGCTCTCTCTAATTCTCTCTTTCTCTAGGAGGACCTGAGCCCTAGGACCAGGCCTCAGGACTACCTGACATGATGACTCCTTGCTGTCCCCAGTCCACCTGGCCATGCTGCTGCTCCAGTTTCAACTGTTCTGCCTGAGATTATTATTATTTGACCATGCTGGTCATTTATGAACATTTGAACATCTTGGCCATGTTCTGTTTTAATCTCCACCCCGCACAGCCAGAAGAGGACTGGCCAGCCCACATAGCCTGGTTCCTCTTTAGGTTTCTTCCTAGGTTTTGGCCTTTCTAGTGAGTTTTTCCTAGCCCCGTGCTTCTACACCTGCATTGCTTGCTGTTTGGGGTTTAAGGCTGTGTTTCTGTACAGCACTTTGAGATATCAGCTGATGTACGAAGGGCTATATAAATAAATTTGATTTGATTTTGATTTGACTGACGGGCGGCTCTGGCAGAGCTGGACAGGAGGGAGAATCTGGCAGCGCTGGACAGGAGGGAGAATCTGGCAGCGCTGGACAGGAGGGAGAATCTGGCAGCGCTGGACAGGAGGGAGACTCTGGCAGCGCTGGACAGGAGGGAGCACCTGGAGGGAGGAGACAGAGAGACAGCCTGGTGCGTGGGGCTGCCACAGGAGGCCTGGTGCGTGGAGGAGGCACCGGATGGACCGGACCGTGGAGGCGCACTGGAGGTCTCGAGCACAGAGCCTGCACTACCTGTCCTGGTTGGATATTCCCAGTAGCCTGGCAAGTGCGGCGGGGTGGAACAGACCGCACTGGGCTGTGCTGGCGAACTGGGGACCCCGTGCGTAGGGCTGGTGCCATATACCCTGGGCAGAGGAGACGTACTGGAGACCAGATGCGCTGAGCCGGCCTCATTTCTCCTGGCTCGATGCCCACTCTAGCCCGGCCGATACGAGGCGCTGCGATGTAGCGCACCAGGCTATGCCTGCGCACTGGGGATACCGTGCGCCTCACGGCATAACACGGTGCCTGCCCGGTCCACCTCTCGCCACGGTAAGCACGGGGAGTTGGCTCAGGTCTCCTACCTGACTTAGTCCCACTCCCCTTGTGCCGCCCCCCCAATACATTTTTGGGGCAGCCTCTCCTCCCTGTTGCGCTGCCGTGCTAACTCCTCATAACGCCGCCACTCGGCTTTGGCTGCCTCCAGCTCTTCCCGGGGGCGGCGATATTCCACAGCCTGTGCCCAGGGTCCCCTACCGTCCAAAATCTCCTCCCAAGTCCAGGAGTCCAAAACCCTCTGCTCCTGGTTACCACGCTGCTTGGTCCGGTTGTGGTGGGTGGTTCTGTAACGAATCTCCTCTTTGTCTGAGGAAGAGTAAGAAGGATCGGACCAATATGCAGCGTGGTAAGTGTCCGTCATAATTTGTTGACTGAACGCACAAAATAAAATAACAAAGTGAAATGGAAGAAACGAAACAGTTCTGTAATGTGACATACACTAAACAGAAAACAACCACCCACAAACAAGAGTGGGAAAACAGGCTACCTAAGTATGGTTCTCAATCAGAGACAACGATTGACAGCTGCCTCTGATTGGGAACCATACCAGGCCAAACACATAGAAATACCAAACATAGAACAAAAACATTGAATGCCCACCCCAACTCACGCCCTGACCAACCTAAAATAGAAACATACAAAAGGAACTAAGGTCAGGACGTGACAATAGAACTAAACGGATGGATGTTTTCCCCAGGTTTAGTTACATTACAAGTAGTGGTAATTTATTGCAAACATGCAGTTATTATAATTTATTTTTCTCTTTTCTTGTTTGATCTATTTATTTTTGTTTTGAGGAACAAAAGTGTGTATACTGAGTGACTGTTATAAATTTACTAAAATTGGGACAGCAGGTTAGCCTAGTGGTTAGAGCATTGGACTAGTAACCGGAAGGTTGCAAGTTCAAACCCCCGAGCTGACAATGTACAAATCTGTCGTTCTGCCCCTGAACAGGCAGTTAACCTGTTCCTAGGCTGTCATTGAAAACAAGAATTTGTTCTTAACTGACTTGCCTAGTTAAATAAAGGTGAAATTAACAATTTTGTATGTATCAAACTATGGAAGGAAATTAGGAGTAGTGACTTATGTATTATGGGAACTGCATTGGGGATCTGAGGGGGCTCATAAATGAAGGTTATGATAGTGGAGGGTGTTATTTCTAGAGATTGTATATTATTAGAGGAGATAACTCACAGAAAAGGAAGGACATCTGGCTGTATAAATTATAGAAATATAAAATATAGGGACAATTCCAAAGTAAATTGAACATTACACATACCTAGATTATGGTAAAAGTGGTGGCATTTTGAACACTATAGTAAAAGTTTAAGAAACCTATGACATAGAGTTTTGTTAAGATTGGATATTCTTCCAACTGGAAGACACTTGACTGATTACATGTTATTCTTACGGCAGTTGCTGTAGGGACCATCATTTGGCTATCATTATGTATAAATATATCTGTGGCAGGAGGCGAGGTATTTGATACAGAATGTTTACATAGGACTGTTATTTAAATATTACAAATTAGTGATCTTGCTATAAGCAGAAAGTCTGTTGTCAGGAAATAAGCCATGTGTTAGTGTGTATGTCCTCAGGAAAAAAGCCAGAAATAACCAAGGGTATGGGCTGAATTCTGGAGACTGAGTGTACATCAAGATACACCAGGCTGGGGGTATACTTATTACAGCACCTGCAGTGGTAAAGATTGTCATGTCTCTCTTCGGTGGGTGAATAATTCTCACAAGAAGTAAGGTCCAGCTGAATAATGGGTGAGCTTGAAAACACCATGACAGAGGATGCGGAACCAGAGAGAGAGAGAGAGAGAAAGAGAGAGAAAGACTAGCTTCCACTGTAGACATACTGGGTTGGGTTTGGGAGCTACTTGTTCTATTTGTTAATGCAACATGTGAAAAAGGATAGATTTTAGGGTAATTGTACTCTAAACAACATGTTGAAGGCATTGATGTGAAAGCATATACAGTGTTGAATTATTTCAAGAAGAGATCATGTTAATTAAGGATATGCATATGCTTATCAGTTGAAATGGAGCAGATGGGAAACAAAGTGAAAATGACATGATTTGGGAACATCTCTCAGAACCTGGGGCCAAAAGGGGAAGACTGGGTGGAAGCGTGAGGAAGCTTATTAGAGCTTTTATTTTTGTGGAGTCCGGCAGAAAAGTATCCTGGAGGCATAGAGTCAGGTGAAGATTAAGTAGGAATTGTCATGATCTCAGATTTCGGTATTCATGAAAATATTTATGCATAACATATCACATTGTCAATACTGTTATGTTTTGTTTTTGCTTTCCAAGTCTGATGCTAACATATCTCTCTTCGGGACCAGAAGGAGAGGTGGTCACCAGCTTCAGCTGGAATGTCAGTTTGTTGTGTGATGAGTGATGGAAGTAAGAGGGTGTATGGTGTAATCATAGAACAGAGGCCATAAGTCTCTAAGTTTGACTGCCTCACAGAAAGAAGGCAGAAACCTGAACCAGGACCAGAGGTTCCACGTCTGGTGATCCAAGGTGACCAGGTCCTAGTGTTCCGGAAGAATGGAATGAGCCAAGGAGGGAGGGTCCCTACAAGGTGGCTCGAACAACGTCAACTGCTGTCCAGGTGAAAGGAAGCAACACATGATACTATCTAAACCACTGTACCAAAGTCCCGTCAGAAAGGAAGGTCCACTAGGTCATGAAAACGCAGAGAATGCTGACACACCAGGTGGGTGTCCAAAGAGAACGGGAACCGAGGAGAACGATGCGCCAGGCAGGGGCCAGGCAGGAGCCAGGAAGAAACCAAAGGAGAAGTGGATCTTGGAGCATCTTCCAACAGCTAACAGACACTCTCTCCTGAATATCCAGAGAGTCCGGGGTTGGGGGAGAGTGACATGCCTGCTACCCCTAAAATCAAATCAAATCAAATGTTATGTCACATACACATGGTTAGCAGATGATAATGCGAGTGTAGCGAAATGCTTGTGCTTCCAGTTCCGACAATGCAGTAATAACCAACAAGTAATCTAAGTAACAAGTTTTGGAATTGGAACTAATTTCTTATACACAGTGTAAGGGGATAAAGAATATGTACATAAAGATATGAATGAGTGATGGTGCAGAGCAGCATAGGCAAGATACAGTAGATGGTATCAAGTACAGTATATACATATGAGATGAGTATGTAAACAAAGTGGCATAGTTAAAGTGGCTAGTGATACATGTATTACATAAGGATGCAGTAGATGATAGAGTACAGTATATACGTATACATATGAGATGAATAATGTAGGGTATGTAAACATTATATTAGGTAGCATTGTTTAAAGTGGCTAGTGATATATTTTACATCCTTTCCCATCCATTCCATATATTGAAGTGGCTGGAGTTGAGTCAGTGTGTTGGCAGGAGCCACTCAATGTTAGTGGTGGCTGTTTAACAGTCTGATGGCCTTGAGATAGAAGCTGTTTTTCAGTCTCTCGGTCCCAGCTTTGATGCACCTGTACTGACCTCGCCTTCTGGATGATAGCGGGGTGAACAGGCAGTGGCTCGGGTGGGTGATGTCCTTGATGATCTTTGTGGCCTTCCTGTAACATCGGGTGGTGTAGGTGTCCTGGAGGGCAGGTAGTTTGGCCCCGGTGATACGTTGTGCAGACCTCACTACCCTCTGTAGAGCCTTAAGGTTGTGGGCGGAGCAGTTGCCGTACCAGGCGGTGATACAGCCCACCAGGATGCTCTCGATTGTGCATCTGCTGCGCCTTCTTCACGATGCTGTCTGTGTGAGTGGACCAATTCAGTTTGTCTGTGATGTGTATGCCGAGGAACTTAAAACTTACTACCCTCTCCACTACTGTTCCATCGATGTGGATAGGGGGGTGTTCCCTCTGCTGTTTCCTGAAGTCCACAATCATCTCCTTAGTTTTGTTGACGTTGAGTGTGAGGTTATTGTCCTGACACCACACTCCGAGGGCCCTCACCTCCTCCCTGTAGGCCGTCTCGTCGTTGTTGGTAATCAAGCCTACCACTGTTGTGTCGTCCGCAAACTTGATGATTGAGTTGGAGGCGTGCGTTGCCGCGCAGTCGTGGGTGAACAGGGAGTACAGGAGAGGGCTCAGAACGCACCCTTGTGGGGCCCCAGTGTTGAGCATCAGCGGGGTGGAGATGTTGTTGCCTACCCTCACCACCTGGGGGCGGCCCGTCAGGAAGTCCAGTACCCAGTTGCACAGGGCGGGGTCGAGACCCAGGGTCTCGAGCTTGATGACGAGCTTGGAGGGTACTATGGTGTTAAATGCCGAGCTGTAGTCGATGAACAGCATTCTCACATAGGTATTCCTCTTGTCCAGATGGGTTAGGGCAGTGTGCAGTGTGGTTGAGATTGCGTCGTCTGTGGACCTATTTGGGCGGTAAGCAAATTGGAGTGGGTCTAGGGTGTCAGGTAGGGTGGAGGTGATATGGTCCTTGACTAGTCTCTCAAAGCACTTCATGATGACGGAAGTGAGTGCTACGGGGCGGTAGTCGTTTAGCTCAGTTACCTTAGCTTTCTTGGGAACAAGAACAATGGTGGTACCTTGTGTGGCAGACCTCCCTGACGGAAGCCCTCTACAGTGGGACCCCGAAGTACCACCAACAGAATGGGAACGACTCTTCCCTGAAATCAATGCCTTTCCAGATGGAAGCCCAGTCCAGTCAGAGGAGGGAACCTCGGGGGAAGGAACAGAAGGGGAGACCCCACAAGGAGTAGGAGAAGGCTCACAGGCTGAAGAAGAGGGGGATTTACCTACAATTGACTTTTCAGTTCTCTTAGAGACTAGTACACCAACTAAGACAATAACAAGACCACAAGAAAGTGGGTTGATGCAGAAAATCTGGACATCTGTTTACTGGGGTAGCCATGATGAAGAAACTACCCCAGAATCAAACATTGACCAAAAATGTAGAAAAGCAGTAAAGAATGACTTGTGTAAGTGGGCAAAGTACACAACAGCTAATCATCGGATGGACAAATGCATTTTGTGTAGTAAATCAACTTTGTCTGATCTTTTAATAGTACCTGAACTTGCATCATTTGAAGAATGTGTTAAATGTAACATGTATTCAGAGAAAATACTACATTCCTTGGTGTAACAGAATGCAGGTTGGCATTAGGTAACATTAAAGGCAGAAGTGAATTAAATAAAAATGTGTTGGGAGAACATGAATGTGCAATATATGACATAAGAACTGAATTGAATGGTCCTCCTCATAGTGATAAGTTTACTATTGTAAAAAGTAAATATGAATGTTTCTACAGCTATGGAGATAATGGGATAGATGTGGGAAACACTATAGTTAATTGTTAAACTATTTGGGTGTTAGAAACTGCAGGAGTTAGTAAATTTGATAAAGGAATGATTGTGAATCACAAAGGTAAATGTGGTAATATAACTCAAGTAACATTATGTCTTGAAATGTTAAAGAATCAGGATTAAGGAATAGCTGATAGTTTCTGGATGTGTGGGCATACTACATGCTCATTGCTTCTTCACAGTAAGAGTTTTCTGTTTGTTTCTGACTGGATCTTTTACTCCTATCTGTGTTATTGATTGGTGATGTTTGGTTCAGTTGGGTTGTGTGCCTTATTCATTTTATCTTCTATTTGTATGTATATAGTTGATGTTCATTTTGCCTCCATCCTCTTGGTGTTTTTTAAAGTGTTTTTGTGTGAGACTGTGTAGTCTCAGAGTCACCACACCTACAGGCAACAGTAGCTGACGTATAGTCAAAATGTGAAATATGTGCGCAAAATAACATATGCAAAGAATTTTTGGGTCAACCTACAGTGACATTGGGTCTCATCCTTCGAAAGGAATTTTGCCGGAATGCTGGGAACATGAGTGAAGACAAAACGCAAGCTTTGGGTGGGTGGGTGGGTGGGTAATACCCAGGCGAAGGAGATGGCACTGTATGGAAGGGAGTTTAGTCCAACGGTAGATATTCCTGTAAATGCACCATGGCTCCTCCCGGCTCCTGTAGTTGATCTAGAAGTATTGTAGAGACTACAGAAAGATAGGGAGGGAGTTTATCCATCTGATTTGTTAATAGACGTCTGGATACTGTGTATCAGGATTTTGTGGCGATTTACTCAGATGGTTCAAAAGATCCAAGGATGTACTGGGTCAGCATTTGTAGTGCAGGAATGTGGGGTGGCAGTCAGGAAACGTTTATTACAGATCATCTGGCTGTATATACGGCAGAGCTGATGGCCATACTGTTTGCCTTGCAGTGGGTGGAGGAAGTCAAGCCAGACAGAGTAGTTATTTGATCTGATTCATGTGCAGTGTTGATTAGTCTCCAGTCCTTTAGGTCATGTAGCAGAGACCTGCATTATGAGGTGTTACAAACCCATGGCAGGATTAGACAGATGGGTTACAGATAAGATTTACTTTGGTCCCAGCCCATGTTGGGGTGGAGGGGAATGAGGCAGTTGATGTACTGGCTAAACAAGCACTTAGTAGTGGGGATGTTGATGTGGTAGTTTCAATGAGCAAGGCAGAGGCAAAAAGCCTGATATGGACACTGATGGTGCAGAGATGGCAGGAGCAGTGGAATAGAGATACTAAGGGCAGGCATTTATTTCAAGTACAGAGGAAAATCGGGGAGGGGAGGACGGCAGGAAGGGACAGAAGAGAGGAGGCTATTTTTTACTATATTAAGGATGGGACACATCTGGTTGAATAACACCTTAAATGTGATAGGAACGCATCCAACAGGAAAGTGTGATTGTTGCCAGGAAAGAGAGACAGTGGAGCATGTATTGCTACAGTGTGGGCAGTATCAGAGATCTGGTATGAGGGAGAAGGGGATACAGGAAATTAGTTTAGAGTATATTGAATAGAACACACTTTTTTCCCCTTATTTGTAAAAAAACAAATATATATTGATTATTAAAACTTGCAGGGAAGCTGCTCAACATCTACATCACATTAGTCATCTAACAGTCTCCCACCCAGAGAGACCCACTGAAGCACACTTTCCTATTTATGCTATTTGTATTCCTCCTCAAGTTTGGATCCTATATATTGGGCAGACAGACCAGATCCCTACCTCCTCCCACTGCCACCTGCCTCCTCTATGTTTGTGTTAATGCTATAGTCATTTGGTTGTAATCTTGGATTGAACAGACTTTCCGTCATTAGATATAGTCTAAAATATTGTATCTTTTTTAAGAGCAACCGGGCTGGCAGGTATGAGTTAGCATATCCGAGTCTCTGGCCCACACTCCAGCACAGTAGGTGGCAGTAATGCTCCATATCGTTGGATGTCAACCGCCGATAATCCCCACCGAAGAAGAAGACAAGCTTGCCTTGTGGTAGCTGGCTAGCTGGAAGATCTCTTCCTGTTGTCCAATTCATTTTCAGTTAAGGCTATTTTCAAGAATGCCACCTAAGGGGAAAGGTGGCAAGGAGGCAGGGAAAGGTGGCAAGGAGGCAGGGAAAGGTGGCAAGGGGGGGAAAGGTCTGTTTATTCTTCACTAAATCGACAAAGCATGTTGGATTGAGAACATGCTAACTAGCTAGCCAACTGAAATACACAGCATGTGTGCAGTTCAGTGGCAGTTAGTTAGCAGACAGGAAACGTTAGGTATCTCCATGTAAGTCATGTTATTATGTTGAATGTCATCATTCAGGTGGAGCTGCTGCGGGGGGAGGTGACAAAGAAAAAAAGGAAGAGAAGACGATTAAAGGAGGCACTTCTGTTAAGGTGGATAGCTATGCTAGTTACTCTATGCAATGCTACATTCTAGCTACACCATATAGTCTTTAGCTACACTATATGTGTTCTTATGTAAGTATAGACAGCTAGCTAAATTGACTGACTACTGTTTTAACGTATTCCCCAGGTCAGACATATCCTGTGTGAAAAACATGGTAAATGTATGGAGGCGATGGAGAAACTGAAGGCTGGGGTTCGCTTCAGTGAAGTGGCCTCACAGTACAGTGAAGACAAAGCCAGACAAGGGGTAAGAGAGCAGTTCCCATGCACCAACTAACATACATGAACCTATTGGTTTATCATGTATAGGTATAGGGTGCTGTCTGCTAGTACCTAAAAGGTCCACTGGATGGCATCCTCTTTGTCTTGCTGTCTGTTAGGGTGAGAGAACTGGGGGGAATATTCATTTGTCACAGACTGTTGGAACATTTTGGTCTGTTGCAAAACTTTTTTTTTTGCAACGGAAACCGTTTACTCTGGGAACAAGACAGACGTAAAAGCAATGAAATGGGAGAGACCTACCCGAATCTGTCCAATAGAACCGCATTTCCCATTTTGGAGTGAATCGTTTCCATTGCAAAACATTTTGCAACAGTGTCTGACTTATAAATACACCTGTTTTAGCCTTGTGTGACTGTGGCAATATTGACTGTAGTGTTATCCTGATGGGGACAGGGTGATCTGGGCTGGATGATAAGAGGGTCTATGACCGGACCCTTCCAGGATGCTGCCTTCGCCCTACCCAACAGCACCATGGACAAACCCATTTACACAGACCCCCCCGTGAAAACCAAGTTTGGCTACCACATCATCATGGTGGAAGGGAAGAAATGACCCGAAGGCTGGTGGCGGTAATGCCCCATTAACAACCGCCGTTAAACCCCATCGAAGAAGAATGACCCGAAGGAAATATCCACTACTCTTCACGTTGACATTGGGACACTCTGCTTTCTCTCAGAGGAGATGGCACAATCAATTTTTGTTTTCTTTTTTTTCTTGCATAATGTTTTTCATGTCCTGGTAATGGCACAACAAAAGCTCAAAATTAAATGCTCTGTAAAGAGACACGGGCTATTAAGATGTATTTTATTTATTTATTTCACCTTTATTTAACCAGGTAGGCAAGTTGAGAACAAGTTCTCATTTACAATTGCGACCTGGCCAAGATAAAGCAAAGCAGTTCGACCCATACAACGACACAGAGTTACACATGGAGCAAAACAAACATACAGTCAATAAACAGTATAAACAAGTCTATATACGATGTGAGCAAATGAGGTGAGATAAGGGAGGTAAAGGCAAAAAAAGGCCATGGTGGCAAAGTAAATACAATATAGCAAGAAAAACACTGGAATGGTAGATTTGCAATGGAAGAATGTGCAAAGTAGAAATAAAAATAATGGGGTGCAAAGGAGCAAAATAAATCAATTAAATACAGTAGGGAAAGAGGTAGTTGTTTGGGCTAAAATATAGGTGGGCTATGTACAGGTGCAGTAATCTGTGAGCTGCTCTGACAGTTGGTGCTTAAAGCTAGTGAGTGAGATAAGTGTTTCCGGTTTCAGTGCTTTTTGTAGTTCGTTCCAGTCATTGGCAGCAGAGAACTGGAAGGAGAGGCGGCCAAAGAAAGAATTGGCTTTGGGGGTGACTAGAGAGATATACCTGCTGGAGCGTGTGCTACAGGTGGGAGATGTTATGGTGACCAGCGAGCTGAGATAAGGGGGGACTTTACCTAGCAGGGTCTTGTAGATGACATGGAGCCAGTGGGTTTGGCGACGAGTATGAAGCGAGGGCCAGCCAACGAGAGCGTACAGGTCGCAATGGTGGGTAGTATATGGGGCTAAGGTGACAAAACGGATTGCACTGTGATAGACTGCATCCAATTTGTTGAGTAGGGTATTGGAGGCTATTTTGTAAATGACATCGCCAAAGTCGAGGATTGGTAGGAGGGTCAGTTTTACAAGGGTATGTTTGGCAGCATGAATGAAGGATGCTTTGTTGCGAAATAGGAAGCCAATTCTAGATTTAACTTTGGATTGGAGATATTTGATATGGGTCTGGAAGGAGAGTTTACAGTCTAACCAGACACCTAAGTATTTGTAGTTGTCCACGTATTCTAAATCAGAGCCGTCCAGAGTAGTGATGTTGGACAGGCGGGTATGTACTCCTGTCTGTAGCTAATAAAAAGTGGTGTAATTTTTTACACTGGTGGTCAATTAAACAAACATTGTCAAATGTATGTGAATGAATGCCCATTGAGTTTGTTGCAGAAACATACTTCGGATACAAAGTTGTCCACTGCTTTCAGAACAAACATGATACAATTAATGTTTGATATTACCTTGCTTTTCAGTCATGCAATCAACGGTATACCACTTACATCCCAAGTAATTGAATGACCTAAAGTTAGATACATTCTATAATGAACCTAAAAGTAGGAATCCCGCTTCGACAGCTCATTGGCCCAGAAATATGGAATCAGATGACGTATTGTTTCCGGGTTCCCTTTCTGGCGGAGATCACAAAAGGTAACTTTCGGTCAATTCGTTTCGGCAAGAGGGATCGACTGATCGGGTTTAGCTGCTGAAGGTAAGAATGTTGTAAGCTTGCCAGGTAAATGGGTGTCAATTGCTAGCTGGCTGCTGTAATCTTATCAACAATGTAATCCCTATGTAGATAATTGAGGCTAATTTAAATGGCTAATATAAATATCTGTCTGCATTCATCTCTAAAACAGTCGACTGCTAAAATGAAAGCACGTAGAATGTCTATTTTGAAGATCAAAATATGTTTACTTGTAACGTCAGTGAACTGAAACTAGTTATTGTAATATGTGTGGCCCTCTGGGCTGTCTGTCAAATTGGGAAATTTGAAGAACACTAAGCAGTGTCACTTTCAGTCGTTTATCCGTTTACCAACAGCCTGGCCTACTCGCAGTAAGCAGCGTTGAATTGCACCTGGGTGTTGAGCAAAGTTGTGTTCTCTGTTGATGTGCAAATTTGACTGCAATCAGGTGGCAACTTTTTTTTAAACAAAATTATGTTTGTGGGTGGGTATACTTTGTGGAACGTTCCAACAGGAAACTGTTCCATAAACATAAGGTTGCAAACAACGCACACAGTTTATAGCAGCAGAATAAGATACCGGGTAGGGAGTGGGCTTATTTTAATTACATTTTTCACTCGCCACGTTTTATTCCTGAAAAATGTCTGTCCTCACTCTGGTAGCCTATGGACAAACATTAAGAATAAGCTACGCGGTGATTTGATGCCTATTCGGCAGCTAGTTAGTTAGGTCAATTGATCATGCTACTGTGTGTGCGTTGTTTGTTGGCAAAATTGTTCTTAAATTTTTGGAACAGTTTCCTGTTCAAACGTTACACAAATTATACCCCCGTTGCTTTGCTGTATGATGGATGCGTCACATGATATAATCACGAGCCATATAAATAGATTGCCTAGTCTCATGCCTAGTCTGGATTCATAAAATGAAAGAAAATAAACTTGTCCACATTTAGATCATGCCTTCTGTGTATGGCAACAACAGTGACTTCAGCTCTGTCTCTCCGGTCCACTTGTCAGTGTGTAGTCCAATCAAAGGATGCTATCCAGGTTTTATGTTTAAGCCAGTTCTGATGGCTTAAAGAGCAGTCATCGTGACCAGGAGTATCCCAGTACTCTGACCCTGATCAGCTCATCATGGGGTGAGCTGGGATGATATCATTGGTTGTGACTGGCTTCATCTTCTTCAGTTGGCTGAGCTGTGGACATTGGTCAGTGAGTCAACTGGCTACTGGGGCTGGGTCTCAACACTGTGTCGTGGCTTCTTCTCCTCATCTCCTTCAGGAGAGTATACTGGGTGTGTTCCCACAACTTTGCTACCACCTGTCCTGCCCTTCTCTGCCAGATCCGTGATCGTGGAGAGGACCCGAGGAAAGGAAGCTAGTTAATAAGACACAGCCGGAGTAGCCTATATGAGGACCCAGAGCACAGTAGACGGGGTTGGTTGTTCACAGGGAGAGGTAATTCAGGCATTGGAGGAGTTGAAGGCAAAGGTAATTTCCACACTCTGGCTGCACCCTGTCCTCACATAGGAAGGCTAACCTAGGGAGCAAGAGGCCAGCACTGGGAGAGAGGTGCTGTGTGTTTATACACATTTGACCGTACTTGTGAGTACCAAAAGTCAGCGCAAAACTAAGTCTATCAGAATTGAGACATTTAGCTAATTCTCACTTGTAAAAAGGCTATTTTAGGCTTAAGAGTTAGTTAGAGTAAGGGGTTCAGGGAAAATACTATGTTGACTGGGAATCCATTCCCTTGTTAATGACGCCTCAGGCATGTGACATACTGTACTCTAAACTACCAGTCAGTGTAGAAAACCTCTTGTCAAAATAACAAGCGGTCTAGAGCAGGTAGACAAGAGAATCCTAACCTAATGATGTTATTGATAGATCCAACCTGACCATCACTGCTCTGTCTGTTTTCACTTACCCTTTTCTCACATATATTAATACCTTTTATTTTGTGTTCCAACAATAGGCTTACTCTGTTTGGATTGAGAGGACTTAAAACCAGACGGCATCAGCCTAAAATAAGCCCCTACTTGTCTCTGGATCCTTGGCATTGATAAGGCTCATCTCCTCTTGGGTTTTACCTGACACACTGATATTTAAACCCCCCCCCCAATCCAATATGGGTCTCCACCAATCAGAGCTCCACTCCCTGCTCCTCCTCCCCCTCCACCTCGTGGTGTGGCTGTACTCCTTCCTTTCCTTCCTGCCCTGGTACTACTTCACCAGGGCTGGGGAGAAGAGAACCCGGGCCACACGGGTCAAGGCTCGCTCCATCTCCGGGCACTCCGAGGGGCCGTACCGCTGTGTAGACCGCTTCCAGAGCTTGGCCACAGAAGACTTCCCTGGGAAAGACACGCTGGACAAACTGTTCCAGCAAGCTGTACAGCGCTTTGGGGACTCTGACTGTCTAGGGACAAGAGAGGTACTGAGTGAGGAGAATGAGCCCCAGCCCAGCGGAAAGGTCTTTAAGAAGGTAACCTATATGAATACGCCTGTTATAGTGCTACGTACGCCTGCCATAGTGCTCCTGTAAGTTGCTCTGGATAAGAGCATCTGCTAAATGACTAAAATGTAAAGGTCGTAATTCTACATACGCCTGTCGTAATGTCGCGTTTACGCGCTCGTCTGAACTCTGAAATTTTCTGATGTGCTAACTGGTTGAACGTGGCACGTGTATAACTTCAACCAGTTAGAAATGTCAGTTTCTTAGTTCCGACTAGCATTTGAACGAGGCGTTAATGCTACACAGGTTTTAATGCAACGCGCCCGGCAGTGCTGCACAGTGCCACAAATGCCTATTGTTGTGCTCAGTTCAAATGAAGCTGCATATGTCTCCGAAAAGCTGTCTCTCTTCGCCACATTATCTTCACCCAGCTCTAGCTGACCCAAAATTAACAAGGAAGCACACTCTTCCTCTATTCAAATAGGAGAAGAGTGCCTGCCAAATTACAAAAATTCAAATCGACGAACAGGTGACAGTCTCCTCTCTTGCAGCTGATTCTGGGGGAGTACCGCTGGCTGTCCTACCAGCAGGTAGACTCTGTAGTGAGTTACATGGGCAGCGGGTTGGCAGCACTGGGCCAGCAGTCTAAGAGTATGGTTGCCATCTTCTGTGAGACGAGAGCTGAGTGGATGATCTCTGCTCAGGCCTGCTTCAGATACAACTTCCCATGTGAGTACTGTACCCTGGGGCTTCCCAAATGGCACTCTATTCCCTACCTACGTAGTGCACTACTTTATACCTAAAGTAGTGCACTACATAAGGAATAGGGTGCGTTCTGGGAGGAGATGGAAGGCTCAACATGATTAGATGAAGCCAACTAAACAACAACAGGGCTTTTCTTTCCAGAAAGTTTGATTAATCATAGTCATGTTGGCCTGGTGTTGGGATATCGATAACATATAAAGATATCTTTAAATAGAGGTACATTGTATTAGATTATAATGCCTTTTGTACACTAACATTGGAATACATTTTGTTCAGGTCAGCACATAACAAATACATTTGTACCCTGTCATGTACCCGGCCAGTCAGTACCCTGTCATGTACCCGGCCAGTTCGGTACCCTGTCATGTACCCGGCCAGTTCGGTACCCTGTCATGTACCCGGCCAGTTCGGTACCCTGTCATGTACCCGGCCAGTCAGTACCCTGTCATGTACCCGGCCAGTTCAGTACCCGGCCAGTTCAGTACCTTGTCATGTACCCGGCCAGTTCAGTACCTTGTCATGTACCCGGCCAGTTCAGTACCCGGCCAGTTCAGTACCCGGCCAGTTCAGTACCCTGTCATGTACCCGGCCAGTTCAGTACCCTGTCATGTACCCGGCCAGAATGACCGTAACACAATGTCCAAAGTGCATTGCCATTGCTCTGTGTTTACACAGTGGTGACGTTCTATGCGACACTGGGAGAGGAGGCGGTGGCGTTTGGACTGAACGAGACAGGAGTCACACACCTCATCACCAGCACAGAACTACTGGAGACCAAACTGAAGGTGAGCTACAATCACCTGACCGAGAACATATAACCCTACAATGGCTCTGTTGGGTTGAAACATGGTAGTGCAGCAGAGTTGAGGGTTTGACCGAATGGACAGAATATACGCTGAGTTTACAAAACATTTTTTCCATGACATAGACTGAACAGGTGAATCCAGGTGAAAGCTATTATCCCTTATTGAAGTGGATTAAACAAGTGACATCAATAAGTGTAGATGAAGGGGAGGAGACTGGTTAAAGAAGGATTTTTAAGCCTTGAGACAATTGAGACATGGATTGTGTATGTGCCATTCAAAGGTTGAATGGGCAAGACAAAATATTTAAGTGCCTTTGAAACCGGTATGGTAGTAGGTGCCAGGCGCACCGGTTTGTGTAAAGAACTGCAACGCTGCTGGGTTTTTCACACAACAGTTTCTCGTGTGTGTCAAGAATGGTCCACTACCCAAAGGACATCCAGCCAACTTGACACAACTGTGGGAAGCAGTGGAGTCAACATGGGCCAGCATCCCTGCGGAACGCTTTCAACACCTTGTAGGGTCCATGAGGCTGTCTGAGGGCAAACGGGAGGATGCAACTGTTCCAAATGTTTGTGCACTCCGTAGTAAACGTATGTGCCAACTAGCTTCAATTTTCAGTCTTTCACATGTGTTGCAATTGTCTATTTGCCAACCGTAGCTAAGTCGCGTGTCTGAATTGGAAATAGTTTTTTTTTGTTTTTGTTTTTTTGCATATCCAAACTTTCCCAGAGACGCCCTTGGAGAGTGGGGTCACGGACAGGGATGCATTTCTACTAGCTAATTGAACTTTTCTCCTCCCTCTATTCTTCATAGGGTGTTCTCTCTCAGATCCCCAAGCTGAAACACATCATCTCTGTAGACCAGAGGAGGGTCAGTACAGAGGGATACCCACCTGGTCTCGCCATTCACAGCATGACATCAGTACAGGAGCTGGGGTCACAGCCTGACAACTGTGAGTAACACCAGAGTACTGCATGAGAAACGCTATGAAAATGACACAAGTAATGTTAGAGCATGGTTTTGGTCCATACCAGCACTAAAACACTTGATTCAACTAATTATCAAATTTATTTTTCACATACTCATGGTTAGCAGATGTTAATGCGAGTGTAGCGAAATGCTTGTGCTCCTAGTTCCAACAATGCAGTAATAACCATTGAGTAATCTAACCTAACAATTCCACAACTACTACCTTATACACACAGGTGTAAAGGGATGAAGAATATGTACATAAAGATATATGAATGAGTGATGGTACAGAACGTCATAGGCAAGATGCCTTAGATGGTATCGAGTACAGTATATACATATGAGATGAGTAATGTAGGGTATGTAAACATTATATTAAGTGTCATTGTTTAAAGTGACTAGTGATCCATTTTTTTACATGTATGGCAGCAGCCCCTCAATATTAGTGGTGGCTGTTTAACAGTCTGATGGCCTTGAGATAGAAGCTGTTTTTCAGTCTCTCGGTCCCTGCTTTGATGCACCTGTACTGACCTCGCCTTCTGGATGATAGCGGGGTGAACAGGCAGTGGCTCGGGTGGTTGTTGTCCTTGATGATCTTTATGACCTTCCTGTGACATCGGGTGGTGTAGGTGTCCTGGGGGGCAGGTAGTTTGCTCCCGGTGATGCGGTGTGCAGCCCTCACTACCCTCTGGAGAGCCTTACGGTTGTGCGCGGAGCAGTTGCCGTACCAGGCAGTGATACAGCCCGACAGGATGCTTTCGATTGTGCATCTGTAGAAGTTTGTGAGTGCTTTTGGTGTTGAGCCAAATTTCTTCAGCCTCCTGAGGTTGAAGAGGCGCTGCTGCGCATTCTTCACCACGCTGTCTGTGTGAGTGGACCATTTCAGTTTGTTTGTGATGTGTACGCCAAGGAACTTTACTTTCTACCCTCTCCACTACTGTCCCGTCGATGTGGATAGGGGGGTGCTCCCTCTGCTGTTTCCTGAAGTCCACAATCATCTACTTTGTTTTGTTGACGTTGCGTGTGAGGTCATTTTCCTGACACCACACTCCGAGAGCCCTCACCTCCTCCCTGTAGGCCGTCAACAAGCTTGATGATTGAGTTGGGGGTGTGCATGGCCACGCAGTCGTGGGTGAACAGGGAGTACAGGAGAGGGCTCAGAACGCACCCTTGTGGGGCCCCAGTGTTGAGGATCAGCGGGGTGGGGATGTTGTTACCTACCTGGGGGCGGCCCGTCAGGAAGTCCAATTATCAATAGCTTAATTGGCCAAATCGGGTGTGTAAGAACTGTTGAACCAATGGCTGTCTGTTACAGTGAAGTGAGACCTGTTAAACTAACCAATGTCTCTGTTACAGTGGCTAGGCCGGTGGTGAGTCCTCAGCCATCAGACCTGGCTGTAGTGATGTACACCAGTGGTTCTACAGGCAGACCCAAAGGAGTCATGGTCATCCACAGCAACCTCACCGCTGGAATGACCGGACAGTGTGAACGCATCCCTGGCCTGGGGTGAGTGACAGTTGGGTTTAGTAGTTTTACATGGGGGAGAATAGGCTCTCTCCCTCCCTGCCTCCCGAGGCACCCCCTTAACCCATACCCATAACTCAGGGATTCTCAAACTTTTTTGATAGCATATTTATCAGGGACCCCCTCATAATCACAAAACTCAAGTGAGATGAAAAAATAGCATACAAGGAGTTTTACTATGATAATATGATATAAGGAACATATTTAAGGTGCACCTCTTGGAATTGGAGAGAACATTTTGCCGTTTTCAAGCGTATTTTGTCATGGGACAGAGGTTTTGTTGTTGCAGCTTTAAAGCTAATATTCTACACATTTTTTTTAATGAGGCAGAGAACTTTGCAGTTTTTAAAATTACACCTATGGGGGGAATACAAGAAATATTGATTTTAAAATATTTAATTGGTGGAGTACTGTGGATACCAATATCCCTGTGAGCCTCCCAGGCCCTGTTGTCCGTACCTCTGGCAGTGTCTATGGGGGTCCCACAGGGTTAAATTCTCAGGCCGAATCTCTTCTCTGTAGACATCAATGATGTCGCTTTTGCTGCTTGTGATTCTCTGATCCACCTCTACGCAGACGACAACATTTTTATTTTATTTTTTTTAAATTAATTTTGCCCTTTTTTTCTCCCCAATTTCGTGGTATCCAATTGTTTAGTAGCTACTATCTTGTCTCATCGCGACAACTCCCGTACGGGCACGGGAGAGACAAAGGTTGAAAGTCATGCGTCCTCCGATACACAACCCAACCAAGCCGCACTGCTTCTTAACACAGCGCCATCCAACCCGGAAACCAGCCGCACCAATGTGTCGGAGGAAACACCGTGCACCTGGCAACCTTGGTTCGCGCGCACTGCACCCGGCCCGCCACAGGAGTCGCTGGTGCGCGATGAGACAAGGATTTCCCTACCGGCCAAACCTTCCCTAACCCGGACGACGCTAGGCCAATTGTGCGTCGCCCCACAGACCTCCCGGTCGCGGCCAGTTACAACAGAGCCTGGGCGCAAACCCAGAGTCTCTGGTGGCACCGCTGGCGCTGCAGTACATTCTGTATACTTCTGGCCCTTCTTTGGACCCTGTGCTAACTAACCTCCAGATGAGCTTCAATGCCATACAACTCTCCTTCTGTGGCCTCCAACTGCTCTTAAATGCAAGTAAAACTAAATGTATGCTCTTCAACCGATCGCTGCCCACGCCTTCCCGTCCAGCATCATCACTACAGTTCTGACCTAGAATATGTGGACAACTACAAATACCTAGGTGTCTGGTTAGACTGTAAACTCTCCTTTCAGACCCACATTAAGCATCTCCAATCCAAAATTAAATCTAGAATCGGCTTCCTATTTTGTGTGAAACTGACAATCCTACTGATCCTCGATTTCGGCGATGTCATTTACAAAATAGCCTCCAATACCCTACTCAACAAATTGGATGCAGTCTATCACAGTGCAATCTGTTTTGTCACCAAAGCCCCATATACTACCCACCACTGCGACCTGTACGCTCTCGTTGGCTGGCCCTTGCTTCATACTCGTCGCCAAACCCACTGGCTCCAGGTCATCTACAAAACCCTGCTGGGTAAAGTCCCCCCTTATCTCAGCTCGCTGGTCACCATAGCAGCACCCACCTGTAGCACGTGCTACAGCAGGTATATTTCACTGGTCACCCCCAAAGCCAATTCCTCCTTTGGCCGCCTTTCCTTACAGTTCTCTGCTGCCAATGACTGGAACGAACAGCAAAAATCGCTGAAGCTGGAGATTCCCATCTACCTCACTAGCTTCAAGCACCAGCTTGCTTGAGAATCTCACAAATATTAATGTTCAAAGTCTGCTGCCACAGTTTGTATGATGGCAATTTACATATACTCCAGAATGTTATGAAGTCCCTCTTTGCCATGCAAATGAACTGAATCCCCCAAAAAACATTTCCACTGCATTTCAGCCCTGCCACAAAAGGACCAGTTGACATCATGTCAGTGATTCTCTCGTTAACACAGGTGTGAGTGTTGATGAGGACCAAGCTGGAGATAACTCTGCAATGCTGATTGGGGTCAAATAACAGACTGGAAGCTTCAAAAGGAGGGTGGTGCTTGGAATCATTGTTCTTCCTCTGTCAATCACTGTTACCTGCAAGAAAACATGTGCTCTCATCATTGCTTTGCACAAAAAGGGCTTCACAGGCAAAGATATTGCTGCCAGTAAGATTGCACCTAAATCAACCATTTATCGGATCATCAAGAACTTCAAGGAGAGCTGTTCAATTGTTGTGAAGAAGGCTTCAGGGCCCTTAAAGTCCAGCAAGTGCCAGGACCGTCTCCTAATGTTGATAAAGCTGCGGGATCAGGGCACCACCAGTACAGAGCTTGCTCAGGAATGGCAGCAGGCAGGTGTGAGTCCATCTGCACGCACAGTGAGGTGAAGACTTTTGGAGGATGGCCTGGTGTCAAGAAGGGCAGCAAAGAAGCCACTTCTCTCCAGAACATACATCAGGGACAGACTGATATTCTGCAAAAGGTACAGGGATTGGACTGCTGAGGACAGGGGTAAATTCATTTTCTCTGAATCCCTTTTCTGATTGTTTGGGGCATCTGGAAAAAAGCTTGTCCGGAGAAGACAAGGTGAGCGCGACCATCAGTCCTGTGTCATGCCAACAGTGAAGCATCCTGAGACATTCATGTGTGGGGTTGCTTCTCAGCCAAGGGAGTGGGCTCACTCACAATTTTGCCTAAGAACACAGCCATGAATAAAGAATGGTACCAACACATCCTCCAAGAGCAACTTCTCCCAACCATCCAGGAACAGTTTGGTGATGAACAATGCATTTTCCAGCATGATGGAGCATCTTGCCATGAGGCAAAAGTGATAACGAAGTGGCTCGGGGAACAAAACATCGATATTTTGGGTCCATGGCCAGGACACTCTATTGACCTTAATCCCATTGAGAACTTGTGGTCAATTCTCAAGAGGCGGGTGGAGAAATAAAACCCCACAAATTCTGACAAACTCCAAGCATTGATTATGCAAGAATTGGCTGCCATCAGTCGGGCTGTAGCCCAGAAGGTCATTGACAGCATGCCAGGGCGGATTGCAGAGGTCTTGAAAAAGAAGGGTCATCACTGCAAATATTGACTCTTTGCATCAACTTCATGTAATTGTCAATAAAAGCCTTTGGCACTTATGAAATGCTTGTAATTATACTTCAGTTTTCCATAGTAACATCTGACAAAAATATCTAAAGACACTGAAACGGCAAACTTTGGAAGTTAATATTTGTCTCCAAGCTTTTGGCCACGACTGTACATAGCCCATCCAACTACCTCATCCCCATACTGTATATATTTATTTTGCACCCCAGTATTTCCACTTGCACATCTCTCACACCAGTGTTTAATTGCTATATCGTAATTACCTCGCCACTATGGCCTATTTTATTGCCCTACCTCCCTAATCTTACCTCATTTGCACACACTGTGTATATATACTTTTTTTTCCTACTGTATTATTGACTGTTTGTTTATTCCATGTGTTGCACTGCTTTGCATTTTCTTGGCCAGGTCGCAGTTGTAAATGAGAACTTGTTCTCAACTAGCCTACCTGGTTAAATAAAGGTGAAATAAATAAGTAAAATATGCTGCATTGACCATGCAGAGTGAATGCAAGTGTCGCTTGGTTGAGGAACCTCAAATGCGCTCCTTGAGTTAGGGGGCGTGGCTAGGGGCATAGAGCGAGTGGAGAGCGATGACTCAAGTAGCAAAGTAAACTATAAAATGGACTTGACACATTGCGCATCACATTTTAACATACCAAACATTCAAATACCGACTTATAAAGGTAAAGTTAATCCCCAAACCGGTCCGTGCATCAATACCGGTATATCGCAAAAAAAAACGGTATACGCCCAGCCCTAGTCCCACTAAGGGCTAACCTGATGGTATGGTATATTGCTGCAGAATGTTGTGGTAGCCATGATGGTTAAGTGTGCGTTGAATTCTAAATATCTCACCAGCAAAGCACCACCTCCATGCCTCACGGTGGGAACTACACATGCGGAGATCATCCGTTCACCAACTCTGCATTTCACAAAGAAACAGGGATTGAAACCAAAAATTCTAAAATTTGGACTCAACAGAACGAAGGACAGATTTCCACCGTTCTAATGTCATTGCTCGTGTTTCTTGGCCCAAGCAAGTCTCTTCTTATTGGTGTCCTTTTAGTAGTGGTTTCTTTGCAGCAATTCAACCATGAAGGCCTGATTCACGCAGTCTCTGAACAGTTGATGTGCCTGTTACTTGAACTCTTGAGCATTTATTTGGGATTGCAGTTAACTCTAATGAAGTTATCCTCTGCAGCAGAGGTGACTCTGGATCTTCCTTTCCTGTGGTGTTCCTCATGAGAGCCAGTTTCATCTCTAGATGGTTTTTGCAACTCCACTTTAAGAAACTTTCAAAGTTCTTGAATTGTTCCAGATTGACTGACCTTTAAAGACAAAGTAATGATGGAATGTTGTTTCTCTTTGCTTATCTGAGCTGTTCTTGCTTTAATATGAACTTAACCCTTTTTGGTAAAATACCATCTTCTGTATACCACGCTGACCTTGTCACAACACAACTGATTGGCTCAAACACATTAAGAAGGAAAGAAATTACACACATGAACTTTTAACAAGGCACACCTGTTAATTGAAATGGATTCCAGGTGACTTACCTCGTGAAGCTGGTTGAGAGAATGCCAAGTGTGCAAAGCTGTCAAGGCAAAGGGTGGCTACTTTCAAGAATCTCAAATATATAATATTTTGCTTTGTTTATTTAATAGTTTTGATGTCTTCACTATTATTATTATACGATGTAGAAAATAGTACAAATAAAGAAACCCTTGAATGAGTTAGGACACCAACATTTGACTGGTGCCGTATACCTGTCTGCAGACCCCACTTTGAGAACCCCTGCTCTCACTGTATTCCTAACCCTGTTCTTTGCCCCTGACCTAACTTCACAGAGGTTATGTACCTTATTCTAACCTCTGACCTAACTTCTCATGCGTAACATACCTGCTCTCTAAAAACCTTACTCTGACCCCATGCAGTATTATAATGTATCTGTTCTCTGTCCAAAAGACTCTGTCTAAATAGCCTACCTGCCCTTAAACCTCTGACCCTAATGCTAACCATGTTCTCTCTCTCTCTCAGGCCTAAAGACACCTACATAGCCTACTTGCCCTTAAACCTCTGACCCTAATGCTAACCATGTTCTCTCTCTCTCAGGCCTAAAGACACCTACATAGCCTACCTGCCTCTGGCCCATGTTTTGGAAATGACAGCAGAAATCTCTTGCATGGCGTATGGCTGTCCCATCGGTTACTCCTCCCCTCAGACGCTCTCTGACCAGGTAATGAACGCTTGTTCATTCTGTCTGCATACTGACACTGAAGATGACTAAGGCCTCTTCATCCAGTCCTACGTTGATGCCCTCTCCTCTCTCTCTCTCTCTCCAGTCCACTAAGATAAAGAGAGGAAGTAGAGGAGACAGCTCTGTGCTGAAACCAACTCTAATGGCCGCTGTACCGGTAAGACAACTGTCGTGGAAATTCAGTACTGAGAGACTTGGTCATTTCTTTTGAACAATCATCCTTATTTAATATCGATGTAATTATTGCAATAATGAAACCGTCAGCCCAAAAGTCTTCTCTTTGCTTATCTGAGCTGTTCTTGCTTTAATATGGACTTAGTCCTATTTGGTAAAATACCATCTTCTGTATACCACACTGACCTTGTCACAACACAACTGATTGGCTCAAACGCATTAAGAAGGAAAGAAATTACACAAAGGAACTTTTAACAAGGCACACCTGTTAATTGAAATGGATTCCAGGTGACTTACCTCGTGAAGCTGGTTGAGAGACTGAAAGCCTAACTAATAATGAAAAAAATGAATGAAAAAAAACATACTAGATTACTAATGCTGATCAAGGGGCTCATCCTGTCTTTATCTGCACCTGGTGTTATCTTTTTATTTTACCTTTATTTAACTAGGCAAGTCAGTTAAGAACAAATTCTTATTTTCAATGACGGCCTAGGAACAGTGGGTTAACTAACTGCCTGTTCAGGGGCAGAATGACAAGATTTGTACCTTGTCAGCTCGGGGATTTGAACTTGCAACCTTCTGGTTACTAGTCCAACGCTCTAACCACTAGGCTACCCCGCCGCCCCCATCTTAACCCCCGACCCTGGCCTAATTTCCCAGATGCCAGGATGTCTAAGAACCGTTGTGGCCTTTGTTCTACTCCTCTCTATCCCAGTTACAACCACTCCACATCCTGTCTGGAATGCCAGCTGTAGGTTTTATCACCCAGTCAATCGTCAGCTCAAATCCCACAGGCCCAACTCAAACCACAGACACAGATTTGAGGGTACTCATCAACCCTAATTTGACGCATAAACTGTATTATAACAATCTTGTCTTTTTTTTCTATCACACAACACATCTGTCTGGTCTTCTGCACCGGTAAGACAACATGTATTACTCTGTGGTCTACTATACCATTTATTTGTTTGAACAGGAAATCCTGGATCACATCAATAAGAATGTGATGAGGAAGGTTGGGGAGATGAGTTGCATTCAGAGGACGCTGTTCAACCTGGGATACAACTACAAACTGGAGCAGGTCAAGAGGGGTTACGATGCTCCTCTCTGCAATGTGTAACAACTCTTTATACCTTGCTAACATGTGATATATCTAGTAGTAGTAAAATGTGTTTTCTGAAGATCCCATTAACCCAGAGAAATAAGTATTATTCACATGTTAAATGATTCAGTGTAAATCACCTTGAATAACAACACATGTATCCAGATAGGGAATCGTACATTTAGACAAAGTACTTTAAATTAGTGTTCGAGTGTATTAGTGTGTGTTCACAGTTCTCTGTGTGTGTCTAGGCTGCTGTTCAATAAGGTGCGCAAGTTGCTGGGCGGCAGGGTGAGGCTGATGTTGTCTGGAGGGGCTCCGCTTTCCTCCGCCACACAGAGGTTTATGAACATATGTTTCTGCTGTCCGGTGGGCCAGGGGTACGGACTGACGGAAACCTGTGGAGCTGGCACCATCACCGAGGGTAAGGGAAAGGGGGATACCTAGTCAGTTGTCCAGCTGGATGTATTCAACTGAAATGTGTCTTCCGCATTTAACCCAACCCCTCTGAATCAGAGGGGTGCGGGGGGCTGCCTTAATCAACATCCATGTCTTCGGGGCCCCGGGGGGGGGTATGGAATGAGGAGGGCGAGTAGTAAGGCTTTGCTTTGCCTGTATAACTAAAGGTTGTGTTTCCTCTATTCCCTGTCCAGTGGCAGACAACAGCACGGGTAGAGTTGGAGCTCCTGTCATCTGCTGTGAGATCCGACTCAGGGATTGGCTGGAGGGAGGCTACACCAATCAGGACAAACCTCACCCCCGAGGGGAGATTCTGATTGGAGGGCCTAACATCACTATGGGTTACTATAGGAACGAGAGTAACGGCCAGGACTACTTTGTGGACGAGAAGGGTCAGAGGTGGTTCTCTACAGGAGACATAGGAGAGATCCACCCTGACGGATGTCTGCAGATAGTGGGTGTGTAACGTATGTGTGGAACGGTTGTGTGTTGGAGGGTTTTCTCATTGTCCATCATAGGCATATACATTCTCATCTAGTGTGTAAATGAATTTAAAGCGCTATCTTGCATTGTGGCGTGTGTTATTGCTCGTTAGATCGTAAGAAGGACCTAGTGAAGCTCCAGGCTGGGGAATACGTCTCTCTGGGGAAAGTAGAAGCTGCTCTGAAGAACTGCTCCCTTATCGACAACATCTGTGCTTACGCTAACAGGTGAGCCCTAGCCCAGTTTTATCTCTCAGCCCCTAGTGGTAGAGGTTTACATTTGCAGAGTGTGAACTGGTCTTAGATCTGTGCTTACTGGCAACATGTAACTCCAGTTATCCCAGCCTATATGGGTGCTTCTAACCCATGAACTCTGACATTGGATCCATTCTTACCTCTAACCCCTGCAGTGAGCAGAACTATGTGATCAGTGTTGTGGTACCCAACCAGAAGATGTTGACTGAGCTGGCGAGACAGAGGGGAGTGAAAGGGAGCTGGGAGGAGGTGTGCACCCACCCTTCCATGGAGAAGGAGGTGCTGAAGGAGATCAAAGAGGTGGCCACTTCAAGTAAGAACCCCTGGGTCCTATTCATTAGAGCATACATACCGTACATAGGAAAACACTTGGCAACACAAACGTGGTTCTTGACTTTCAACAATGCCTAAATTGCTTCACATTGCAATTTCACGATCAAATAGTTTCAGACCAGCTTGGCCAAGTTATCGCCATGGTGTAAGTAGGCACATGAGAATTACTGTATTAGAATGTGGCAAATATTAGTCCATTCTTGCATTCTATTCTTACTGGTTTCAGGGTCCCTGAGATGTTAAAGATAGATAGGTGGGCAAGGCATCAAGTACCACAGTATGAGTCATAATACCCATAAAACCTAGCGGTCAAACAGGGAAATGGTTCCAATTGTTTTTCCACTTTTTTTTTAATTTTTCTTCCCATAAGGGGATTTTAGAACCAGTTAAAACAAGAGCTGTGTTGTGTAGACTTACCCTGGGAGGACATTTTGACAACTGTGAATCTCTCTCGGACATGGTGACTTGTCAATATAGTAGCCTGTATTTATCCCCCCAAAATTATGTTAATGTGGCTATCATAAAGAATATATTCACCTTGTCCGAGAGGGCGTTACGTTTCGATAACCGTCTAAGTCTACACAAAACACAGCCCTGAAGTGTTTCTAAAATCCCCTTTGGGAAAAATTAAGGGTTGAAAAACAATTGGTACCATTTCACTGTTTGACTGCTCGGTTTGGTGGGGGCTCTACCCAGGATGTTGCCACTTTATGAAAGAATTTTTGTATTATTAGGCAAATTGCCAAACACTTTCACCACTTTTTTTATTCGACAAGTGTTTTATATAGGTGTGATGTTCAAGAGAAATGCATCGTGGCAATTTTTGCAACAAATTTCTATGCAAACTTCAAAAATGTCAACAAAAAAATAAATGGAATAAAGATTTTGTAATGACCTTCCACTCTCTTTACTCTGTATCTCACCTTCCTCCTCCCTTCTAGTTAAACTCCAGAGGTTTGAGATCCCAGTCAAAGTCCACCTCAGCCCAGAGCCCTGGACCCCTGAGACAGGACTGGTGACTGATGCCTTCAAGCTGAAGAGAAAAGAGTTAAAGAACCACTATCTCCAACACATAGAGAGGATGTATGGGAGACCGTAATGTAATGACCTAGAACTTCACCTAATGCCCATAGGCCTCTGGTCAAAAGTAGTGCACTATATTGGGTGCGTGGTGTGCAGGCTTTCGCTCAGCCCTGCTGTAACTCATTTGACTTCAACTAATCAAGTTCTTGGTTACAAGCAGCCAATTTGGTGTTTTGAGTAGGGCTAGAACAAAAGCATGCATCTACACTGTGTAGCTGTTCAGGAGTAGGGTTGGCTACTCCTAACCGAAGCCAAAGTCGCCAACAGTCTGCTAATGTAGCCTCAGTCGGTGCCAGTCATGTTTCTGCTTCAGTTGACTGTCGTCTTGTGGCACCCTATTCCCTATGTCGTACACTGCTTCTGACCAAAAGTAGAGCACTCAAGGGAATAGGATGTAATTTGGGATTCAGCTGTAGTGTTGTTCAACAGAAACTGTTTGATACCCAGGCTACTGTTCTGTGTGTGTGAAGAATATCCCTATTAGACAATTATTTGTGCTAATAATGTACTTGTAAAAAAAAAAAATAACATTGCACTCAAGCACGTCCAGTTCTGCCCTCAATTGTTGTCATTTAGAAAGAGTCTGAACTGTAGATGGTAAATTATTTATTTGGAAATCAAACTTGAAGCTGATCCAGCATTTATAGAAATGTATGTTTATAGAAAAGTCCTACTTTCACAAACAAACAAATGGAACATTGAGGAAAGGGAAACATTCCAGTCCACGCTTTCCTGCCATTCCAGCCTCAACTCTCTTTACCCGTTTTGTAACGGGTCTATTTCTGTGTTCTATAAATACTTGATTCCTCATGTTATGTAGTTGAGTTCTGCTGCCCTCTAATGGTAAGATAGCAGTATCGACACTACTGTGCCTTTCCCTGCGTCTGTTAAATTTGGTTATTTATTTAGAAGTATGAAAATATACCTTGGCTTTTCTAAAGCAATGGATGGCTAAAACTAAATAAGCATTGACTAACAATTCGGTTTATTCAACTTTGTATTTTGCTTTTGCACCAACCATCACTCAGGAAACTTAATAGCAGCTATTTAATACTTGGCTAAGAGGATAGACTGCATGGGCTTTTTGTTTTCACCTCAATACTCAAAGCAATGTTATGAAAATATTAGTATCCTTGTTTAAGAGTCCATTTCTTTCTTCAACTGTGTGAAAAAATGGTTACTTCAGTTCTGGGGGTCACATGCTTTAAAGGACATTGGTGAATAAAATTTTTGTATTTGACTACTTTGCCTTGTCTTTTGTAGTAAGTACCTTTTATTAACACAATAACTGAAAGTGGGCTGTAGCAGATTAACAAAAACAGTACATAACTGGTATACTTTTAAAGAAATCTTAAAGCAGGGTTGTGAGCCCAAATGAATAATGACCCTGAAAGCAGATTAAAGCAGCCCTCAGCTACTCCAGTCCTGGAAGCGGAAACAGTCACTGGCGATCTTCCAGACAGGCTGGTCACTGGTGGGCGAGGCCTGGGCTGTGAGGAGGAAGTTCTGATTGAAGTAGCGCTGCTTCTGACCGTCAAACTTCACCTGTCCTGCCGTCACCACCAGCAGCGTGGTCTGGCCCTGGGTTGCCTGCTCTATGGGAATATAAGGATGGGGAAAATGGTGTTGGCCTCTTTCAACAAACCTGATCACATTCGGTTTCTCTTGTGATCAGGATGGTGGAACGAGGCAAAAGTTGGACTGTATATTTTGGGTTGCAAATGTCAGTATTATACTTTTAGGCAGCAAGGTGAATTTTTACCATTAAAAAACAGGATTACAGTCTAATTGCTAAATGGTGGCTGAGTCAGAAGCATTTCTAAATGAGGATAACCTATAGAGAAGTGCATGCTGTTCAGTGTCAATATAATTGACGGTCTATTTTCTCTCTCCCCCCCCCCTTTAATTGAATGTGCAATATGAGTCAATCATTGTTTACAATGAAACTGAAAAAATCCCAGTTTTGAAAATGATAATTGTGGGAAAGAATCACCATGCACTGGCTGACAGTCCAGAGTCTGGATACTGAACTCGCTGGAGGGAAGTGACTCAAAGAAGTCTCCAAGAGCAGCCTGCCCTGACACAGCATTCCCGTTCCAAACCAGAGTCGCTTTGTCCAGGTAGAGCCGCATCAAGTTCTGGGGAAAGATCAACAGTAGGGAGTAGCTATAGTAGGGTTGGCTATCTACAGATGTTAAGGAACTCAGTGTTTTCCAAAGTAGGGATACCAAGGGAGGTGTTTGGACCTGTGTAACCAGTACGGTTCCGTGCCTTCACACGGCCCGGTACGGTTCAGTACCTACACACGGCCCGGTAAGGTTCAGTGCCTACACACGGCCCGGTACGGTTCAGTGCCTACACACGGCCCGGTACGGTTCAGTGCCTACACACGGCCCGGTACGGTTCAGTGCCTACACACGGCCCGGTACGGTTCAGTGCCTACACACGGCCCGGTACGGTTCAGTGCCTACACACGGCCCGGTACGGTTCAGTGCCTACACACGGCCCGGTACGGTTCAGTGCCTACACACGGCCCGGTAAGGTTCAGTGCCTACACACGGCCCGGTAAGGTTCAGTGCCTACACACGGCCCGGTACGGTTCAGTGCCTACACACGGCCCGGTACGGTTCAGTGCCTACACACGGCCCGGTACGGTTCAGTGCCTACACACGGCCCGGTACGGTTCAGTGCCTACACACGGCCCGGTACGGTTCAGTGCCTACACACGGCCCGGTACGGTTCAGTGCCTACACACGGCCCGGTACGGTTCAGTGCCTACACACGGCCCGGTACGGTTCAGTGCCTACACACGGCCCGGTACGGTTCAGTGCCTACACACGGCCCGGTACGGTTCAGTGCATTCACACGGCCCGGTAAGGTTCAGTGCCTACACACGGCCCGGTACGGTTCAGTGCCTACACACGGCCCGGTACGGTTCAGTGCATTCACACGGCCCGGTGCGGTTCAGTGCATTCACACGGCCCGGTACGGTTCAGTGCCTACACACGGCCCGGTACGGTTCAGTGCCTACACACGGCCCGGTACGGTTCAGTGCCTACACACGGCCCGGTACGGTTCAGTGCCTACACACGGCCCGGTACGGTTCAGTGCCTACACACGGCCCGGTACGGTTCAGTGCCTACACACGGCCCGGTACGGTTCAGTGCCTACACACGGCCCGGTACGGTTCAGTGCCTACACACGGCCCGGTACGGTTCAGTGCCTACACACGGCCCGGTACGGTTCAGTGCCTACACACGGCCCGGTACGGTTCAGTGCCTACACACGGCCCGGTACGGTTCAGTGCCTACACACGGCCCGGTACGGTTCAGTGCCTACACACGGCCCGGTACGGTTCAGTGCCTACACACGGCCCGGTACGGTTCAGTGCCTACACACGGCCCGGTACGGTTCAGTGCCTACACACGGCCCGGTACGGTTCAGTGCCTACACACGGCCCGGTACGGTTCAGTGCCTACACACGGCCCGGTACGGTTCAGTGCCTACACACGGCCCGGTACGGTTCAGTGCCTACACACGGCCCGGTACGGTTCAGTGCATTCACACGGCCCGGTACGGTTCAGTGCATTCACACGGCCCGGTACGGTTCAGTGCCTACACACGGCCCGGTACGGTTCAGTGCCTACACACGGCCCGGTACGGTTCAGTGCCTACACACGGCCCGGTACGGTTCAGTGCCTACACACGGCCCGGTACGGTTCAGTGCCTACACACGGCCCGGTACGGTTCAGTGCCTACACACGGCCCGGTACGGTTCAGTGCCTACACACGGCCCGGTACGGTTCAGTGCCTACACACGGCCCGGTACGGTTCAGTGCCTACACACGGCCCGGTACGGTTCAGTGCCTACACACGGCCCGGTACGGTTCAGTGCCTACACACGGCCCGGTACGGTTCAGTGCCTACACACGGCCCGGTACGGTTCAGTGCCTACACACGGCCCGGTACGGTTCAGTGCCTACACACGGCCCGGTACGGTTCAGTGCCTACACACGGCCCGGTACGGTTCAGTGCCTACACACGGCTCGGTACGGTTCAGTGCCTACACACGGCCCGGTACGGTTCAGTGCCTACACACGGCCCGGTACGGTTCAGTGCCTACACACGGCCCGGTACGGTTCAGTGCCTACACACGGCCCGGTACGGTTCAGTGCCTACACACGGCCCGGTACGGTTCAGTGCCTACACACAGCCCGGTACGGTTCAGTGCCTACACACAGCCCGGTACGGTTCAGTACCTACCCTTCTTTTCTTGTCCATGCAGTCATAATAGATGTTGGTAAACTCCTCTGAATACCTGCATGATGCGTCAACGTGGGTCCTGAAATCCTAGAGAAGGGACAAGAGGTGTGATTGAATGACAGCCATTGACAACTTGGTAAACAGAGAGATGTGCCTTAGATTTTTTGGGGTGGGGGGGGGAAATAGTCAGAATAACATTTTAGAAATAATTTACACAGCGATCCTGCCGCTGTGTTACAAGGGCGGGCAAAATACAGCCAGTGAGCCCATTGAATCTGTCAAGGGGGGGGGGGGTTAGGTAAATAACACTCCAGGCCACTCTTGAATGTCTAAAACTAGATAGACGGTATAGAAGTTACAATGGGACTTTTTTTGGCCCACAAATTGATTGACTCGCCGCTGAATTTTGAAATCACTTGATGGTTGTCCACCCCTAAGTTACAGGGAGATCAGTCGTCAGGTCTAATTAAAATGGCACAGGTGGTAATCGTGCGCTTGTGCTGTAAGGCTGTCAGTTCATGATGAAGGCCTGTAGGTAGGTGGGTGTCAGTTCACGATGAAGGCCTGTAGGTAGGTGGGTGTCAGTTCACGATGAAGGCCTGTAGGTAGGTGGGTGTCAGTTCACGATGAAGGCCTGTAGGTAGGTGGGTGTCAGTTCACCATGATGGTCTGTAGGTAGGTGGGTGTCAGTTCACAATGAAGGCCTGTAGGTAGGTGGGTGTCAGTTCACCATGATGGTCTGTAGGTAGGTGGGTGTCAGTTCACAATGAAGGCCTGTAGGTAGGTGGGTGTCAGTTCACAATGAAGGCCTGTAGGTAGGTGGGTGGCAGTTCACCATGAAGGCCTGTAGGTAGGTGGGTGTCAGTTCACAATGAAGGCCTGTAGGTAGGTGGGTGGCAGTTCACCATGAAGGCCTGTAGGTAGGTGGGTGTCAGTTCACAATGAAGGCCTGTAGGTAGGTGGGTGTCAGTTCACAATGAAGGCCTGTAGGTAGGTGGGTGGCAGTTCACCATGAAGGCCTGTAGGTAGGTGGGTGGCAGTTCACCATGAAGGCCTGTAGGTAGGTGGGTGTCAGTTCACAATGAAGGCCTGTAGGTAGGTGGGTGGCAGTTCACCATGAAGGCCTGTAGGTAGGTGGGTGTCAGTTCACAATGAAGGCCTGTAGGTAGGTGGGTGGCAGTTCACCATGATGAAGAACTGTAGGTAGGTGGCAGTTCCAGTGCCTGTAGGCCTTCACCATGTGAAACTGCAGCCGTGCCTGGCATGGGGGGGGTGTACGCTGTGTCAACTGATTCTATGAATGTATTAACTGTTGTGCGGGGAGGGGGGTGTACGCTGTGTCAACTGATTCTATGAATGTATTAACTGTTGTGCGGGGAGGGGGGGGTGTACGCTGTGTCAACTGACTCTATGAATGTATTAACTGTTGTGCGGGGAGGGGGGGGGTGTACGCTGTGTCAACTGATTCTATGAATGTATTAACTGTTGTGCGGGGAGGGGGGGGTGTACGCTGTGTCAACTGATTCTATGAATGTATTAACTGTTGTGCGGGGAGGGGGGGGGTGTACGCTGTGTCAACTGATTCTATGAATGTATGTGGAAGCAGCAACACTATTATCCAAGTCAAATTACCCCCCAGGGACAATAAAGTATATCATAACTGACAGTGTTGCTGGTTCTAACCAATGGTGTATACAGTGCCTTGCGAAAGTATTCGCCCCCTTGAACTTTGCGACCTTTTGCCACATTTCAGGCTTCAAACATAAAGATATAAAACTGTATTTTTTTTGTGAAGAATCAACAACAAGTGGGACACAATCATGAAGTGGAACGACATTTATTGGATATTTCAAACTTTTTTTAACAAATCAAAAACTGAAAAATTGAGCGTGCAAAATGATTCAGCCCCCTTAAGTTAATACTTTGTAGCGCCACCTTTTGCTGCGAATACAGCTGTAAGTCGCTTGGGGTATGTCTATCAGTTTCGCACATCGAGAGACTGAAATTGTTTCCCATTCCTCCTTGCAAAACAGCTCAAGCTCAGTGAGGTTGGATGGAGAGCATTTGTGAACAGCAGTTTTCAGTTCTTTCCACAGATTCTCGATTGGATTCAGGTCTGGACTTTGACTTGGCCATTCTAACACCTGGATATGTTTATTTTTGAACCATTCCATTGTAGATTTTGCTTTATGTTTTGGATCATTGTCTTGTTGGAAGACAAATCTCTGTCCCAGTCTCAGGTCTTTTGCAGACTCCATCTGCACCATTCTTCCAGAATGGTCCTGTATTTGGCTCCATCCATCTTCCCATCAATTTTAACCATCTTCCCTGTCCCTGCTGAAGAAAAGCAGGCCCAAACCATGATGCTGCCACCACCATGTTTGACAGTGGGTATGGTGTGTTCAGGGTGATGGGCTGTGTTGCTTTTACGCCAAACATAACGTTTTGCGTTGTTGCCAAAAAGTTCAATTTTGGTTTCATCTGACCAGAGCACCTTCTTCCACATGTTTGGTGTGTCTCCCAGGTGGCTTGTGGCAAACTTTAAACAACACTTTTTATGGATATCTTTAAGAAATGGCTTTCTTTTTGCCACTCTTCCATAAAGGCCAGATTTGTGCAATATACGACTGATTGTTGTCCTATGGAAAGAGTCTCCTACCTCAACTTTAGATATCTGCAGTTCATCCAGAGTGATCATGGGCCTCTTGGCTGCATCTCTGATCAGTCTTCTCCTTGTATGAGCTGAAAGTTTAGAGGGACGGCCAGGTCTTGGTAGATTTGCAGTGGTCTGATACTCCTTCCATTTCAATATTATCGCTTGCACAGTGCTTCTTGGGATGTTTAAAGCTTGGGAAATCTTTTTGTATCCAAATCCGGCTTTAAACTTCTTCACAACAGTATCTCGGACCTGCCTGGTGTGTTCCTTGTTCTTCATGATGCTCTCTGCGCTTTTAATGGACCTCTGAGACTATCACAGTGCAGGTGCATTTATACGGAGACTTGATTACACACAGGTGGATTGTATTTATCATCATTAGTCATTTAGGTCAACATTGGATCATTCAGAGATCCTCACTGAACTTCTGGAGAGAGTTTGCTGCACTGAAAGTAAAGGGGCTGAATAATTTTGCACGCCCAATTTTTCAGTTTTTGATTTGTTAAAAAAAGTTTGAAATATCCAATAAATGTCGTTCCACTTCATGATTGTGTCCCACTTGTTGTTGATTCTTCACAAAAAAATACAGTTTTATATCTTTATGTTTGAAGCCTGAAATGTGGCAAAAGGTCGCAAAATTCAAGGGGGCCGAATACTTTCGCAAGGCACTGTATATAAATCATTGGTTCAAACCCAGCTTCACTGTCCAATCTCGTTGGCTGTATTGGTGGCCCCGGTGGCTTTTGTGAACAATACACCGCTGTTCACATGTAGGGTTTGTAGTGTAGCTAGGTGTCTACAAATAACGTTATATAACCCAACAACTAAAAACGTAACTACAATAAAGAACACATGAGGTTAGCTTATTGTAGTTAGATAGCTAGAAGATAAACTTACAACTGTTGCAGCCATTGCTGAAGACTTGTTGTTGTCTTTCCTCGTCGTCAAACGGACAGGCAATTTCTACATTTGAGGGATATCAAAATACCACAGCATTCAAATTCAAAAGCACGATGAAAATGTGTGACTTAAAATTATTTTCTTGTCGACGAGCGTGTGATGTAATTACTTCCGCTGGTCATAGATAATGTTTCTTCAAAATAAAAGTCATTTGCGATTAACGTTACTTTAATTTGACGCTTGCTGGGGGAGGGAGGTTCTTCTTCTTCTTTGGGATTGGGTTGGAAGATCACGCCCAAAGTGTATACAGCGCCACCTACGGTATTGGAGTGTGAGGCCAGACACGGGCCTACCTTCATTAAATTCTCTTCATTAGTCCTGTTCCTCCAAGAAAGTGAAATAGAGCCCTGAAATCCACTTCCCTCCCTCCACTACAACACCCAAACCCTGTGCAGCTGTTCTAACCCTTTCACACAATCTCTCTCTATCTACTTCATACAGTTAAAACGCTCCACTCATCACACAGACCTGTTTCATGTCTCCCTATCATCCACAACCTAGCTTTCAAATCTGCGTGCCCAATCCGTAATCTACTACACACAACTTCCTCTCTCCTACTTCCCATATTCCCCACTTCTTCCTTTACTGATTGGTGCACGCAATATAATTCCCTCCCCTTACTGCTAGCATCCCACTTCCTTGGCCAAAGATCGAGCCTTTTTTCCTGGATCAAGGACCTGAATATCTACCCCCTCTCAGCACTCTCAGCCACCACATCGGCCTTCTCATTACCCTCCACACCCACATGGGCGGGAACCCAGCCAACGCTGACCACCCCTCCCACCCTCTCCAATCCCATTAACAACACCATCATCTCCACAAACAAGTCTCCCCTATCTGACCTACCTGTCTTCACACTACTCAACACTGCAGCCGAATCAGAGCAGACCTCCACTCTGAGTGGTTTCACCTCCTCCAACCATCTCAAACCTAGGATCATGGCCATCACCTCGGGGGCATACACTGACACAGAATCAGTCAACCGCTTACACGCTCTAACAATCTGGGATATACATCCCTGTCCCCACCCTACCACTGACTGGATCCTTTCAATCATCTGTATATATAAAAATTATGATTATCTATATATCTCTCACGTCCTCACCTCCATTCTTTCCTGCCCTCAATCATGTCCAGGTCTACACTTGGTTTCGGAAAAAGCGACAGAGGAACACTTACCAATGCTATTGCCGACCCTATCTCTCTCTCCGACAGTCCACATTCAACCATCTTCTGCCCAGTTGTCCACCCGTACGCCCTCTGCTTAACCCCACTCCTCCCTCCCAGCGTTCCCCAGTTGCCATGACCACAGGATGTCCTTCTGAACTCCATTTCAACCTCTCCCAGTACACTAAACCAAGTTAGTCCCACCTTATTCTCATTGGCAGTTCCCCACTATCCACCTGCACTGCCACAACAGGTGTCGTCCTGAAGACGCCCACACACAATCTCAGGGCCCTTGACTGTATCTATCCAGGCACTGTAGTATCCTTTTGACTGCTGATCCATATACAAAACACCCATAATTCAAAGATGACCTGATCAATGCCTGGTACATATACAACAGTGTTTGTCTATCCGACCCCCAATCATATCCTGCCACTGCCCTCATGAGGTTCAGCACCTTCCTACACTTCATTTCAATATGCTCAACATGTCTCTTCCACGTAAGCCTCTTATCAAACCAAATACTTTTATACTTAAACTCAAACTTCCTACCTATATCCTGACCGTATATTTGCAGCCCAACATCTGCAACCTTCCTCATAGAATACACCATAAAGCAGGACTTGGCCACAGACATCCTAAGCCCCCATGTTAGACCAATCTTCCACAACTCCAACAGCTTCTTGCATCTTCCTCTTCACATATTTGACATCTCAACCTCTCCATACAGCCAGGTCATCGGATTACAAGGCCACACCCACTTCCGGTCCCACCTCCTTAAATATGTAATCTGTCATCAGGGTGAACAACACCGGACCAACCACACTTTCCTGAATACCATCGTCCACGTCAAACTCCATTTACAGTTCTGAGTCCACCCGTAGGACTCGATCGAACAGGAAGTCCATGATCCAGTTATACAGACGTCCCCCAATGCACTCAATTTGACCAACAACCCTTCCTTACACTTGGCATCTTAAGCTTTCTCAATGTCAAAATACACAACACTCATCACCTCTTTTATTGTCAGGGTCTTGGTTGTCTCTGTACTAACTGTGACCAGGGAATCCATGGCAGACCTCCTTCTCCTGAACCCACTCTGTGATCCGCTCATCAAACCCCTGACTTCCAAGAGATACATCATTCTACTCACTATCACCTTTTCCATCAATTAACACATGTTGGATGTCAGAGCGATAGGCCTATAACTGCCCGCCCTAGCAGGATCTTTCCCTGGTTTTACAAACGGTAACACAACCACACGTGTCCACCCAGCAGGAATCGTCCCAGTCCTCCACAGCACCTTTTGGGGCAGCAGGTAGCCTAGTGGTTAGAGCATTGGACTAGTAACTGAAAGGTTGCAAGATCAAATCCCTAGCTGACAAGGTAAAAATATGTTGTTCTGCTCCCGAACAAGGCAGTTAACCCACTGTTCCTAGGCCATCATTGAAAATAAGAATTTGTTCTTAACTGACTTGCCTAGTTAAATATTTTTTTTTAAATACAACCCTTAACACTGCTTCCAACACGCTGTCTGGTGTGTGCTTAAACATCACAGAACACACACTATCTTCTCCAGGGGTAGTCTGCCCGAAGCCCTCCAACGCCCTTGTCATCTCATACATAAAGAACTCTACATCCATAGCTTCTCTGGACTCTCCATACTCATTTAACTTTTCCCTGTCTCCTCTTACTCTGATCACACAAGTGCCTACATCTATGAATCACTGTAAATGCACCACCTAGGACATTTGCCTTTTCTTTACTTGATACAGCTGTGACGTTTCCTTTAAAAAATTAACAATCCCTCTACCAATAATGGAGCAAAATTCCCGCCATGCTGCTGTGGGAGCTTTTATTCTGAAAGCTCAATTTACGCGCACTTACACCGGAACTAGAACCTAGGTAAATTTCCTGAGTCATGTTGATGTTTATTTCAGTCCAATTTACCGCCTAGTGAGTTGAGTTAGCTATCGTTCATGATGGAGCAAACTGTTTCAAATGTGGAAGTCTGTAATTTAGCCTTCACTGGTGAATTTGACAAATTAAAGAAATGTATTTTAACCGATAAATCGCTCGCTTGCAAAACGGACCAGGTAAATGATCATCACTTGAAATACATTACCAGAGCTAGCTGCTTCAGGCACCAGTCAGTCAATTAGCTAGCTAGCTACATTTGCTGATACATCCACACGTCCCCTCCTTATTCATCTGGTCTCCTGTGCTCTTTCCCTCTCCCAGGACCAAAGGACCGCTCTCCACTGGGCCTGCTCGGCTGGACACGTCAAGATCGTTGAGTTTCTGTTGGATTTGGGGGTGGAAGTCAACCTACAAGATGATGTAAATATTGAGAAGTCATTGTCTGCAAAATTGTACAGTTATATTGACTTGCTGTGTTACAATAATCTGATCTTAAATCGGTATTGTAAGTACTGTAGATGTTTCAGCTATTGATGTCACTATAGTGTATTTGTACAGATGATCAGGGGAATTGGTTATAAGTGTAGTAGTAGTTTCCCCAACACATTTATTTCTACGGGCTCTGTCAAGAGGTCTGGAGACACTGGAGCTGTATGTTACAGAAGACACACGTACTCTAACCACTGAGCCTCTGGTTCATACCTGCTCAGTTACTCCCTCTATCACTACATGACTATCCTAGAAGAAGAAGAAGTTACTGTCCATCTGAGAGTGATGTCTCATTTCTTGTCCTTGTCCCCAGGCCGGTTGGACTCCCCTCCACATCGCAGCATCTGCAGGCAGGGAGGAGATAGTGAAGTCACTAATTAACAAAGGAGCCCAGCTGAACTCAGTCAACCAGAATGGCTGCACCCCTCTGCACTATGCTGCCTCCAAGGACAGATATGAGGTACACCAACGCTGGGTCCACAATGTTAGACAGCTACTGTTCTGAGGTAGTCTGGTTTACTCAATACCAAGTGGGTTAGTTAGTTGGCACAGGGGCCATTAGCTCCGTCTTGGGATTGAGTGTTGCCAGTGTTGTTCAAATCCCTGCCAGAACCATGTTCCCCTGGCTTTGCTACAATAGTTCTGCAGCTATTGAAGCAGAAAATAAGAACTGTATAACGTTATATTGATTGATCATGCAAATGGTTGTTCTTCTTCACAGATCGCCCTCCTGTTGCTGGAGAGTGGAGCGAACCCTAATGTCACAGATAAACTGGAGTCTACTCCCCTACACAGAGCTTCAACCAAGGGCAACTGCCGTCTGATCCAGCTGCTGCTCAAACAGCGCGCTTCTACCAACATACAGGACTCTGAGGGAAACACTGCACTGTAAGCACTGGAGTGTGTGTGTGTGTATTGAAGTTGTGTTCTAGATGCTGTGTGTTTTACTGTGCTTAATGTTTGTGTCTTTGTGATGATTCTGTTTTCTACACTTTTTACACCATGCTAAATATTTGTCTCCCCCAGCCACCTGGCGTGTGACGAGGAGCGTGTGGAGGCAGCTAAACTCCTGGTGGAGAACGGAGCCAGCATCTACATAGAGAACAAGGAGGAGAAGACGCCATTACAGATCTCTAAAGGTGGTCTGGCCACTCTGCTGCGGAGGATCGTAGGAGGAACCGGCTGATCCATCTGACTACACACTGAAGCAGCGAGAAGATCCAGTCTACGTGGTCTAAATGGGCTTCCTCATCTCACCTCTCCATCCTTTCTCCTTATCTCTCCTTTATCTGTGCTGATTTGAGGAAACAGGATGAACTCTTCCATATTGCGTTGACCGATCCTCTATATTCCAGTCCAGGGGGAGGGTACTTCCACCAGGCCAGTAACAGTTCACTGGAGGAGAGGAGAGGAGAGGAGATGAGATGAGATGAGGGAGAGGAGATGAGGGGGAGGAGATGAGGGAGAGGAGATGAGGGAGAGGAGATGAGGGAGAGGAGAGGAGGAGATGAGGGAGAGGAGAGGAGGAGATGAGGAGGGGGAGGAGATGAGGGAGAGGAGAGGAGGGGGAGGAGATGAGGGAGAGGAGAGGAGATGAGATGAGGGGGAGGAGATGAGGGAGAGGAGATGAGATGAGGGAGAGGAGAGGAGAGGAGGGGGAGGAGATGAGGGAGAGGAGAGGAGGGGGAGGAGATGAGGAGAGGAGGGGAGGGGGAGGAGAGGAGGGGGGAGGAGATGAGGGAGAGGAGAGGGAGGGGGAGGAGGGGGAGGGGGAGGAGAGGAGGGGGAGGAGATGAGGGAGAGGAGAGGAGGGGGGGGAGGAGATGAGGAGAGGAGGGGAGGGGGAGGAGAGGAGGGGGAGGAGATGAGGGGGAGGAGATGAGGGAGAGGAGGAGATGGAGGGGAGGAGATGGAGGGGAGGGAGAGGAGATGAGGAGGGGAGGAGGGAGAGGAGATGAGGGGGAGGAGATGAGGGGGAGGAGAGGAGAGGAGGGAGAGGAGAGGAGGGAGAGGAGATGGAGGGGAGGAGATGAGGGAGAGGAGATGAGGAGAGGAGATGAGGGGGAGGAGATGAGGAGATGAGGGAGAGGAGATGAGGAGGGGAGGAGGGAGAGGAGATGAGGGGGAGGAGATGAGGGAGAGGAGAGGAGAGGAGATGAGGGAGAGGAGATGAGGAGGGGAGGAGATGAGGGGGAGGAGGGAGAGGAGATGAGGGGGAGGAGATTAGGGAGAGGAGATGAGGGGGAGGAGATGAGGAGGCCACTGGACTATTGAGATGCAGTCTATGCATTTTTGTTGGAGGAAAGAGATTTTCTGACTGGATGTATCTCAGAGACTGACCATGATAATACCCTACAGCTACTTACCAGAGAAACCTATGTTGTAAGTTTGAAACTGTTCTAGAAATTCAGCTTCTTAAAACTTGTTTTAAAAAAAAAAGATGTAGTAAGTTGGTGTCTTAACTTGGTTAAATTAATCACCTCAACTACATATGTTAATATCCAGGCCTATTTAAAAAAAATGTTTCACTGTCTGGATGTGTAATGTGATTTGGTAGTAAGTTCATTGCATTCATTTGATTCCAATTAAGTTGATAATCTGTAACAAGTTACATTAAATTCCTATTTTGGTTGTGAATCTGAATGTCTCAGTGTTTGATAATGTACAGTAGTGATTCAGGGGGAGCAGGAACCGTGCTTGAACCAGGAACCGTGCTTGAACCAATAACCGTGCAGTATGGGGTGAGTGCACTGTCCTGTGCCATAAAGGTTCAGACCTCTTGGCAGAGGCCATAGCACTAACCTCACATACAGCACATACTTTTACAAAAAAAAAAGTCCCTTAACCAATGTCATGTTAGCCTAGTGGTTAGAGTGTTGGGCCAGTAACCGAAAGGTTGCTGGATTGAATCCCCGAGCTGACAAGGTAAAAATCTGTTCTCCCCCTGAGCAAGGCATTTCCCCAGATGTCGATTAAGGCAGCCCCCCCCCGCACCTCTCTGATTCAGAAGGGTTGGGTTAAATGCGAACCTCTACGTTGTCGGTGTCCCCCTAATGCTCTACCCAGCACCAACTGTATTGTGGACTTTGCTGAACTGGTACGAACCTCCATCTATTTTCTCTTCAGAGGAGACTTCCTCCTCCACACCAAAGGGACAGCGATGGGGACCACTTTTGTTAGAAAAACAGGTGGTGCTGAATCCAGACTGTAACCCTTTTCTCTCCAATATTCTCCTACTTCTGAGATATTTGGTGACATTTTCGTGATCTTTACAGACACCCAGGAAGAACTTTTGGAATGTCATGCTTACCTAAACTCTTATGAATGAACACCTTCATTTCAGCATTAACTATGACCTATAACAAATGTTTTTTTTGATGTGATGGTTATTAAGGACAAACCTCCCTCTCTGCAGATCTCTATAGGAAACCTATGGACAGGAATACCCTCCTTAGAGGTGACGACTTTCATCCACGTCCACTTATTAAAAGTCTCCTTATAAGTCAATTCAGTCGTGTCAGAAGAATATGCATCTCTGATGCTGCTTATCTGAAACAGACCACGGACCTCACACAAAGATTTTTAAGGAAAGGGGGTACAAAGATAATTGGGTAAAATGCTAATGATCGTTTTGAAGGACTAACACAGCTGGAAAGCCTAAAACCAAAAGTCAAAGTCAAAGCAGAACATGCCCCATCATGCTTTACCCAATACTCACCATTGGGGAAGGCATTGAAGGACATTATCAGGAAGCACTGGTACATTATTGATACTGGCCCACAACTGAAACCCATATTTAAATATTCCCCACGTATGGCTATTAAAAGACTTCCAAAGGTGAGCGATATTGTGGTTAAATCTGATTACCTACCAGAGAAAAGGGGAAATGTTTTTGGGTTCCGGAGGGTAATTACAAATGCAACTCATTTACCCACAACCCCCCACAGGACAAAGATTTAACATCAAGGGCCTGATTACCTGCATGTCCACCAATGTTATTTACATGTTGAAATGTCCTTGTGGTCGGTCTTGAATAGAGAAAACCTGTAGAAGCCTTAAGACACGGCTCAGTGAGCACCGCAGACATATAGAGACAGGTGAGACAAAACATCAGGTTGTACAAGCTGGACTTCCTATTAGTTCTCTGAGATACATTGGAATAGAAATGGTCAAGATGTCATGCAGGGGAGGGGACATTGAGAGGAAACTTCTTCATGTTTACTCCATGTGTAACTCTGTGTTGTTGTCTGTCACACTGCTTTGCTTTATCTTGGCCAGGTCACAGTTGCAAATGAGAACTTGTTCTCAACTAGCCTACCTGGTTAAATAAAGGTGAAATAAAAATATATTAAAAAAAGGGAATCTTTCTGGATCCACAGGCTGAACACGCCTTTCCTCTTGACCTTAATGAGTTTAACTTGAAATTGTTTTTATAGTTTCAATAATTCAAATTATTATAATTTTTTAAAATCCTATTTGAATATTGTATGTATATTACTATAAATATTGATCACATTCTCTGTGTATGATCACATATTTTGATACATTGAATGTTAATATTGTGAAACTATGTTGTAATTTTTTTTACCTCCTGTTTCACAAAGTAACTTCTGTGTACTGCCTCTTTATATAGGACCTTCCACCCCCACCTGGGATATGGATGCCTGATGAAGACCTAAGGGTCATAACGGTGTAAATAAATGTCACCTGAGAGAATGAGAAGTACTGTGCTGCGTTTTCCTTTTTGTTTTCCATGAGTTTGTCTACAACTCCAGCAGAAAGTACCTGGATGTTCTTGAGCTTTTGAACCAACGTAGGCTAATGTGATTAGTATGAGGTTGTAAGTAACAAAACAAATCCCAGGACATAGACCTATCTGATTTGTGCAGAAAGCTTCATTTCTTGTTCATCTAACTGCACTGTCCAATTTACAGTAGCTATTACAGTGAAACAATACCATGCTATTGTTTGAGGAGAGAGAGCACAAGTATGAACTTGAAAATGTATTAATAAACCAATTAGACACATTTTGGCAGTCTTGATACATTTTGAACAGAAATAAAATGGTTAATTGGATGTTTAAATTTTGCACATACACTACTGCCATCTAGTGGCCTAAATCTAGTATAATACATTATGGTCTTTCTCTTACATTTTAAAGATGGTACAAAAAAAAACGTTTTTTCCTTTATATTATCTTTTACCAGATCTATGTATGTGTTATCTCCTACATTCATTTCACATTTCCACAAACTTGTGAAACAAAGTGTTTCCTTTCAAATGATGCCAAGAAATGGATATCCTTGCTTCAGGTCCTGAGCTGCAGGCAGTTAGATTTGGTATGTCAATTTAAAAAAGGTTCAGATTCTTGAGGTTTAAATGCGGAAGACACATTTCAGTTGAAGTCTTTCAGTTGTACAACTGACTAGATATCAGTTTTCTGGCACACAGAGCTGCTGAGACACCACCCAAGTGGCTGATACACAGAGTGGAAGAGGGGAAGTTCAGTGGCTATAAGAGCAGTACTTTCTTGGGCAGGAGCTTATTGGAGCTGAGTAACTGCACCGCAAATGTTCTACTGCTTGAGCTCCTGTTCCTCTTGTAGAATATTAGCTCAAACGTATTGTTGAGTTCCTGTTCCTCTTGTAGAATATTAGCTCAAACGTATTGTTGAGTTCCTGCACCTAAACTGTAAACAGTACCGACACCCAAAATGAGTACCGGCACCTATTTCAGTCCAAGCCGAGCGCTGTATAAGAGCCAGGCTGGTTCCCAGAGTTGCTCTCTACAAGATCATCAGCAGACTCCATCATCTACCATCCTCTGACCAGCTGTCTCCACTCAAGCCATAAATAAACTGAGCCTCTCTTTTGAGGATTCAGCTTTTAAAGGCTTGGCCTCTATTGGTTGACCTGTCATGATATATTGCTTGTTTGTTTTTTGCTCTTGAAGCGCTTTGAGATTCTATGAAAATCACTGTGGAAATGTAGTAAATAATAATTATTATTATAGGCTATTTGTTCATTGAATCGGTCATAAAAATACATTTTGGGTAGGAGGATGTTTGGATTAATGAACAACTCCAAATATGGAAATAAATGACAGCATCACATTTCCAATGTCACATAGGCCTGATGTGTAAACTTCACAGAAAGTCTGGGGTGGTTTTAGAAAAAAGGATCTGTGCTGTTTCACCTTTAAAACCATGGAAATGCCCATATTCTTCCCATATCACTTTTGTTTTGGTCAGGGTTTACAAGATCTCTCTCTCGCTTTGTGTGTGTAGACTTGGGAGAAACAAATGGTGGATAATTGGTTTGAACATATAACATAAAAAGCAGCCCTGGCCCCTTGTTGAAAGTCACTGTATAGCCAAAGAGTATCTATTATATTGACAAGATGGTCGAGTGACTGCTCTAACAATGGAAATACATGTCCTCAAACATGGAAGGGAGGCGAGGTGTGACCATTCTAGCCCATGAGAGGGCAAATAGGTGTGAACAACAGGCACAACTCCAATAATATATATATATATTTTTTTTTCAAAGTTTCCCGAGATGCCACGAACATCCACTTATATCTGTGCAGTCATAACAACCTAGCCATGACGAAACATATATTATATCAAATAAGCCTCACCTAGCAAATGAGCAATTACATTTTTTTGTTGACCAAATTCAACACTCATTCATACAAAAGTTCCTCACTTTGTGGCATTATTTTCGTGGACAGGTTTTGGTTTGAGTAAACCCTATCGCTTCGCCTCTTCCTCTCTGGTATAGCCTACATCTCTGTCCATATATCCACTTTCATTAAAACAGCCTATTACTCATTTCTCATTTATAATTTTTTATTTTATTTATTTCACCTTTATTTAACAAGGTAGGCCAGTTGAGAACAAGTTCTCATTTCCAACTGGAACCTGGCCAAGATAAGGCAAAGCAGTGCGACAAAAACAACAGAGTTACACATAAACAAACGTACAGTCAATAACACAATAGAAAAATATATGTACAATGTGTGCAAATGTAGAAGAGTAGGGAGGTAAGGCAATAAATAGGCCATAGAAGTGAAAATAATTACAATTTAGCATTAATACTTGAATGATGCATGTGCAGATGATGATGTGCAAGTAGAGATACTGGGGTGCAAAAGAGAAAGCAGGTAAGTAATAATATGGGGATGAGGTAGTTGGGTGTGCTATTTACAGATTGGCTGTGTACAGGTATAGTGATCGGTAAGCTGCTCTGACAGCTGATGCTTAAAGTTAGAGGGAGATATAAGACTCCAGCTTCAGAGATTTTTGCAATTCGTTCCAGTTATTGGCAGCAGAGAACTGGAAGGAAAGGTGGCCAAAGGTAGTGTTGGCTTTGGGAATGACCAGTGCAATACACCTGCTGGAGCGCGTGCTGTTGCTTTGGTGACCAGTGAGCTGAGATAAGGCGGGGCTTTACCTAGCAAAGACTTATAGATGACCTGGAGCCAGTGGGTTTGGCGATGGATATGTAGTGAGGGCCAGCCAATGAGAGCATACAGATCACAGTGGTGGGTTTCGACCCCAATGTAATGTAAATGCCAGCGTTGAAATACTAGTCGGAATTAGGACTTGCCTATTCAGGGGTGTCAAACTCATTCCATGGAGGGCCGAGTGTCTGCAGGTTTTTTATTTCAATTAAGCTCTAGACAACCAGGTGTGGGGAGTTCCTTGCTAATTGGTGACCTTAATTCATCAATCAAGTACAAGGGAGGAGCAAAACCCTGCAGACAATGCCCTCTGTGGAATAAGTTGGACAGTTAAGTTTGGTTGTAGTTCTAAGTTTGGTTGTAGTTATAGGCGTGCTCCGTTCAATCATTTAGCAAGTCATAAATGTCAGTTTCCTAGTTCTGATTTGAACTTGAACACAGCAAAACTACGCACTAATCCCCCCATACTTCCCCCCTTTTTCCGTCCAACGTCATAAACTATCTATTTCCACAATGGTGGTCAGGTGGCCTGCGCCTTTACTGGTGCGCAGAACAACACCAACGCTGAATTTACTTCCTCAAACCATGGTTAAATAGTCTGGTCAAAAAATACTGGAAATCTATCTTATTTGGAAAGGAGACAGTCAGCATTCAATACCTGACAAGCTTTTCCGAGGTATGTGTATTGGGTATGTCTTTGCATGCATTTTCAACTGTTACGGTTGACAGCTCGTCGGTCGTGCTACGTTACTATGGCGAAACAGCTTAATATCGACTGATCAAAGTGCATTTAACGTTGGTTTGTTTTCGTTATTAGACAACGTTGTTTTTGTTTTATGTAACTATGTCCTAAATACCATTGGAAGAGTGCGTAATCCCTGACGGCGCGCATCCATGCCCAGCAGAGTACTCAACTGTCAAACAGGACAATCACAACACATTGCGATCCGCGTCAACCTATATTTATGTTTGGCGCTTTTGTCTGACTATAGACACAAACAAGAGCCTGTGAACTTTCCAGAATGGACGTGGCCGACCATTCTGACTGTTGCGATTGAGTGGGAACAGTGAATCGGAGTGGAGTTTGAACCAATGACACGGCGATAGTGTGCGGAAAAGGTCACCCAGACCCCTTGGCATGCACTTTGCACACATGGTCAGCCTATTGCTGTCATTTGACCAAGTGGCGCCACATCCATCCAGCCTTATCTATCCTTCCTGTGCATTGCGATTAAGGTTCAGCTCTGGTCAGTAACATTTTTTTATTTATTTATTTCACCTTTATTTAACCAGGTAGGCAAGTTGAGAACAAGTTCTCATTTACAATTGCGACCTGGCCAAGATAAAGCAAAGCAGTTCGACACATACAATGACACAGAGTTACACATGGAGCAAAACAAACATCCAGTCAATAATACAGTATAAACAAGTCTATATACGATGTGAGCAAATGAGGTGAGATAAGGGAGGTAAAGGCAAAAAAAGGCCATGGTGGCAAAGTAAATACAATATAGCAAGTAAAACACTGGAATGGTAGATTTGCAATGGAAGAATGTGCAAAGTAGAAATAAAAATAATGCGGTGCAAAGGAGCAAAATAAATAAATTTAAATACAGTAGGGAAAGAGGTAGTTGTTTGGGCTAAAATATAGGTGGGCTATGTACAGGTGCAGTAATCTGTGAGCTGCTCTGACAGTTGGTGCTTAAAGCTAGTGAGGGAGATAAGTGTTTCCAGTTTCAGTGCTTTTTGTAGTTCGTTCCAGTCATTGGCAGCAGAGAACTGGAAGGAGAGGCGGCCAAAGAAAGAATTGGTTTTGGGGGTGACTAGAGAGATATACCTGCTGGAGCGTGTGCTACAGGTGGGAGATGGTATGGTGACCAGCGAGCTGAGATAAAGGGGGACTTTACCTAGCAGGGTCTTGTAGATGACGTGGAGCCCGTGGGTTTGGCGACGAGTATGAAGCGAGGGCCAGCCAACGAGAGCGTACAGGTCGCAATGGTGGGTAGTATATGGGGCTTTGGTGACATAAGTACTAAGCTGTAGTTATAGTTATTCAATCATGAAAAGCTAGCCAGTTCATAGTCAAGAATATGTTATGCTCAGGGCCCTGTTTATGATGCTGCCATCCACATGATGCCGTTTGGAGCTGTCAGGGAGAGCATGGGATGAGTGGATACAGCACATTTTCCTAGGACATCATCACATATTTACTCATCTGTTTTCACAGCAATGTGGCAGGTTCATATTAGTGTGAGAGTGCTGCCTGCCAAACCATGACAACCTCCAGTCTAACTGCATTTTTAAGTCTGAAGCTTGCCTTGCTTGCTGCGATGGGGATGGCAGGTATACAAAAGATTAAAACCAGCATGACCAATATTGATTGGTAGCATTGACAGTAGCCAATTTCTATTCTAGAAATGATTGTTCTATGTTTGGTAGCCTGGGTGCCTGTCTGTTGCTGCTTTAACAAACTTCTCTAACCTAACAAGGCAGCGATGTACTATATGTAATTGATTGCATTACTGTTGATAGCAGGAACAGTGATGGGATTGGATGATATTTGATTGGACAGCCTGAGGTGAAATATCTGACTGTTGTAACTGACAATGGATCCTGATCCTCCCTGTTGGTGGAGGTGTGTTAGGTGTGAAAGTAGCATAACGCCGAGCCTACAGTAGCCCAACATTGATAAGGCTGGGTATTGATTGTGTTGCAACACACTACTCAAAGAGGGCCGATTGATTCACTTCAAAGTAAGCGTTATGAAACTCCTTTCCTACGAAATGCTGAGCTTTGTTGATCATAGGAACGAATGGAAAACTGAGGCCAGTGCTCACTCAAAGTAATAGTTACATGTGTTACATTTGGCTGTGTGTGTCATTGTGTGCTCGCTGTGTGTGTTATGATCTATGTATTACTGTGGTGAGCAGGGCGGCCTGGTAGTGTGAGAACATATCCTAGAGCCTGTTCCTGCCTCCCCACCCCTCACATGTAACAGCCAATGCCTCCATGTGACCATAGCAATGTGCACATTGCCATCTAGTGGTACTCTAGCAAATACAATGCTCTCTCTTGTCAAACATATGCATTTACATGGTGTCTGTCCAGATTCCTGATAGCTTGTTCACTAGCGCCTCTAGAAATGAATTTATATATATATTTTTCAGCTCATTCATCCTAGGCAGCCCAGCCCTGTGTCGTGATGTCATGCCCCGGGAGAGACAGTGATCTGGAGTCGGACCATACAGTAGACTGGTCCATGATGGACATGCGGCTGGACTCGTTCCGGGGTTCCCTCCTGGCCCAGCAGATGTCAGCGGAGAGGCTGGCCCGCGCTGGGTTCTACTTCACGGGACAGGCCGACAAGGTGCGCTGCTTCAGCTGCCACAAGACTGTAGAGAACTGGTGTGGAGGTGACGCACCCGTGGAGAGGCACGCGGAGGTGAGGGTGAAAAGGGGATGATGATGATGATGATGTGCAAAACTTTTTTTGTATTTATTTTGTATTTTTCCATTATCTCATGTTTGCCAAATTATCATACTACTGTTGCAATGTTTCAGGTCTCCCCCAGCTGTAAGTTCCTGAGCTGCACCCATCGATCCAGGGTTAACTCTCTTCAAGGTGCCATGCTGACCAATGAAACCACCTACAACGAAGACGCCGAGGACATGGAGTTCCGCCTGAGGACAGGAGAGGTGGTGGATGAGTCCACCTACCCCATGGTCCCGCACATGGCCAGCGAAGACTCCCGGTTCAACACCTTCGGCCCGTGGCCCTCCACATCCCCGGTCCGACCTAGAGAGTTGGCCCAGGCGGGGCTCTTCTATCTGGGGGAGGGAGACCAGGTGCAGTGCTTCTGCTGTGGAAGGGTGCTGAAGGGCTGGGAGGCTGGGGACACGGCGTGGGGAGAGCACTCCAAACACTACCCCTACTGCTTCTTCATCCTGGGGCATGATGTGGGGAACCTCCCCTCTCAGAGGAAGGTGGAGGAGACCAGGCCATGCCTGGGTCCTCGGGTCCCCATGCAGAGCTTTGAGGAGAGGCTAGGCAGCTTTGCAGATATCCAGCACCACCCTATTGACCACGAGAGGCTGGCCAGAGCAGGCTTCTACAACACAGGTGAGACCTGGGAGTGGGGTAGACAAGAGCTTTGGCTGTGAGAAAAGTAATTAACAAATACAATTATTGCTTACCATTACTTGCTACGGTAAAAGGGCCAGGGTGGAGTTGATATAGAAAGTACTGGGTATATTTTCTAATGTGTGTTGGTGCAGGTGCACCAGACCATGTGGGGTGTTTCCGCTGTGGTGGAGATCTGAAGGGCTGGCAGCAGGATGAGGATCCCTGGGAGGAGCATGCCAAACACTATCCTGGGTAAAAACACACACACTCACAAGTAGAAAGTAAACAACCATATGCATGCTTCTTTTCCCTGTCACTAACATTGCGTGTCATGTTTTAATCCAGGTGCAGTTTTCTACTGGCAGAGAAAGGACAGGAGTTCGTCAGCAGCGTTCAGCTACAAGGTCCTGGCCGGAACAATGCTGTAAGTCTCCAAGACTTCATCCTCCTAACCCTGACCTCTAACCCCTAAACCTGTGGTCAAACATATTAAACTGCACCCATCCTTGCATGACTCCTACCATATCAAATCCATTCCTTCTATTGATTTCCCAGGCTTCAAGTCACCTAAATGGATGTTCAAGTCATGAGACGGGTAAAACCATTTTTTGATGTGACATAAACATTTTTGGAAAGTTGTACCCCTTTCACTTTTGTTTTGGAACTTTAGCTAAAGGTATTGTTAGATTATATATATGCAGTACCTGTCAAAAGTTGGCACACCTACTCATTCAAGGGTTTTTCTTCACTTTTACTATTTTCTACATTGTAAAATAATTGTGAAGACATAAAAATGAAGAAATAACACATAGAATCATGTAGTAACCAAAAAAGTATGAAACAAATCAAAATATATTTGAGATACTTGATGACAGCTTTGCACAATCTTGGCTTTCTCTCAACCAGCTTGAAGTCTTGAAGGAGTTCCCACATATACTGAGCACTTGTTGGCTGCTTTTCCTTCACTCTGCAGTCCAACTCATCTCAAACCATCTCAATTGGGTTGAGGTTGAGTGATTGGTCAAATAGCCCTTACACAGCCTGGAGGTGTGTTTTGGGTCATTGTCCTGTTGAAAAACAAATTATAGTCCCACTAAGTGCAAATCAGATGAGATGGCGTATTGCTGCAGAATTCTGTGGTAGCTAGGCTGGTTAAGTGTGCCTTGAATTCTAAATTAATCACTAACAGTGTCACCAGCAAAGCACCATCACACCTCCTACTCTATGCGTCATGGTGGGAACCACACTTGCGGTCATCAGTTCACCTACTCTGCGTCTCACAAAGACACTGCGGTTGGAACCAAAAATCTCAAATTTGGACAGATTTCCACCGGTCTAATGTCCATTGCTCATGTTTCTTGGCCAAAGCAAGTCTCTTCTTATTATTGGTGTCCTTTAGTAGTGGTTTCTTTGCAGAAATTCGACCATGAAGGCCTGGTTCACGCAGTCTCTTCTGAACAGTTGATGTATCTGTTACTTGAACTCTGTAAAGCATTTATTTAGGCTGCAATTTCTGAGGCTGGTAACTCTAATGAACTTATCCTCTGCAGCAGAGGTATCTCTGGGTCATCCTTTCCTGTGGCGGTCCTCATGAGAGCCAGTTTCATCATAGCGCCTGATGGCTTTTGCGACTGCACTTGAAGAAACCTTCAAAGTTCCTGATTGACTGATCTTCATATGTTAAAGTAATGATGGACTGTCGTTTCTCTTTGCTTATTTGAGCTGTTCCTGCCATAATATGGACTTTTTTTTACCAAATAGGGCGATCTTCTGTATACCACCCCTACCTTGTCACAACACAACTGATTACTCAAACACATAATAAGGAAAGAAATTCCACAAATGAACTTACAACAAGGCACATCGGTTAATTGAAATGCATTCTAGGTGACTACCTCATGATGCTGGTTGAGAGAATGCCAAGAGTGTGCAAAGCTGTTATCAAGGCAAAGGGTGGCCTTCTTTCAAGAATCTCAAATATAAAATATATTTTGATTTAACACGTTTTGTTGTTGGATACTACATGATTCCATATGTTATTTCATAGTTTTGATGTCTTCACTATTCTACAATGTAGAAAATAACAAAAATAAAGAAAAACCCTTGAATGAATTGGTGTGTCCTAATGTATGACTGGTACTGTATATCTCTCTCACAGGGTGCTATTTCCAACACCTACTAGTTTATGCTCAGTCTCCTCCCTCTCTCTACAGAGGTGCTGCAGTCAGCCAATGCCCAGAAGGCGGTGGAGATGGGTCTGGAGCCTGCCTTGGTAGAGAGGACTATACAAGAGAGGATACGCAGGGATGGGACAGGCTACTCCACCCTGGAAACTCTGCTGCAGGACTGCTTTAACAGAGACCCTGACAGCGACGCAGAGAACCGTGGTATGTGTCTCATAAGGGGGAAAACTGTTAACATTGCTTGGTAGTGTCATTATATCAGAGCACTGTTCTATTAAAACTGGTATTGAGGTTTACAGTATAAGTCAAATAAATTCCTGAATTTATTCCACAGGATTTTGCAGTTTGACCTAGTTTATCCAGTAACAGTGCTATTCACACTGTAGTCCTACATGAGGCTTGGCTATAGAAAGAACATTCAAAAATATATATTATATATATATATATTATAATAATATTTAACCTTCATTTAGGCAAGTCAGTTAAGAACAAATTCTTATTTACAATGATAGCCTTGGAACAGGGGGATAACTGCCTTGTTCAGGGGATTTGATCTAGCAACCTTTCGGGTTACTGGCCCAACGCTAATAACCACTAGGCTACCTGCCGCCCCCCAAAACATAATCGAGTTGTGTTGGTCAGTATTCTAACTACTTCATTGTGCTCGGTTACCAACTGCTGTTTCTCCCCTATTTCAGATGAGGGTCCCCTTGAGAAGCTACGGAAGCTGCAGAGGGAGAAACAGTGCAAAGTGTGTATGGACAGAGACATCTGCATCGTCTTCATTCCCTGTGGGCACCTGGTCGTCTGCAAGGAGTGTTCCGAGGCCCTCGACAAGTGTCCCATCTGCTGTTGTGCCATCACACAGAAGATCAAGACATACATCTCCTAACATGCAACCTGGTGCCAGGGATTGTCGTCTCACAGTAGGAGTGCTGACCTAGGATCAGGTCCCGTCTCTTACTCATTATGTTTTAAAAGGCAAAAGTGATCCTAGATCAGCACCTAATGAGATGCTTAAATAATGTGGGCCCAAGAGGATGAGACTCTTTTTAAATGGCAAATGTACATAAAGATATATTATATTTGAGGAGGACCACTGTAAATATGATTAAGAGAATCATGAAGTGTGGGGATTTTGTTTTTCAATGATTGTTTTAAAGATGATGACAGACACTTCCTTGTTATGTGATGTAGTGTTCGCTCACTGATACAATACCCAAGAGGCAATGGGCCTCAATCTTCAAACCAAGATGAGAAACTAAGGTTGAGACTAGATGGAGTACAGCTATGGACAGAAAGGACTTTACGTAGCAGGTTAGCAGAACTAATGAAGGTGAGTCAAATAGGCAACCTCTTGTCCATGGCTGTACTCTATATACCCACAGTTTTGATACTTCTGCTGTACCGAACCATGATCTACCATTGCAGTTATCAACAGTGCCTTTTCAAATAGTTTCATTTACATATTGTGTGTATATTTTCTTTATTCTGACTATTCTGCCATTTCCATGTTTTTGTCATTTCTCTTAATATTATGACGTTGTTGACTGGGCTTTCCTTATTGGTTTGCAAATGACAGGTTTCTGAAATAGAAGTCCTGAGGGTTCCCAAACGTATGTTCCTTAGGCCAACTAGTATGCTTTCACTTGTCTGATTCATTGTGTGCTCTGTGAATAAATGGATGAATTGTATACTTGGATCAATTTCCAATATTTAGGTATAACGGCATAACTGATATCATGTTATTCTGAAATTAATCTTTGCTTTGCACTTCAGTGCAACTCCTGTTTGACCAAAAGTGGAAAATAAATCGTGTTTTTAAAAATATCTGTATTTTCATGTATGCCGCTAACACTAATGCTACTAACACTACTTACGCTGCTATTACTAATGCTACAAATATTACTAACGCTGCTACTAATTCTACTAACATTAATAGCTCTGCTATTACTAACATTAATAACGCTGCTTTACTAACACTAACATTAATGTTGCTATTACTAACGCTGCTAGCATTACTAACGCTACTTACACTGCTAACATTAATGTTGCTATTACTAACGCTGCTAGCATTACTAACGCTACGTACACTGCTAACATTAATGTTGCTATTACTAACGCTGCTAGCATTACTAACGCTACTTACACTGCTAACATTAATGTTGCTATTACTAACGCTGCTAGCATTACTAACGCTACTTACACTGCTAACATTAATGTTGCTATTACTAACGCTGCTAGCATTACTAACGCTACTTACACTGCTAACATTAATGTTGCTATTACCAACGCTGCTAGCATTACTAACGCTACTTACACTGCTAACATTAATGTTGCTATTACTAACGCTACTTACACTGCTAAGATTAATGTTGCTATTACTAACGCTGCTAGCATTACTAACGCTACTTACACTGCTAACATTAATGTTGCTATTACTAACGCTACTTACACTGCTAACATTAATGTTGCTATTACTAACGCTGCTAGCATTACTAACGCTACTTACACTGCTAACATTAATGTTGCTATTACTAACGCTGCTAGCATTACTAACGCTACTTACACTGCTAACATTACTAACACGACTAACAATGACATTAACGCTACTAACACTGCTAACAATAACACTAACATTACTAACATTATTGTAACCCTGGACAAGCACACCTGATTCAATTTATCATCAAGCCCTCAATGAGTTGAATGAGGTGTGTTTGTCAAACGACAACGAAACTGTGTACTGTTGGGTGTACTCAAGGACCAGGGTTGGGAAACACTGTTTTACACTATATGAGTCTTCAGAATCTGAAACAGTTCTAATAAAGGAGAGGAGGAAGATTATTCCTCCCACAATGGGATAATCTCAATTAGATTTCCTTGATTCCAGATGTCCTCCCCTCTGACTTTCTCCTCCAATGGATTTTGAGGAGGTGAGAAGAGAGGACATTGGGAGTCAAGGAAATGCATTTGAGATTCACATCGTATTGAGATGCGGCCACTCCATTGACTGCAGGGCCAAAGATAGGCAGAAACTGCTTCTCCAATAGAAATCCGTATGTATAGACTATGTCATGGCGACATTGGTAAACTAAACTGATGCACAGAAACCCGTCATCGGGTCTAACGTTCGTCTCGCGCATAACTGCGTAAGTGCAGGCCGTCAAATCAAAGGCATTCATTCGAATTTTTTTTTTTTACGAAAATGAAAACGTGTCAGTTTGTTACTTTCACGAGGTTGGAGTAATAACATGTTCCTCTACTCAAAACATTGGCTCAAATCTAGGTTGTGGCTTTAGATTTCGAGAAAATGAACAACTAAGGAAGAATTGTTCACTTCTCTCATTGACTTCTCAAACCAAGGGCTCCACTTTGGTTTTAGAAGTGGAGGGGGCATATCCTGGTGTGGGTTCTAAGGGTCCTCCCCCAGAATTTTTTTTGGGGCATCTAAAGTTTATTTCCTGAATTTTTACACAATCCAATATGCCGTCTCTTTGTAGAACAAAAAGTAAGCAAAAATGCCCACAGTCATCAAGCTAGGTAAGAGATCATTATTAAATATGTTTAAGTGATTAACAAGACTAAACTAGATCAAAGATAATTCAATAATAAATATTGTGTTGCACCTTTAACCAATAGCCTAAAAAAAAAAAAATCTTGAAAAAATACAGACTTTTGATTGTCTTTATTAAGACACCCTCTATATCAAATTTCGTCCAGACCGACCAGCCAGCCCGAGCTGCCTGCACGCCCAACCCCCACCCGTCTAGTCAATAACTCAACTCTCTCCCAACACAATTTCCTTCCCAGTTCACACCTTTAATTGTTTTAATTCCCAAGGAAATGGTTTAGAAACAAACAAAAAACAACAACAAAAAACACACATACACCTCAAATATACATTAACACACAGAAACAGCAAATCCTCCATATAATTAATCTCGTAGGCCTAATAGTACTGTAGACGTCTTTTTACTTGCACACAATTTAGCTGGGTCACCCAGTCCTGTCCCTAGAGGTCCACCACCCTGCAGAGCCCCAACCCAACACACCCCACTCAGCTTTAGGATCTTAGTGAAACATTCACTATTGGTTTTATGTGTGTTAGGCCCAGGCCAGAGTGACAACCCACAGGATGGCAGACCCCCAGGGCCAAGACTGAGCAGCCCAGCAGCTCGGTATTGCCAAAATAGGTATTTCCCCTGACGTGGCCATGTTTTCAATACAGAGTCCTTTACTCCTACTGTATTCCATATAAAGCACCAGACCTTATTCAAGTTGCCCAGTTACCCTTAATCTTGTAAAAAATGCAATCTAATGATACATAAATTGACATTGTGGAAGGATAACCAACCTTACAATTAATGGCAATGCATTACTTAGCCTATAAATGCTTGGTTACAGTTTCTTCCGTATCAACATTTTCAAGCAAACAAAACAGGGAGAAGGGAGAATCTGTAGACATGATGAGATAAAAGAACATACTCTTTGACAGAATTCAGCCAGCCTTCACAAGACGATATGCAAATATGTCTCATTTTGTGTTTTACACCTTTATTTGAGGAATGACATTTCTGAGTGCATGTAATTCCGTTTCATTGACTACGCAGACGCTCATTGACTCGAGCGAGCAGTTTGGATGAAATGATTGAAAAACATGTATGTGTACCTTTATTTTGCAACGCTCACACACACGTAACAATGCGAGCGTTGCAAAATAAATGTGCAAATACATGTTATTCAATCGTTTTATCTAAACTACTCGAGCGCGTCAACGACCGTCTGCGTAGGCAGGCGCTAAAATAGAATTTGAGGTCCACACTCCAATCTAGTTGGTGGTGGTAATGCAACTTAAAGTTGGTTGCCAACTGACATATAAAGTCCACAGAAGAAGAAAAAGACTACCACCACAGATAGAACAATGAGACAGATATTTCACTCCCCGGGTGTATAAATGTGAAGCATCCGTTTGGCGTTTCCACTCACTACCATATTTGGTAGTGAGAGGAAGCCCAGTGGCCGGCAGTGGGGAGAAGATGGAAAGAGATGGATTTTGGCCATCATTCTGCTCATTTTCTCATCGATGAAACATTTCATCTCAATACCGTTTTCTGTTCCCAAAACTAGAATCTGTTACGAACAGAGTGGACTAAGTTTTGTATACTTTACCCTTTGCTAAAGTTTTTAAAAATTGGGTTGTTTAGGTGTGCAAAGGAGAATTGAGTTATTGCACACACACGCTTAACAGAGAAGTCGTTCCCTAACTGAAATATGCAAATGTCTGCTAGAACGCACCAATAGGATCTCGCTAGCTTGTACTTGGCTCTGCCCACCTCCTTGCTTGTTCTGCTCACTATGACTCATTGGTTCCCATTTAAAACAACGGGCTGTGGTCTATCTTGGTTTAGTTATAAACATCTTTGCTACTACTGCAACTACTGAAGGAGGAGATTTTACTATAAACTATTAGATTCACTTTTTTTTATCTGTGGATTAAACGTCTGAGTAGAGAACACACTATTTTGTGTGACTCAAAATGGGTCCAAATTCTAAAAAGATACAGAAAAAAAGAACCTTGTGCATTTCAGGTAAAATAACAACCCAATGTTTATATCCCAGGACAAATTAGCTAGCAACAGCAGGCTAGCTAGCTAAATGTCCATGAATGTTTAATTTGTTTCGACCTGTCCCCAAATTAATATAGTTGGGACAGAGTTTGTTTTGATATTTCAACCTGTGTGTCTGGATCGCGTCTGGTGTGGATGTACAAAATCAACATGCGCACGATGGCGCACACGGATGCATCTTTGTGCCTGGTCTAGACAGCATGTAAACAATTATATTGCGGGACTACTGTTGTTTTTGAGACCAGTTCTTGCAGTACCTGGTAGGAGTTAGACCGAAAGCCAGCGGGTGTGGTGGTGGGAGCAGGATGAAGAAATCGGTTCTGCGCAGACCTCTACTGTGCAGCATGACAGTGAAGCCTGTAATATTAGAGCTGTTTATTACTGTGCCAGTGTGAAAAGTAGGGAATTAGCTAGGGAAACTGATAGATCAATAACATTGCCATACTGTCTAATAAAACTCACGCTGCAATGAAAAAACCGCATGGTTTCATCGTTTGATTCAGGTCTAGTGTGATTGAGGCATAAATAATAGCTAAAGTTAGCCAACTTTTGGCCAGCTATCCAAGTTAATTTACTTCTGAAACGGGACAAAACAAAGGCTACAAAACATTTCTATACAAACAACAGCTGTTCGATAGCGATATGAGGTGGCGATTATTACTATCTGACAGATAACTAGAGGCTAAAGCTGACCTGGCTGTGGTAGCTACTAGCTAGTGTAGCTTATATATTCACCTCAGTTAAGAGGGAATGAAACATTAGCTAACATTACATGTCAGTTACAATACTAGCTCAGCACTGCAAATAAACAATAGTTAAAAAAAAATTATGTTAAGTTAAACAGCAGTTACCTTGACAGCTAAATCAGTAAACTAATGAGTAGCCAGTTTCTGCTCTACTTGCTTTTACAACTCGGTGAATGAGCGCAACACATACACACTGACCTAAGCTCAACTCTCCTGTGCTGGTCCAGCCAGCCTTCACACAGCCTGTCTGCCAACTCTGTGGTGTCTGTGAGTCCTAAATACAGCCTGCTGACCACTCCAAACAGCCAACCTAACCGTTCGGAGGCGTCCGCATGGTCCTAAAGCACACCATTGCCGTTGTTTGTATCACATTGCAATGATAAAACTGTGGTGGGGGGGATTTCAGAATGTGGTGGGGACATGACCCCTGTATCAAACCCCAAACCCTGGCCTGTTTGGTCTTTGCAAGCGTATCCGGAAGTCTTGCGATGTTGCGCCTTTAGGTTTAGAAACTCAGCAGTAGGGCCATCCAACCCCCATCTGTCACGTACTTGCTGGTAGCTGGCAGCTGCACAGCTTGTAAATAACCGCTAGATGTCAGATCACTTACGGTCACGGGGAATCGGAAGTATTTCATCTGGCCGCTAGGGGGCAGCTGTGCACCAAGAGTTTTCCTTCCCCCTCATCGTCGAAACAACAAACCCTACTACGGAGCAAGTGGCGGGGTGAGAGAGCGTCCAAAACCGCCTCTGACCGCCAGTTTCAAACTCAATTGCGGAAATCGTGGTAATATCAATACAAGAGCAGACAACGACTCAACAAAGTAGTATCTCGTTTGGAAATAAATTGAATAACGGGGTAAGTTATAAAATGGCGGAGTGGAATCTCGAAGTTAGTTGGTTTGTAGCAATTTTTTGGTAGCTAGCTTCTCATGCTAGCTAGCTGGCTAACAGGCTAGAAGTGCGGAGGCTGCTAGCTACGGAAAGTCGTAAGCTAGCCGCTGGCGCTGTAAGCTACTTTTTTATGTCTAGAATCTGTGTTACGCATACCCGAAAGTAGACCCTTTTCACTGAAACGTATCTAGCAAGTTAGCTAAGCTAATATATAACAAAGTGTTTGTTTGCATCCAATAAATGTTGTTTTGTTGGGGAGTTAACGTTAGGTAGGAAACGTATCGGAACTCCCGAGGCAAGATGGAGGACGTAGGGACGAGGTGTTTTTATATAACTAAATGGTTGTATTGTTGCTCCACAACAAGTGTGTTGTATAAACAAGCTAATTTAGATATTTACATTAACTTTGAGGGCCACGCCGTATTAGCTAGCTAGCTAAATATCAACTGTTTTATTGATAATATGGCTGGCTAACCGAACTCCGTTCGATTGCAGGCAACGGGCTAGGATAGCTAATGTTAACATGGCTAATTAGCTAACTAGCCATGAAACTAGCTAGCTAACATAACAAGATGGAGAATGGTAGCTATGCTGCAGCTATGCTAAGCTAACGTTAGTTAGCTACCCAGTCAAAATTGAGATTTTCCCGAGTGCTTTTGCCCTGTTTGAACTGTAACTAGTTAGTTTACAAAAAAGTGGGTACTCCCGTTACTTGAAGGATACCATTTTAACTCTTGGTTTAACGTTAGCCGGAGAAGGCAAGTTGTTATTTTCATGTACGTAAAGGGTGACGTTCTGATGACAGCTGATGATGTTAAGCTAGCTAGTTTCGTTAGCTGGCTAGCTCTTTGGCAAGTCAGTCCGGGCAACCTCTCGACATTATACCGGTGTCAATTCTGGACAGTGGCCGTCACTGAGCAAACCCAGGAGAGCGGCTGTCATACTACCTAGCCAACGGTAGCTAGTCTTGTAGAAGATGCTCTCCGTCGGTTATTTCGACGACGTTAGTTATCGCTAATATAGTTTTAACGTGCTTTGTGTTGCCCAGGCACCCGGGTTTGGCGCCACTTTTTCAGTCTCCATCTTCAAGGCTTCCTCTCGTCAACCAGCCAGAGCGAATAGTGTCTCCGCTTGTGCAATAAGAAACATAGGATGTTGCTTGCTGATGCTGCTTTATTGCTTGGCAATACAGTTCAAGTTGTATTGTACAATACACTGCTAGCATGTGTAGCTGTATTTGACCCAATTTCAAACAAAGTATGTATGAATTTAGCTTGTAATAATGGCTTTGGGCAATTAGATAACATGAAATAAGTCTAATGTCCATTGGAATTGTCGAATGTGTATTGGATGTCACGCGTTCTAATTCAAGACCATGGGATAAAGTACTTTGCCATCTGGCATTTTAAAGTTTAGTTTGAATCCATCCATTTCCCATTCCTTACATCTCACTGGTTGATGAGGGTAAAGATGCCCCACTTCTCCCCCATAAGCTTTTTACAACCTGCAAAAAATCATAAACCGGTTACTTACAGACACAAGCAATTTTATTTTACAGTCAAATGCAATTGATTAATCGTTGGTCCTTACAATTCATTTTTTGATTGACACACCTACTGTAATCCTCAGTACAGTATGCCCCGATCGTAATTAAGACACACCCAGGATAGGGTCGCTGCTAGGCTCAAAACCCGTCCTGACGACATACTAGTATTAACAATATAACAATAACTATTAGATATGTGTTTTTAATGTCGTAATTTGGTTGAGTATCCCACTCTCTGCTCCCTGCTGTTTGCTTTGTAATATGTCAACTAGTGTTAATACTTTGTTCTGATTGGTTAGGATCTCTAACGGAGGATGAAGTGAAGTCTCCTTTATATGGTCACGGGGGACGTTCCAATGTCCAGCCCTGGGGTGATGTTTCCTGTAAACCAAGGAGCGACATAGCCAATCAGCTCACAGTTGAGCATGACAGGAGGGATAGAGCCCGCCCCCTGTTACCATGTGAAAGCAGTATTTTTGTGTTTTTTTGTCTGTGTGTGAAGAACTACTGGCTGATACTGAGGCCTGTTCAGGGGATGCAATGTGTATTTTGTAGAAGTTCAGCAGCAGGTTATCATACAACCCCTCTCAAATTAAATTGTATTACTCACATGCGCTGAATACAACAGGTGAAATGCTTACTTGCAGGCCGGGCCGGCCCTAACCAACAATGCAGTTTCGAAAAATATATGGACGAGATAAAAGTAACAAGTAATTAAAGAGCAGCCGTAAAATAAACAATATCGAGACTATATACAGGGGGGTACCGATACAGAGTCAATGTGCTGGGGCACTGGTTAGTTGAGGTAGCATGAACATGTAGGTAGAGTTATTAAAGTGACTATGCATAGATGATTACAACAGAGAGTAGCAGTGGTGTAAAGAGGGGGGGGGCACTGCAAATAGCCTGGGTAGCCATTTGATTAGATGTTCAGGAGTCTTATGGCTTGAGGGTAGAAGCTGTTAAAAAGCCTCTTGGACCTAGATTTGGCGCTCTGGTACCGCTTGCTGTGCGGTAGCAGAGAGAAGTCTATGACTAGGGTGGCTGGAGTCTTTGACAATTTTTAGGACCTTCCTCTCTCGCCTGGTATAGGAGGTCCTGGATGGCAGGAAGCTTGGTCCTAGTGGTGTACTGGGTCGTTCGCACTACCCCCTGTAGTGCCTTGCGGTCGGAGGCCGAGCAGTTGCCGTACCAGGCAGTGATGCAACGGGATGCTGTCTTCTCTGAATGTAACTCCAATACCCATGCATTCTTTTCCCTTCTGTTTTCTCCTCCAGGTCCTATGCTACTGTTCCACTGTCTTGTGGACACTGAGGATCTGAGGTCTGTTCTTATTTGAGTTGGGTCAGACATGATAGAGAAATGATAGCAGCACCAGAGTTACCGTCAGAGTTCCACTATCCTCAGTAAGTGGCTACTTCCATGGTGTGTGTGTGTCTGTGTGTCAACCGGCATGCAGCAGACTTTCTAATGTGTGTGTGTGTGTGTTTTTGCCAGGGATTCGGACACACGTTTCTCCTCAGACACAGACTTCTCTGAGGCGCCTGATGTCAGTATCAACCCAACCAAAGGAAAGGTACGACCAGGCCTCGTCTTCCTCAAGCTATACACCACAGCATATTGTAACCCCTTCCTCACTCTGTACACCACAACGTAATATTAGAACCTCTTCCTCACACTATACACCTCACCATATTTTTTGAACCTCTTCCTCACGCTATTCATAGGTTGCACTTCTGTTTTGGTCATGCCATTGTTATGAACGTTCACAAGATGTCCTCTATTGGTGGTGTCCTAAAGTGGTGATAAGCCCAGTCATTCTGGATGGAGGCTAACTACTGTTTAGTCTAAATTACACTATAGTGCCTGGAAATACCATGACATTGGTAAAATATTTAGTAGGTAACAACTTTTCCAGCATTATCATGTCGTCAAATTTACTTTAAAGAGATGGCAATGTTGTTATTAGCTAGCAAAGTTTGTCAAAAATGGCTAGCAGTGCTAAAGTTAGCGAGCTCAAATCCGATGGCCTGCCCTCAATGTTAGCTAGCTAACGTTATATTGCATCTAAAGTCAATTTGGTGACATCAAAAGATTTTCCTACTAATTATTTGACCCCCCCCCCCCACCACCCCTTGGAATGTCATTGTATTTCCAAGCCAATGTAATGCATTTTTTGATTAAATCTTCATCAGCGCCCTTTGATGATGCATTAAGTAGAATGCTCATTCGGGCATCAGTCCAAAACGTATGTTCAAAACAATATTGTGACAAAACATGCAACCCATCAATACACACCACGTAATGTTCACTTCATCCTCAAGCTACTGTATACACACCACGTAATGTTCACTTCATCCTCAAGCTACTGTATACACACCACGTAATGTTCACTTCATCCTCAAGCTACTGTATACACACCACGTAATGTTCACTTCATCCTCAAGCTACTGTATACACACCATGTAATATTAGTAAGTATTATGCTGTTTACACCTTTATTGACTTTTCTCAACTCTTTCTCTCCACCACTCCCTCCATCCCAGGGGGGGAAAAAGGGGAAGAAGGCGGCAGGAGAGAAGGGTAAAGGGGGGAAGGGAGTGGGGGGAGCAGGGAGGATGAACGGCCACTACCAGGAGAATGGCATGGAGAACCTGATGCTGTTCGAGGTTGTCAAGATGGGCAAAAGCGCCATGCAGGTATGTGTGTGTGTATACGCTGCTTGACCAAAAGTATGTGGACAGCTGCTCGTCGAACATCTCATTCCCAAATCTTAGGCATGAATATGGAGTTGGTCTCCCCATTTGCTGCTATAACAGCCTCCACTCTTCGGGAAGGTTTTCCACTAGATGTTGGATCATTGCAGCGGGGACTTGCTTCCATTCAGCCACAAGCATTAGTGAGGTCGGGCACTGACGCTGGCTCGCAATTTGTTGTTCCCAAGGCAGTGAGCTTTACACCACTCCAGTTGACGCTTGGCATTGCGCATAGTGATCTTAGGCTTGTGTGCGGCTGCTTGGCCATGGAAACCCATTTCATGAAGCTCCCGACGAACAGTACTTGTGCTGACGTTGCTTCCAGAGGCAGTTTGGAACTCAGTAGTGAGGCTTGCAACCAAGGACAGGTGATTTATACATGCTTCAGCACTTGGCAATCGTGTTCAGTGAGCTTGTGTGGCCTACCACTTCGCAACGTTGTTGGTCCTAGACATTTCCACTTCACAACAACAGTTGACCGGGGCAGCTCTTGCAGGGCAGAAATTTGACACACTGACTTGTTGGAGAGGTGGCATCCTAGGACGGTGCCACGTTGAAAGTCACTGCGCTCTTCAGTAAGGCCATTATACGGTCAATCTTTGTCTATGGAGATTGCATGGCTATGTGCCCGACTATATTTAATTAAAAAATATATATATTTTTATACACCTGTCAGCAACTGGTGTGGCTGAAATAGCCGAATCCACTCATATGGGTGTCCACATACTTTTGTATATGTAGTGTTTGTAACATTTACAGTGTGTGAAAAGCATAGTGTATCTGTGAGCCTACACACAGAAGTGGTTTGGGCCTTTAACAGGCCAATCGTTTATTTGATTATCAACAGTTCTTGATTATTGAATGACCAGATCAGCTTTATTAGAGTTGAAACACAGGGACTGTATGTTAGTTGTACTTATTGTTTATCTCTGCTGTTTGTCTTGGCTCCAGTCTGTGGTGGATGACTGGATTGAGGCATATAAAACCGACAGGGACATGGCTCTGCTGGACCTGATCAACTTCTTCATCCAGTGTTCTGGCTGTAAAGGAGTGGTCAGTGGAGAGATGTTCCGAAACATGCAGAACTCTGAGATCATCAGGAGGATGACAGAGGAGTTTGACGAGGTAGGTTTTGTGCGTGTGAGTGTGTGAGACGTGGTAGGTGCATCACTCTGGGTTAAAGTTTAGTCAGTCACCTGAAATGTACCAGTTGATTGGTTCAGTTTTAGATGTCATTACCCTTTGAGTTGCATGCAATAGTGAAGCCATAACTCCCATAAACCTTCTCTCTCTCTCCACCCTCCTACTCCCCCTCTATAGGACAGCGGAGACTACCCTCTGACCATGGCAGGTCCGCTGTGGAAGAAGTTTAAGGGTAGTTTCTGTGAGTTCATTGCTGTCTTGGTGAGACAGTGTCAGTACAGCATCATCTATGATGAGTACCTCATGGACACGGTCATATCGCTCCTCACCGGACTGTCGGACTCACAGGTCCGAGCCTTCAGGCACACAAGCACACTGGCAGGTAAGGGAGTTGGTGAGGGGATATGTCTGTCTGTGTTAGTCGGTTATTTCTGTCTTCCCTGGGCACGCTGATTAACTGTGTGTGTTTAGCTATGAAACTGATGACAGCCCTGGTGAATGTAGCTCTGAACCTGAGCATCAACATGGACAACACACAGCGGCAGTACGAGACAGAGAGAAACAAGAATGTCGCCAAGAGAGCCAACGACCGGCTGGAGCTACTGCTGCAGAAACGCAAAGAGGTGAGCTGGATGAGGTCAGAGTTATGGTCCTCCTGGGTTAAGGGTTGGGGAACTGGGTAAGGCTTCTTGGGCCTTTGGTTTAAGTTTAGTTTGGCTCACGTTTTCCTTCCAGGGTTGTCTGCTCTCGCTGCTTCTCAGAATGCTTTCTAAAACACCCTCGCTGCACAGACAAGTTACCCAGGTGCAGAAGCTTTGTAAGAGTTGTTTTCCAATCAGATGATGTATTACATTTAGAGATGAGGATGCTTGAAGACATGCTGTAGGAGCATAACCAGTCAGTTAGCCTGCAGTCAGACAGAGTTAAAGGGTTCTACTAGGCCCTGTGGTTGAGCTGGCATCAATGGCTGTGTCCTAGTTTACATAACACTATGTCCCACTGGGCTTCCATCTGCCCGATCATTCTACTGCGACCCCACCAGAACATGAAACACTGCTGTCCCCTACTAATACAACCCTACCAGAACAACATGAAACACTGTTGTCTCCTACTACTAATACAACCCTACCAGAACAACATGAAACACTGTTGTCTCCTACTAATACAACCCCACCAGAACAACATGAAACACTGTTGTCTCCTACTAATACAACCCCACCAGAACAACATGAAACACTGTAATTATACACCTCTGTGCCTTCATAACTATACTAGCTATCTCTATAATGTTTGTTTATCTTGAAGTTCAGCCTGATGAACCCTGATCAAAATTGTATCTTACTGATTTCTTGTTCTAATTGCAGCTTCAAGAAAATCAGGACGAAATTGAAAACATGATGAATGCTATATTCAAGGGTGTGTTTGTACACCGATATCGGTACGTGGCCTGTCCATTGTTCCCATCATAGTAATGATCATAAATAGGATGGATTTCATTTGAGATACCCTCTATACAGAGGGAAAATGTATGATGAAGGTTGTGTGTTGTTACAGTGATGCCATAGCAGAGATCAGAGCTATCACTATAGAGGAGATAGGAATGTGGATGAAGCTGTACAGTGATGCCTTCCTCAACGACAGTTACCTGAAATACGTAGGCTGGACCATGCACGACAAGGTGAGGGAGAGTGCGCGTGCTTGTCAGCAAGGTGTTGTGTTTGAGTTAGGAGTGTGTGCACTTCTAACGAGTTTGTGTGTGTAAATCTAACGTGTGTGTGTGTGTGTGTGTGTGTGTGTGTATAGCAAGGCGAGGTACGTCTGAAATGTTTGACAGCTCTGCAGGGTCTCTACTACAACAGAGAACTGAACACCAGACTGGAGCTGTTCACCAGCCGCTTCAAGGTCAGAGCGCCACCCGGTGGACACATTAATACACTACAACTAGTTGCCTCAAGGCTCAATTTTCATAACAAATGCCATTTAGCAGACTATTTTATCCAAAAGGGCTTACAGGAAGTAGTACGTTCATGAGTTTTCATATGGGTGGCCCCAGCGGTTTTGAGTAGAGGTCTTTCCTGCCTGAACCACTACTATCACCTGTTGATTTTTGAGAAGTATTTCAGCTAAATCTGAAATGTTTGTCATTAATTTCCTCCCTTCACAGGACCGCATCGTCTCCATGACTCTAGACAAGGAGTACGATGTCGCAGTACAAGCAATTAAACTGCTCACTCTGGTACTACAGTAAGTTGCTACAGTTCAGCTTTCAGTGTTTAATTTGTGTTTAATCTATACTGTGTGTATTACAGTAGTACAGATGAGGTACTGAGCCCAGAGGACTGTATGTATGGTGTGTGTATTACAGTAGTACAGATGAGGTACTGAGCCCAGAGGACTGTATGTATGGTGTGTGTATTACAGTAGTACAGATGAGATACTGAGCCCAGAGGACTGTATGTATGGTGTGTTTATTACAGTAGTACAGATGAGGTACTGAGCCCGGAGGACTGTATGTATGGTGTGTGTATTACAGTAGTACAGATGAGGTACTGAGCCCAGAGGACTGTATGTATGGTGTGTGTATTACAGTAGTACAGATGAGGTACTGAGCCCAGAGGACTGTATGTATGGTGTGTGTATTACAGTAGTACAGATGAGATACTGAGCCCAGAGGACTGTATGTATGGTGTGTGTATTACAGTAGTACAGATGAGGTACTGAGCCCGGAGGACTGTGAGAGCGTCTATCACCTGGTCTACTCCGCCCACCGACCGGTCGCCATAGCAGCCGGGGAGTTCCTCTTCAAGAAGTAGGATTTATTGAATTTTTTATTTAATCTGTTGTCACACATTCTTCTATTGTGTGTTTATGTTCTCTTAAGTCCAATCAATCAAAACACTCTTGAAAACAAGATGGTGCAGTTCAAGAAATCGTCCTGCAAAATGTCAAATGTGATGCTAAAACCTCATGTCTGGTTTCTTCCCTGGAACAGCGAGAGATAGAGGGGGCAGAGCTGAAGGGAGGAAGGTTGATGGGGTAGAGAAAGAGAGGGGCAGGCAGGAGGAGAAAGGGGGTGCGAGGAGAAGGAGAGAGTAGGAACTTGAGGTTGGTAGATCTGGGATATGGTTTTCTGGCGTGGACACATTCCTTGTCTGTTTTATTTAGGCTGGACAAGTGCCTATAAGTGAGGTTTATATACACTACATGACCAAAAGTATGTGGACACCTGCTCGTCAAACATCTCATTCCAAAATCATGGGCATTAATATGAAGTTGGTCCCCCCATTACTGCTATAACAGCCTCTACTCTTCTGGGAAGGCTTTCCACTAGATGTTGGAACATTGCTGCGGGGACTTACTTCCATTCAGCCACAAGTGCATTGGTGAGGTCGTTCCAATTCATCCCAAAAGTGTTCGATGGAGTTGAGGTCAGGGGGCTCTGTAGTCCAGTCAAGTTCTTCCACACAGATCTCGACAAACCAGAGTGGACTTCGCTTTGTGCACGGGGGGCATTGTCATGTTGAAACAGGAAAGGGCCTTCCCTAAATTGTTACCACAAAGTTGGAAGGACAGAATAGTTTAGAATGTCATTGTATGCTGTAGCTTTAAAAAATCCTTTCACTGGAGCTAAGGGGCCTAGCACCAGACCATTATTCCTCCGCCAAACGTTACAGTTGGCACTATGCATTTAAAAAATAATGTCACCTTTATTTAACCAGGTAGGCTAGTTGGGGCAGGTAACGTTGTCATGGCATCCGCCAAACCCAGATTACTTTGTCGGACTGTCAGATGGTGAAGCGTGATTCATCCCTCCAGAGAACACATTTCCACTGCTCCAGAGTCCAATGGTGGCGAGCTTTACACCACTCCACCGGACGCTTTGGTATTTTATTTGGATCCCCATTAGCTGTTGCGAAGCAGCAGCTCCTCTTCCTGGGGTCCACATGAAACATGACATGATACAGAACATTAATAGACAAGGACAGAACTACATCAATGACGTTTTTTTTAAAGGCATACATACATGTCAATACACAAACGGTCTATGTCCAATAGGGGAGAGGCGCTGTGCCGCGAGGTGTTGCTTTATCTGTTTTTTGAAACCGGATTTGCTGTTCACTTGAGCAATATGAGATGGGAGTTACATGACTCTATATCATACTGTACATTTAGTTGAATTTGTTCTGGATTTGGGGACTGGTGGCATGTCTGGTGGAGGAAGTGTGTGTAAGTTCACTATGGAAACAATTTGGGATTTTCCACACATTGTTTCTTATAACAAGAAGTGATGCAGTCAGTCTCTCCTCAACTCTTAACCAAGAGAGACTGGCAGCATAGTATTAATATCAGCCCTCTGATTACAATGAAGAGCAAGATGTGCTCTGTTCTGGGCAAGTTGTAGTTTAACTAGGTCTGTCCTTGCAGCACTCGACCACACGACTGGACCATAATCAAGATAAGACAAAACTAGAGCCTGCAGCAGAGCATCTCGTTATTATGGACAGACCTCTTCCCATCTTTACAACCACCCATATGCTTGGCATGGTGATCTTAGGCTTGTGTGTGGCTGCTCGGCCATGGAAACCCATTTCATGAGTCTCTCGATGAACAGTTCTTGTGCTGAAGTTGCTTCCAGAGGCCGTTTGGAGCTCAGTAGTGAGTTGCAAACAAGGACATATTTTTACGCACTTCAGTACTCAGCAGTCCCGTTCTGTGAGCTTGTGTGGCCAACCACTTCGCTGCTGAGCTGTTGTTGCTCCTAGAAGTTCCCACTTCACAATAACACCACTTACAGTTGACTGGGGCAGCTCTAGCAGGGCTAGAAATGTAATTAACTGACTTTTTGATGGTGCCACACTGAAGGTCATTGAGCTCTTCAGTAAGGCCATTCTACTGCTAACGTTTGTCTATGGAGATTGCATGGCAACGTGCCTGATTTTTATACACCTGTCAGTAACCGGTGTGGCTAAAATAGCCAAATCCACTAATTTGAAAGGGTGTCTACATACTTTTGTATATTTAGGGTAATTTGATATAGGTTTCTGAATCTAATGCTCGTAACTCTGCTCTCCAGACTGTTCAGTACGCGGGAGCCAGAAGAGGAGGGCGCCCCCAAGAGGAGAGGAAGACAAAGCCCCAATGCCAACCTCATCAAAACTACTGTTTTCTTCTTCCTGGAGAGCGAGGTACACACACACACACGGTCTCTGACCCTGTCTCTACCTCCATGAACATGCTGCATACTTACAAGACTCACTGGGAGGAATTCCCTGCTTATCTCTCCCGTGTATATTCCAGCTCCATGAGCACGCTGCGTACCTGGTGGACTCTCTGTGGGAGAGTGGAGCAGACCTACTGAAGGACTGGGAGTGTATGACCAGCCTGCTACTGGACGACCCTGTGCCAGGGGAGGAAGGTATGACCTCTGACCTCTATACTTGACCTTTGACCCATAACCTCTATACCTTGTCTCTAATATATGTGGTGTGTGTAGCCCTGACAGACAGACAGGAGACGGCTCTCATAGAGATAATGCTGTGTACGGTGCGCCAGGCAGCAGAGTGCCACCCGCCCGTAGGCCGCGGAACTGGGAAGAGGGTAAGACACTAGACTGGTCAGAAAAGGGAACTCTCTCTGTCTCTCAAGTCAATGGGCTTCATTGGCAGGGGAAACACATGTTTATATTGCCAAAGCAAGCAAAATAGATAATAAAAAATGAACAGTAAACATCACACTCACGAGTTTCAAAAGAATAAAGACATTTCAAATGTCATAATGTAAAGTTGTGTTACTATGTGCAAATAGTTTAATTACAAAAGGGAAAATAAATAAACATGAGTTGTATTTACATTGGTGTTTGTTCTCCCGCCAGGTGATGACAGCGAAGGAGAAGAAGACCCAGCTAGATGACAGGACCAGAATGACAGAGCTGTTTGCTGTGACATTACCCCCTCTGTTGGCCAAGGTAGGACACTACACCTTCACCCTCTCTAATAAAAGTGTGTCCCCTGCATGCAGTACTGTGTGTGAGTGTGCTGCCTCTCTTTGTTTCAGTACTCCATAGATACAGAGAAGGTGACCAACCTGCTGCAGCTCCCTCAGTTCTTTGACCTGGATATCTACACCACAGGACGACTAGAGAAGGTCTAACCCCCGACCCTACACTGGAGTCTAATTCAACTCTAACCCCCGACCCTACACTGGAGTCTAATTCAACTCTAACCCCCGACCCTACACTGGAGTCTAATTCAACTCTAACCCCCGACCCTACACTGGAGTCTAATTCAACTCTAACCCCGACCCTACACTGGAGTCTAATTCAACTCTAACCCCCGACCCTACACTGGAGTCTAATTCAACTCTAACCCCCGACCCTACACTGGAGTCTAATTCAACTCTAACCCCCGACCCTACACTGGAGTCTAATTCAACTCTAACCCCGACCCTACACTGGAGTCTAATTCAACTCTAACCCCCGACCCTACACTGGAGTCTAATTCAACTCTAACCCCGACCCTACACTGGAGTCTAATTCAACTCTAACCCCCGACCCTACACTGGAGTCTAATTCAACTCTAACCCCCGACCCTACACTGGAGTCTAATTCAACTCTAACCCCCGACCCTACACTGGAGTCTAATTCAACTCTAACCCCCGACCCTGCACTGGAGTCTAATTCAAACTCTAACCCCCGACCCTACACTGTAGTCTAATTCAACTCTAACCCCCGACCCTACACTGGAGTCTAATTCAACTCTAACCCCCGACCCTACACTGGAGTCTAATTCAACTCTAACCCCCGACCCTGCACTGGAGTCTAATTCAACTCTAACCCCGACCCTACACTGTAGTCTAATTCAAACTCTAACCCCCGACCCTACACTGTAGTCTAATTCAAACTCTAACCCCTGACACAACACTAGTCTAATTCAACTCTAACCCCGACCCTGCACTGTAGTCTAATTCAACTTTAACCCCGACCCTGCACTGTAGTCTAATTCAAACTCTAACCCCCGACCCTACACTGTAGTCTAATTCAACTCTAACCCCTGACCCTACACTGGAGTCTAATTCAAAGCACTGTGCAGTACAATGACAGCTGTGAAATATCAAATGCATAACACTCCAAGACGTCTCTAAAACATATTTCCTGACTCCCTCTCTCTTCTTCTAGCACTTGGAGGCGTTGCTGCGTCAGATCAGGGAGATCGTGGAGAAACACACAGACACAGAGGTGCTGGAGGCGTGCTCGAAGACCTACCACGCTCTCTGCAACGAGGAGTTCACCATCTTTAACAGAGTGGACATCGCCAGGTCACAGCTTCTGGATGAAATGGTGGACAAATTCAACAGACTGCTGGAAGACTTCTTACAAGAGGTGAGAGGGGGAGTGATGAGGGAATTGGAGAATGAACCGGTGCACAATCAACAGACAGTTAGACTTCCTACAAGGGGTGAGAGGGGATTGGAGGAGAGTGAGAAAGCTGTTTGGGCCAGAGGGACTTTCTACCACCAGTCTTCATTTTACATCAATTAGGGGGAGTGGACCAGTTTGTGTGTGGTTGATACTGGTCTGTGTCTTTGTGTGTGGTTGATTGACACTGGTCTGTCTCTGTGGGTGGTGTTGGTTGACACTGGTCTGTCTCTGTGGGTGGTGTTGGTTGACACTGGTCTGTCTCTGTGGGTGGTGTTGGTTGACACTGGTCTGTCTCTGTGGGTGGTGTTGGTTGACACTGGTCTGTCTCTGTGGGTGGTGTTGGTTGACACTGGTCTGTCTCTGTGGGTGGTGTTGGTTGACACTGGTCTGTCTCTGTGGGTGGTGTTGGTTGACACTGGTCTGTCTCTGTGGGTGGTGTTGGTTGACACTGGTCTGTCTCTGTGGGTGGTGTTAGTTGACACTGGTCTGTCTCTGTGGGTGGTGTTGGTTGACACTGGTCTGTCTCTGTGGGTGGGGTTGGTTGACACTGGTCTGTCTCTGTGGGTGGTTGATACTGGTCTGTCTGTGTGGGTGGGTGGGTGGTTGATACTGGTCTGTGTGGGTGGGTGGGTGGTTGATACTGGTCTGTCTGTGTGGGTGGTTGACACTGGTCTCTCTCTGTGTGTGGGTGTTGATACTGGTCTCTCTCTGTGTGTGTGGGTGGTTGATACTGGTCTCTCTCTGTGTGTGGTTGATACTGGTCTTTCTGTGTGTGTGGGTGGTTGACACTGGTCTCTCGCTCTGTGTGTGGTTGACACTGGTCTCTCTCTGTGTGTGTGTGTGGTTGATACTGGTCTCTCTGTGTGTGTGTGTGTGTGTGTGTGTGTCTGGTTGATACTGGTCTCTCGCTCTGTGTGTGGTTGATGCTGGTCTCTGTGTGTGTCTGGTTGATACTGGTCTGTCTCTGTGTGGTTGATACTGACACTGGTCTCTCTCTCTGTGTGGTTGATACTGGTCTGTCTCTGTGTGTGTGGTTGATACTGACACTGGTCTCTCTCTCTGTGTGGTTGATACTGACACTGGTCTCTCTCTCTGTGTGGTTGATACTGACACTGGTCTCTCTCTCTGTGTGGTTGATACTGACACTGGTCTCTCTCTCTGTGTGGTTGATACTGACACTGGTCTGTGTCTCTGTGTGGTTGATACTGACACTGGTCTCTCTCTCTGTGTGGTTGATACTGACACTGGTCTGTGTCTCTGTGTGGTTGATACTGACACTGGTCTCTCTCTCTGTGTGGTTGATACTGACACTGGTCTGTGTCTCTGTGTGGTTGATACTGACACTGGTCTCTCTCTCTGTGTGGTTGATACTGACACTGGTCTGTCTCTGTGTGGTTGATACTGACACTGGTCTCTCTCTCTGTGTGGTTGATACTGACACTGGTCTCTCTCTCTGTGTGGTTGATACTGACACTGGTCTCTCTCTCTGTGTGGTTGATACTGACACTGGTCCCTCTCTCTGTGTGGTTGATACTGACACTGGTCCCTCTCTCTGTGTGGTTGATACTGACACTGGTTTCTCTCTGTGTGTGTGTGTGGTTGACACTGGTTTCTCTCTGTGTGTGTGTGTGGTTGACACTGGTTTCTCTCTGTGTGTGTGTGTGGTTGACACTGGTTTCTCTCTGTGTGTGTGTGTGGTTGACACTGGTTTCTCTCTGTGTGTGTGTGTGGTTGACACTGGTTTCTCTCTGTGTGTGTGTGTGGTTGACACTGGTTTCTCTCTGTGTGTGTGTGTGGTTGACACTGGTTTCTCTCTGTGTGTGTGGTTGACACTGGTTTCTCTCTGTGTGTGTGGTTGACACTGGTTTCTCTCTGTGTGTGTGGTTGACACTGGTTTCTCTGTGTGTGTGGTTGACACTGGTTTCTCTGTGTGTGTGGTTGACACTGGTTTCTCTGTGTGTGTGTGTGTGGTTGACACTGGTTTCTCTGTGTGTGTGTGTGTGGTTGACACTGGTTTCTCTGTGTGTGTGTGTGGTTGACACTGGTTTCTCTGTGTGTGTGTGTGTGTGGTTGACACTGGTTTCTCTCTCTGTGTGTGTGGTTGACACTGGTTTCTCTGTGTGTGTGTGTGTGTGTGGTTGACACTGGTTTCTCTCTGTGTGTGTGTGTGTGTGGTTGACACTGGTTTCTCTCTGTGTGTGTGGTTGACACTGGTTTCTCTCTGTGTGTGTGGTTGACACTGGTTTCTCTCTGTGTGTGTGGTTGACACTGGTTTCTCTCTGTGTGTGTGGTTGACACTGGTTTCTCTGTGTGTGTGTGTGGTTGACACTGGTTTCTCTGTGTGTGTGTGTGGTTGACACTGGTTTCTCTGTGTGTGTGTGTGTGGTTGACACTGGTTTCTCTCTCTGTGTGTGTGGTTGACACTGGTTTCTCTGTGTGTGTGTGTGTGGTTGACACTGGTTTCTCTGTGTGTGTGTGTGGTTGACACTGGTTTCTCTCTCTGTGTGTGTGGTTGACACTGGTTTCTCTGTGTGTGTGTGTGTGTGGTTGACACTGGTTTCTCTCTGTGTGTGTGGTTGACACTGGTTTCTCTCTGTGTGTGTGGTTGACACTGGTTTCTCTCTGTGTGTGTGTGTGTGTGGTTGACACTGGTTTCTCTCTGTGTGTGTGTGTGTGTGGTTGACACTGGTTTCTCTCTGTGTGTGTGTGTGTGTGGTTGACACTGGTTTCTCTCTGTGTGTGTGTGTGTGGTTGACACTGGTTTCTCTCTGTGTGTGTGTGTGTGGTTGACACTGGTTTCTCTCTGTGTGTGTGTGTGTGGTTGACACTGGTTTCTCTCTGTGTGTGTGTGTGTGTGGTTGACACTGGTTTCTCTCTGTGTGTGTGTGGTTGACACTGGTTTCTCTCTGTGTGTGTGTGGTTGACACTGGTTTCTCTCTGTGTGTGTGTGTGGTTGACACTGGTTTCTCTCTGTGTGTGTGTGTGGTTGACACTGGTTTCTCTCTGTGTGTGTGTGTGGTTGACACTGGTTTCTCTCTGTGTGTGTGTGTGGTTGACACTGGTTTCTCTCTGTGTGTGTGTGGTTGACACTGGTTTCTCTGTGTGTGTGTGGTTGACACTGGTTTCTCTCTGTGTGTGTGTGGTTGACACTGGTTTCTCTCTGTGTGTGTGTGGTTGACACTGGTTTCTCTGTGTGTGTGTGTGGTTGACACTGGTTTCTCTCTGTGTGTGTGTGGTTGACACTGGTTTCTCTCTGTGTGTGTGTGGTTGACACTGGTTTCTCTCTGTGTGTGTGTGGTTGACACTGGTTTCTCTCTGTGTGTGTGGTTGACACTGGTTTCTCTCTGTGTGTGTGTGGTTGACACTGGTCTCTCTCTGTGTGTGTGTGGTTGACACTGGTCTCTCTCTGTGTGTGTGTGTGTGTGGGTGACACTGGTCTCTCTGTGTGTGTGTGGTTGACACTGGTTTCTCTCTGTGTGTGTGTGGTTAACACTGGTTTCTCTCTGTGTGTGTGTGGTTGACACTGGTCTCTGTGTGTGTGTGTGGTTGACACTGGTGTCTCTGTGTGTGTGTGTGGTTGACACTGGTGTCTCTGTGTGTGTGTGTGTGGTTGACACTGGTGTCTCTCTGTGTGTGTGTGGTTGACACTGGTTTCTCTCTGTGTGTGTGTGGTTGACACTGGTTTCTCTCTGTGTGTGTGTGTGTGGTTGACACTGGTTTCTCTCTGTGTGTGTGTGTGGTTGACACTGGTCTCTCTGTGTGTGTGTGTGGTTGACACTGGTCTCTCTGTGTGTGTGTGTGGTTGACACTGGCTTCTCTCTGTGTGTGTGTGGTTGACACTGGCTTCTCTCTGTGTGTGTGTGGTTGACACTGGTTTCTCTCTCTGTGTGTGTGTGTGTGTGTGTGTGTGTGTGTGGTTGACACTGGTCTCTCTCTGTGTGTGTGTGGTTGACACTGGTTTCTCTCTGTGTGTGTGTGTGGTTGACACTGGTTTCTCTCTGTGTGTGTGTGGTTGACACTGGTTTCTCTCTGTGTGTGTGTGTTTGTGTGTGGTTGACACTGGTTTCTCTCTGTGTGTGTGTGTTTGTGTGTGGTTGACACTGGTCTCTCTCTGTGTGTGTGTGGTTGACACTGGTCTCTCTCTGTCTGTGTGTGTGTGTGTGTGGTTGACACTGGTCTCTCTCTGTGTGTGTGTGTGTGGTTGACACTGGTCTCTCTCTGTGTGTGTGTGTGTGGTTGACACTGGTCTCTCTCTGTGTGTGTGTGTGTGTGGTTGACACTGGTCTCTCTCTGTGTGTGTGTGTGTGTGGTTGACACTGGTCTCTCTGTGTGTGTGTGTGTGGTTGACACTGGTCTCTCTGTGTGTGTGTGTGTGTGTGGTTGACACTGGTCTCTCTCTGTGTGTGTGTGTGGTTGACACTGGTTTCTCTCTGTGTGTGTGTGGTTGACACTGGTTTCTCTCTGTGTGTGTGTGTGGTTGACACTGGTTTCTCTCTGTGTGTGTGTGTGTGTGTGTGTGGTTGACACTGGTCTCTCTCTGTGTGTGTGTGTGGTTGACACTGGTTTCTCTCTGTGTGTGTGTGGTTGACACTGGTTTCTCTCTGTGTGTGTGTGTTTGTGTGTGGTTGACACTGGTTTCTCTCTGTGTGTGTGTGTTTGTGTGTGGTTGACACTGGTCTCTCTCTGTGTGTGTGTGTGGTTGACACTGGTTTCTCTCTGTGTGTGTGTGGTTGACACTGGTTTCTCTCTGTGTGTGTGTGTGGTTGACACTGGTTTCTCTCTGTGTGTGTGTGTGTGTGTGTGTGGTTGACACTGGTCTCTCTCTGTGTGTGTGTGTGGTTGACACTGGTTTCTCTCTGTGTGTGTGTGGTTGACACTGGTTTCTCTCTGTGTGTGTGTGTTTGTGTGTGGTTGACACTGGTTTCTCTCTGTGTGTGTGTGTTTGTGTGTGGTTGACACTGGTCTCTCTCTGTGTGTGTGTGGTTGACACTGGTCTCTCTCTGTCTGTGTGTGTGTGTGTGTGTGGTTGACACTGGTCTCTCTCTGTGTGTGTGTGTGTGGTTGACACTGGTCTCTCTCTGTGTGTGTGTGTGTGTGTGGTTGACACTGGTCTCTCTCTGTGTGTGTGTGTGTGTGTGGTTGACACTGGTCTCTCTCTGTGTGTGTGTGTGTGTGTGGTTGACACTGGTCTCTCTGTGTGTGTGTGTGTGTGGTTGACACTGGTCTCTCTGTGTGTGTGTGTGTGTGTGTGGTTGACACTGGTCTCTCTCTGTGTGTGTGTGTGTGTGTGTGGTTGACACTGGTCTCTCTCTGTGTGTGTGTGTGGTTGACACTGGTCTCTCTCTGTGTGTGTGTGTGGTTGACACTGGTCTCTCTCTGTGTGTGTGTGGTTGACACTGGTCTCTCTCTGTGTGTGTGTGTGTGGTTGACACTGGTCTCTCTCTGTGTGTGTGTGTGTGGTTGACACTGGTCTCTCTGTGTGTGTGTGTGGTTGACACTGGTCTCTCTGTGTGTGTGTGTGGTTGACACTGGTCTCTCTGTGTGTGTGTGGTTGACACTGGTCTCTCTGTGTGTGTGTGTGTGTGGTTGACACTGGTCTCTCTGTGTGTGTGTGTGTGTGGTTGACACTGGTCTCTCTGTGTGTGTGTGGTTGACACTGGTCTCTCTCTGTGTTCAGGGTGAGGAGCCTGATGATGATGATGCCTACCAGGTCCTGTCTACTCTCAAGAGAATCACAGCATTCCACAAGTAAAGAACTCTCTGTCTCTCTTGTCTGTCTCGCTTTCTGTCTCTCTTCTCTCGCTCTCCTCTGTCTCTGGCTCCTGACGTTCTTAACTCTCTTCCCCCAGTGCCCATGACCTGTCTCAGTGGGATCTGTTCAGCAGTAACTTCAAGTTGCTCAACACAGGCATTGAGAACGGTGACATGCCAGAGCAGATAGTGGTCCATGCTCTACAGTGTACCCACTACGTTGTCCTGTGGTACTTGGCCAAGGTCTCGGAGGGCAGCCACAGAAAGGTATGCAGCTGGCTGGCAGCTCAGAAACTTCTCGTTCGTTTGTTATCTGGTAGCTAGGAAAATGGCATTGGGGAGGCAGTGAAGGTTTATACAGCAGATCTGTTGATGGTTCACTCGTGTTGTATGTAATCTCGGAGGATGTGCGTTGATCACGTAATCCTGTTTTTGTAGGAGGAGCTGGTGAGCCTGAGGAAACAGATGCGGATGTTCTGTCTGATGTGTCAACGTTACCTCACCAACGTCAACACAACCGTCAAGGAACAGGTACGGTCCTGTTGCAGCTATTCACATCCTACTGATTTTAAATCTGGTTATTTTCAAACCAGAATCCCCGTGCCACCCTATTGAGATGAGGAAGATGTGGCCAAGGAGGCGGACCGCTGATAACCAACAGTCCATCTCCTCTCTCTCCACCAGGCCTTCACCATCCTGTGTGATGTGTTGATGGTCTTAGGTCATCAGATGGTCTCGGGAGGCAGACCACTGATAACCAACAGTCCATCTCATCTCTCTCCACCAGGCCTTCACCATCCTGTGTGATGTGTTGCTAGTCTTTAGTCATCAGATGGTATCGGGAGACAGACCACTGATAACCAACAGTCCATCTCATCTCTCTCCACCAGGCGTTCACCATCCTGTGTGATGTGTTGCTGGTCTTTAGTCATCAGATGGTATTGGGAGGCAGACCACTGATAACCAACAGTCCATCTCCTCTCTCCACCAGGCGTTCACCATCCTGTGTGATGTGTTGCTGGTCTTAGGTCATCAGATGGTCTCGGGAGGCAGACCACTGATAACCAACAGTCCATCTCATCTCTCTCCCAGGCCTTCACCATCCTGTGTGATGTGTTGCTGGTCTTAGGTCATCAGATGGTCTCGGGAGGCAGACCACTGATAACCAACAGTCCATCTCATCTCTCCACCAGGCCTTCACCATCCTGTGTGATGTGTTGCTGGTCTTTAGTCATCAGATGGTCTCGGGAGGCAGACCACTGATAACCAACAGTCCATCTCCTCTCTCTCCACCAGGCGTTCACCATCCTGTGTGATGTGTTGCTAGTCTTTAGTCATCAGATGGTATTGGGAGGCGGACCGCTGATAACCAACAGTCCATCTCATCTCTCTCCACCAGGCCTTCACCATCCTGTGTGATGTGTTGCTGGTCTTTAGTCATCAGATGGTCTCGGGAGGCAGACCACTTATAACCAACAGTCCATCTCCTCTCTCTCCACCAGGCCTTCACCATCCTGTGTGATGTGTTGCTGGTCTTTAGTCATCAGATGGTATTGGGAGGCGGACCGCTGATAACCAACAGTCCATCTCATCTCTCTCCACCAGGCCTTCACCATCCTGTGTGATGTGTTGCTGGTCTTTAGTCATCAGATGGTCTCGGGAGGCAGACCACTGATAACCAACAGTCCATCTCCTCTCTCTCCACCAGGCCTTCACCATCCTGTGTGATGTGTTGCTAGTCTTTAGTCATCAGATGGTATTGGGAGGCAGACCACTGATAACCAACAGTCCATCTCCTCTCTCTCCCAGGCGTTCACCATCCTGTGTGATGTGTTGCTGGTCTTTAGTCATCAGATGGTCTCGGGAGGCAGACCACTGATAACCAACAGTCCATCTCCTCTCTCTCCACCAGGCCTTCACCATCCTGTGTGATGTGTTGCTGGTCTTTAGTCATCAGATGGTATTGGGAGGCGGACCGCTGATAACCAACAGTCCATCTCATCTCTCTCCACCAGGCCTTCACCATCCTGTGTGATGTGTTGCTGGTCTTTAGTCATCAGATGGTCTCGGGAGGCAGACCACTTATAACCAACAGTCCATCTCCTCTCTCTCCACCAGGCCTTCACCATCCTGTGTGATGTGTTGCTGGTCTTTAGTCATCAGATGGTATCGGGAGGCAGACCACTGATAACCAACAGTCCATCTCCTCTCTCTCCACCAGGCCTTCACCATCCTGTGTGATGTGTTGCTGGTCTTTAGTCATCAGATGGTATCGGGAGGCAGAGAGCAGCTGGAGCCGCTGGTCTACAGTCCTGATGACTCGTTACAGACAGAACTACTATCCTTCATACTGCACCATGTGTTTATAGACCAGGACGATGACAACGGCAGCACAGGTACACTCACTGCTAACCACACGCATACCGCCAAAGGAGACCCTGCTAAGTGAATGACGTTACCGTCTGGCCCTGTGATGTGTGTGCCCGGCTTTACCTCTAGATAAGAGCTCTGTGACTGGCTGTGTAACTGTTTATCTGTTATGTCGTATCTACAGATGGCCAGCAGGATGACGAGGCAGCGAAGATAGAAGCTCTTCACAAGAGACGTAACCTCCTGGCTGCCTACTGTAAACTTATCATCTATAACGTAGTAGAGATGAACACTGGCGCTGACATCTTTAAGCAGTACATGAGGGTGAGAATGGAGAAACGCTTTACACAGACCAGAGAAATAAGGCTCTTTAGAAAGGACCGACTGTTAAACTCATGGATACACTCGCAATGGTTGTCAGTCCACACAGTATGCCATCGTTGACTTGAATAGGGAAGCCCGTGCCATAGATGAGATGGTTATCACTTCTCCTTGCCTACGACACTCGTTAAACACCAGATCAATACCGGAGTCATCCCATGTACGGCTTGGTTGCAAATGATCACAAGTCCTGTTTTTTTCCCCTGTAAGAGACTCTGACTTGTGGTTGAACTGTCTTCCTCTCTCTAGTATTATAATGACTATGGTGACATCATCAAGGAGACCATGTCAAAGACCAGACAGATAGACAAGATCCAATGTGCCAAGACACTCATCCTCAGTCTACAACAGGTGGGTTACACACACACACACACACACTGTTGTTTTAGTCAAGCTGATCTCCAGACTGCAGGCCAGCCTTTGTGGAACCAATCAGATTGAAAGAACCATGTCTTTATTCCACACATTTATTCACCCTTCCCCGTCTTGCCCTCTCTGTCCCGTCTTGCCCTCTCTGCCCCGTCTTGCCCTCTCTGCCCCGTCTCCTCCAGTTGTTCCATGAGATGTTGTCAGAGTTGGGGACAGGATTTGACCGCTCGTCCTCGGCGTTCTGTGGGATCAAGGAGCTGGCCAGACGTTTCTCTCTCACCTTCGGTCTGGACCAGGTCAAAACACGAGACGCGATCGCCATGCTGCACAAGTCAGTCTCTTCTGATCTCTTTCTCCATAGCTTTATTGTACACAAGACTGACATAACCAGCAGATAAGAAAGCTTTTTAATATGATTAGCATTACTGAACATGATTAACACATGATGAATGTGAGCTATGTATAGGACTAGTTAATGTATCTATCTACATATGCTGTTAGATACCTCCCATTTTCCTGATCCAAAATTGTCTCCCTCTACTCTCACTCCCCTCTCCCTACCTCTTCTCTCTCGCTCCCCCCCCAGGGATGGTATAGAGTTTGCGTTTAAGGAGCCCAGTCCACAGGGAGAGGGCAACCCTCCTCTTCACCTGGCCTTCCTAGACATCCTCTCTGAGTTTTCCTCCAAACTAATGAGGCAGGACAAGAGGACTGTGTGAGTACACACCTCTGTCTCCTAATCAGACGTGTGTGTGTGTGTGTGTGTGTGGTCACTGATGTCTGTAAGTGACGACTCGTATGAAATGTCAAGAAGCAGGATAAGAGGACTGTGTCCCCTCCCAGACACATGACCATAAGGACCTTCCAAATGAATCTGTTTAATTGTGTGTATATATACTGAACAAAAATATAAACACAACCATTTCAAAGTTACAGTTCATATAAGGAAATCTGTCCATTTAAATAAATAAATGAGGCCCTAATCTATGGATTTCACATGACTGGGAGGTCACTTGGGAGCCAGGCCCAGCTAGTCAGAATGAGTTTTTCCCATTAAAAGGGCTTTGTTACAGCAAGAAATACTCCCTAGTTTCATCAGCTGTCCAGGTGGCTGTTCCCAGATGATCCCACAGGTGAAGAAGCCAGATGTGGAGGTCCTGGGCTGGTGTGGTTACACGTGTCTGCTGTTGTGAGGCCAGTTGGATATACTGCCAAATTCTTGAAAATAACATTGGAGGGGGCTTATGTTCGAAAAATTAAATTTTCTGGCAACAGCTCTGGTGGATATTCCTGCAGTTAGCATGCCAATTACACACTCCTCCAACTTGAGACATCTGTGGCATTGTGTTGTGACAAAACTGCACATTTTAGTAGTCTGTCCCCAGCACAAGGTGCACCTGTGTAATGATCATGCTGTTTTATCAACTTCTTGACATGCCACACCTGTCAGGTGGATGGATTATCTTGGAAAAAGAGAAATGCTCACCACCAGGAATGTAAACAAACTTGAGAGAAATAAGCTTTTTGTTCAGGGATCTTTTATTTCAGCTCATGAAACCTGGGACGAACACTTTATGTTGCGTTTAATGTTTTTGTTCAGTGTGTGTGTGTGTGTGTAACCTCTCTCCTGTCTCCCCTGTAGTCACATGTATCTGGAGAGGTTCATGACCTTCCAGATGGCCCTCCAGAGAGACGACTGCTGGCTACCGCTCATCTCCTACAGGAACTCCCTGCAGGCCGGCGGGGACGACGACACCATGTCTGTTGTCTCCGGCTACTCCTCCAGAGGGTCGTCGGTCAGATCCAAGAAGACCAAGGCTGCTACTCCCACTGCTGCCGTCGCTGCAGCCAAGAGGAAACTCCCTGAAGGTAGCTACAGAACCAGGTTCTGGAAGTCAGACTGTAGTCACTACATGGCCATGTTAGAGTGGTGTGTGTTTAACAGTGTGTGTTCTCTCTAGCGGAGGAGAGCAGTAGCAGCAGTGCAGATGTGTCGTGGCAGCACCAGAGCATGCAGACGCCCGTGATGATGCCCTCCCCCCACCTCACCTCTACCATGATGAGAGGACCAGGGGACATGAGGGAGGAGGCCAAACGGGGGAGAGACGACAGCTACATGGGAGTGTACGCCCTCCCTTCAGACTCCCAGCAGCATCCTCACCCTCACACACTCCCCCAAACCCCTCAACTCCACCAGACACCCATCGACTACAAGTAAGATTCTTTCTCCTTCTTCTCTCTCTCTCAACGTATACCTACCTGAACCACCAGTGTGGTTATTTAACTTATTGATGTCTGTGTTTGTAGTACCCAGGTGACGTGGATGCTGGCTCAGAGGCAGCAGGAGGAGGTTCGTCAGCAGCAGGAGAGAGCCATGAACTACGCCAAGCTCAGAACCAACCTGCAACAGGCCATGTAAGAATGCACACACGCACACACACACACACACACACACACACACACACACACACACACACACACACACACATACCCATCCCTCCCTAACCCTGAGCTCAGAACCAACCTGCAACAGGCCATGTACGAATACACACACACACACACACACACACACACACACACACACACACACACACACCCATCCCTCCCTAACCCTGAGCTGAGGACCAACCTGCAACAGGCCATGTAAGAACACACACACACACACACACACACACACACACACACACACATACCCATCCCTCCCTAACCCTGAGCTGAGGACCAACCTGCAACAGGCCATGTAAGAATACACACACACACACACACACACACACCCATCCCTCCCTAACCCTGAGCTGAGGACCAACCTGCAACAGGCCATGTAAGAATACACACACACACACACATACCCATCCCTCCCTAACCCTGAGCTCAGAACCAACCTGCAACAGGCCATGTAAGAGCTACTTCCTTTACATATCTCTTTGTGGACTAACCATTTGTTTATGTACAGCTACTCTATATTGATGGAAGTTTGTACTAATTATGCTGTGTGTGTGTGTGTGTGTGTAGTCGGCGTGGTACAGGGCTGATGGAGGAGGATGAGGAGCCTATCGTAGAGGACGTGATGATGTCGTCAGAAGGTCGTATGGAAGACCTCAACGAGGGCATGGACTTTGACACCATGGACATCGACCTGGTGAGACCTTTGACCTTTTACTACAAATATGGCATTTTGTTTATAAAACCTTTACAAGCGAATTATGTGGTTATTCACACAAAGATTTCTGTCAAGAAACACTAAATATCCTGAAAAAAATATGTACAAAATATAAACGCAACATAACATGTAAAATGTTGGTTTCATGAGCTAAAATAAAAGATCCCACAAATATTCCGTAATTTTCTACAATGCCTCAGCTGTCTAAAGTTGAGGGAGTGTGCAATTGGCATGCTGACTGCAGGAATGTCCATCAGAGCTGTTGCCAGAGAATCTAATGTTAATTTCTCTACAATAAGCCACCTCAAACATCATTTTAACCCGGGTGTACACTACATGACTTTAAAAATCCTAACATCGCTAAACTTCTCACATTAATCTCTCCTGTAGTTTTTTTGTCGTTGTTTTCCCAACGTAGTGGTGCGCACACTGAACCATGTTGCACGGACGGTAGGTCACACATTACAAGATTCTTCACTTGGTCGTGAGGATTCTCCAAAGCACGCTGTCTCGCCAAAACAATGATGTGATGTAGATTCTGTGGCTCAAAGCAACCTCATCAGTCAGACATTCACGCTTGCCATACAGAGTTGAAATATATTCATAACAATATTATGAATTGAATATCATTACTTGTGACCTTCAGAGCTGTAACGGTTTGACACTTTGGCTCTGGTTAAAGGCAAGTTCAAACGCATGCTAAACTCAGCAAAAAAAGTAACATCCTCGCGCTGTCAACTGCGTTTATTTACAGCACACTTAACATGTGTAAATATTTGTATGAACATAACAACAAGATTCAACAACTGAGAAATAAACTGAATAAGTTCCACAGACATGTGACTAACAGAAATTGAATAATGTGTCCCTGAACAAAGGGGGGGTCGAAATCAAAACCGTCAGTATCTGGTGTGGCCACCAGCTGCATTAAGTACTGCAGTGCATCTCCTCCTCATTGACTGCACCAGATTTGCCAGTTCTTGCTGTGAGATTTTACCCCACTCTTCCACCAAGGCACCTGCAAGTTCCTGGACATTTCTGGGGGGAATGGCTCTAGCCCTCACCCTCCGATCCAACAGGTCCCAGACGTGCTCAATGGGATTGAGATCCAGACTCTTCGCTGGCCATGGCAGAACATTCCTGTCTTGCAGGAAATCACACACAGAACGAGCAGTATGGCTGGTGGCATTGTCATGCTGGAGGGTCATGTCAAGATGAGCCTGCAGGAAGGGGATCACATGCGGGAGGAGGATGTCTTCCCTGAAACACACAGTGTTGAGATTGCCTGCAATGATAACAAGCTCAGTCCGATGATGCTGTGACACCGCCCAAGACCATGATGGACCCTCCGCCTCCAAATTGATCTGGCTCCAGAGTACAGACCTCGGTGTAACGCTCAATCCTTTGACAATAAACGCAAATACGACCATCACCCCTGATGAGACAAAACCGCAACTCGTCAGTGAAGAGCACTTTTTGCCAGTTCTGTCTGGTCTAGCGACGGTGGGTTTGTGACCATAGGCGACATTGTTGCCGGTGACGTCTGGTGAGGATCTGCCTTACAACAGGTCTACAAGCCCTCAGTCCAGTCTCTCTCAGCCTATTGCAGACAGTCTGAGCACTGATGGAGGGATTGTGCGTTCCTGGTGTAACTCGTACAGTTGTTGCCATCCTGTACCTGTCCTGCAGGTGTGATGGATGTTCGGATGTACCGATCCTGTGCAGGTGTTGTTACACGTGGTCTGCCACTGCGAGGACGATCAGCCGTCCGTCCTGTCTCCCTGTAGCTCTGTCTTAGGCATCTTAAATTACGCACATTGCAATTTATTGCCCTGGCCATATCTGCAGTCCTCATGCCTCCTTGCAGCATGCCTAAGGCACTTTCACACGTATGAGCAGGGACCCTGGGCATCTTTCTTTTGGTGTTTTTCAGAGTCAGTAGAAAGGCCTCTTTAGTGTCCTAAGTTTTCATAACTGTGACCTTAATTGCCTACCGTCTGTAAGCTGTTAGTCTTTACGATCATTCCACTGGTGCATGTTCATTAATTGTTTATGGTTCATTGAAGAAGCATGGGAAACAGTGTTTAAACCCTTTACAATGAAGATCTGTGAAGTTATTTTGATTTTTACGAATTATCTTTGACAGACAGGGTCCTGAAAAAGGGATGTTACTTTTTTTGCTGAGTTTAGTAGTAGTCATGTCTCCTTTGAGAGTCTACACATTCTGGGTGATGTGAAGCATGCTCATCTCACTGGGTTCTTCTCTGGCGAGCTCTCATTGGCTATTGCTCATTGTCGTTGCACATCTCACTACAAAAGCATTGAAGATTTTGTGCTGATAAAATCAAAAAGTTTCAAGATATTGGGATGTCGGGCACTGCTCAAAGTCGAGATTGATAGACCTCGGATTGCGTCTCTAACCTGCTCACACTAAACGAGCGTATGTGTGTCCCCCCCTGAGTAGGCATCAGCATGGGGGTTTTGTCTCTGATCTCAAAAATGTGTCTGGACCAGCAAAATCGGGGATGAAATTGTGTAGTGTGCACCCAGCTTTAGAGAATTTGGGAGTCGTAACCAACTTCAGTGGGGAAATGCTCACCTTCGATGTCCACTGGCACTCTGGAGAAGTGTGCTCTTCACAGATGAATCCCGGTTTCAACTGTACCGGGCAGGTGGCAGACAGTGTGTATGGCGTCGTGTGGGCGAACAGTTTACTGATGTCAACGTTGTGAACAGAGTGCCCCGTGGTGGCGGTGAGGTTATCGTATGGGCAGGCATAAGCTACGGACAACAAACACAATTGCAATTTATCGATGGCAATTTGAATGCACAGAGATGCAGTGCATTCAAAGTATTCAGACCCTTCATATTTTGTTACTTAAAAAAATAAATTCCCTCATCAATCCCCATAATGACAACACAAAAACAGGTTTTTAAGAATGTTGGCAAATATATTAATACTTTTAAAATAAAAACTGATATCGTATTTAACGGAAGTATTCAGACCCTTCACTCAGTACTTTGTTGAAGCACCTTTGGCAGCGATTACAGCCTCGAGTCGTCTTGGGTATGACTCTACAAGCTTGGCACACCTGTATTTGGGTAGTTTCTCCCATTCTTCTCTGCAGATTGGATGGGTAGTGATGCTGCACAGCTATTTTCAGGTCTCTCGAGATGTCGGGTCAAGTCCGGGCTTTGGCGGGCAACTCAAGGTCATTCGGAGACTTGTCCTGAAGCCACTCGTGTTGTCTTGGCTGTGTGCTTAGGGTCGTTGTCCTGTTGGAAGGTGAACCTTCCCCACAGTCTAAGGTCGCTCTGGAGCTAGTTTCATCAAGGATCTCTCTGTACTTTGCTCCATTCACCTTTCCCTTGATCCTGACTAGTCTCTCAGTCCCCGCTGCTGAAAACCATTCCCACAGCATGATGCTGCAACCACCATTCTTCACCGTTGGAATAGTGCCAGGTTTCCTCCAGACGTGGTGCTTGGCATTCAGGTCAAAGAGTTCGATCTTGGTTTCATCAGACCAGAGAATCTTGTTTCTCATGGTCAGAGTCTGTGTCTTTTGGCAAACTCCAAGCGGACATTCATGTACCCTTTACTGGGGAGTGTACCCTTTACTCTGGCCACTCTACCATACAGGCCTGATTGTTGTAGTCCTGCAGAGATGGTTGTCCTTCTGGAAGGTTCTCCCATCTCCGCAGAGAAACTCTGGTGCTCTGTCCGTGACCATCGGTTTCTTGGTTTTTGCACTGATATACACGGTCAACTGTGGAACCTTATTGGTTTAAGGCACTGCATTGCAGTGTTGAGGCATCACTACAGCCTGGGTTTCAATCCCGTGACCGGAAGTCCCATAGGGCTTACAATTGGCCCAGCGTCGTCCGGGATATGGGAGGGTTTGGCCGGGTGGCTTTCCTTGTTTCATCGAGCTCTAGCAACTCCTTGTGGCGGGCCAGGCGCCTGTAAGCTGACTTGGGTCGTCAGTTGAACGATGTTTCCTCCGACAAGTTGGTGCAGCTAGCTTCTGGGTTAAGAGCAGGTGGCGCGGCTTGGCAGGTCATGTTTCGGAGGACACCTCTCCCAAGCCCATTGGGGAGTTGCAGCGATGACACGATCGCAATTGGATATCACGAAAAAGGGGGTAAAATTACCATCAAAAAACAATAAAATAAACTGTGGGACCTTTTATATAGACTGGTGTGTCTTTCCAAATCATGTCCAATCAATTGGATTTACCACAGATGGACTCCAATCAAGTTGTAGAAACATCTCAAGGATGATCAATGGAAACATTGAAACAGTTTTTGCTTTATCATCATGGGGTAGATTGAGACATATTTTTTTAAATCCATTTTAGAATAAAGCATGATGTAACCAAATGTTGAAAAAGTGAAGTCTGAGTACTTTCCGAATGCACTGTACCGTGACTAGATCCTGAGGACAATTGTCATTGCCATTCATCCATCACCTCATGTTTTGCAAGGATCTGTACACAATTCCTTGAAGCTAGAAATGGCCCAGTTCTTCCATGGCCTGCAGACATGACATCAATTGAACATATTTGGGATGCTCTGGATCGACGTGTACGACAATATTCCCGCCAATATTCAGCAATTTAACACAGCCGGTAGAGTGGAACCATATTCCAAAGATCACAAACCGCCTGTTGAACTCAATGTGAAGATGTCACACTGCATGAGGCAAATGGTGGTCACACCAGATACGGACTGGTTTTCTGATCCACGTCCCTCCCTCTTTTTTTTTTTAAGGTCTGTGACCAACATTCATATGTTTTCCCAGTCATGTGAAATCCATAGATTAGGACCTAATTAATGTGTTTCAATTGACATAGTTCTTTATATAAACTGTTACTCAGTAAAATCGTTGCATGTTGCGTTTTTATTCTTTTATTCAGTGTATAATTATCACAATCGGCCCATATAAGCAGAATTTAAATCATTTCATATTTGTTTCTCTCTCCTTTCTCCAGCCCCCCTCTAAGAACAGGAGAGAGAGATCAGAGCTGAAACCAGACTACTTTGACCCTGGTTCTATCATGGACGAGTCTGTAAGTAACTCTCTCCTCTTATACTCAACCATTATTACTCTATAGTAATACTCTTCCTTGTACTTACACAGCGCTCTAAATTAAACATTTTCATTTGGTTGTACTAGTGCTCTCAACTTAAAATTAGGAGCACCGGAAAATAAGAGGTTTATTATTTTATTGGGGCGGCAGGTAGACCTGGTGGTTAGAGCGTTGGACTAGTAACCAAAAGGTTGTCAGCTCGGGGATTCGATCTTGCAAGGTAAAACTCTGTCGTTCTGCCCCTGAACAAGGCAGTTAACCCACCGTTCCTAGGCCGTCATTGAAAATAAGAATGTGTTCTTAACTGACTTGCCTAGTTAAATAAAGGTTTATAAAATTAAAAAAAAAAGAGTTCTAGCTATGTTTTAAAGCACTTATTGTTCCCTAGAAACGAATAAGTAACGAGCACTGCGCCTCTGTGCTGAGTCACCACTACGCTTGTGGCCATACCACCTTAAACACGCCTGTTCAGGGTGGGCCTGGTTAATACGGAGACGGGAGACGGCCAGGAAATACCACATCAAATTGTATTTGTCACATGCACCGAAAACAACAGGTGCTGACCGTACAGTGAAAAGCTTACCTACAAACCAATCAACTAAAATAAACTAATATGTAACATTGTAATGACATTTAGTTTATTATAAAAGATAAGATGATATGAATACACGTCATTGAAATGACAAAGTCATTTAGTAGATCATTAGGTTTCTATATTGTGTAAAATCATCATTTTCCTATTGAGATGCATCACATTGACAATTCTAGCTGCCACCCAGTGTCTGTCTGCCAGCTGTAAATCATTGCGTGTGTAGGCTGGCGGGTAGGAGTGTTGGTCCAGTAGCCGAAAGGTTACTCGATCGAATCTCCAAGCTGACAAGGTAAAAATGTGTTGTTCTACCCCTGAGCAAGGCAGTTAACCCACTGTTCCCCTGAGCGAGGCAGTTAACCCACTGTTCCCCTGAGCGAGGCAGTTAACCCACTGTTCCCCTGAGCGAGGCAGTTAACCCACTGTTCCCCGGGCGCTGAAGACCTGGATGTCGATTTAAAGCAGCCTTACACACCTCTCTCATTCAGGGGTTGGTTTAAATGCGGAAGACCCATTTCAGATAAATGTGTTCATTTCTCCATAGCAAGCTGCTCTGTCCGCACTGCGTGATTGGTGAAGTAATTTAATGTCTCACTAAATGTAAAAAATAAATAAATAAATAATGTATTTCAGAAAGGATCAATATAAACCGTTACTTATTTTTTGGTTTTGAAACTGATTCAAAACTTGATTTTGCTGGTCAGAGCAGTGGAATGTAACGAAAATAATTATGGTTCTGTTCAGAACTGAATGATTGGAAAATAATTTAGGTTCCGACCTCTGAGTTTTATTGTAATATTAGCGTCGGAAGCCCAGGCTTTACACAATCTGAGGCAGCAGGAAGCTGAGCGGTTAAGAACCTTTGGGCCGGTAACCAAATGATTGCTGCTTCGAAAATACGAGCCGGGCGCTGATGATGTGGACGTAGATTAAGACGGCCCCCGCACCTCTCTGATTCAGAGGTGTTGGGTTAAATGTGGACGTTGATTAAGACGGCCCCCGCACCTCTCTGATTCAGAGGTGTTGGGTTAAATGTGGACGTTGATTAAAACGGCCCCCGCACCTCTCTGATTCAGAGGTGTTGGGTTAAATGTGGACTTTGATTAAGACGGCCCCCGCACCTCTCTGATTCAGAGGTGTTGGGTTAAATGTGGACGTTGATTAAAACGGCCCCCGCACCTCTCTGATTCAGAGGTGTTGGGTTAAATGTGGACGTTGATTAAGACGGCCCCCGCACCTCTCTGATTCAGAGGTGTTGGGTTAAATGTGGACTTTGATTAAGACGGCCCCCGCACCTCTCTGATTCAGAGGTGTTGGGTTAAATGTGGAAGATCATTTGGTTGAATACATTCCTTTGGATCTGTTTCTGTTGCAAAGCCTGGGGACGTTCTCCTCCAGGAAGAAGATACAAAGGGGTGGAGCACAGCGGTCTAGTGATGCAACAAGCTAGCATGCATAACGTACAAACTAACTCCTCATAGGCTACTGAACCTTTGTCCAACACAGGAGGAAAACAAAAAGCTAGATCAAGGCAAATGCCTCTCTTTAGGGGAAACATCATTTTCCTCTGAATGCTTCATTTCTACTCCGAGTAGCTTCGACTGCCAGGGCCTACGTTAAAACACCATTCAATACTGACGTTCTCCAGACTTCCAATAGTCGAGATGAGATCTGGGCGGTTGGTTTAGCCTCACTATAGTAATACGTAAGACCCACATGTTGTTGCTAAGTGCTTTTACAGATGTGTAATTATCACTTTTGTCTCTGCAGGTCCTTGGAGTGTCCATGTTTTAAACTGGTATTTGTAGACGAAGAGGAGAGGCATTTTGTATTTATGGAGAAGTTAAGATGTGGATCGGAAGTCTTCTCTGATTTATCCTCCATGGTCTAACTAACACACACACATACACACACACACACACATACACACACAGTGTTGCTTGCTCAGAGGGAACTGAATGAAAACAAAATGCTTTTATAATCCTTGGGTAAGCTTTTCCCCTTTGTTAGTTTCAAACCTAAAGGAATCCTCCACATTTAGTCTGAAGAATGTTCCATTATTCTAGAATGTTTTATTTTTCTTCCAAATGGAGATGGAATGAGATTTTTAAATGTCTTCTAACCCTGTCTCTATGCTAGTATAGTGAGTAACCCGGTGTGGTCTAGTAATTTATAAACAGGTTGTTATTAGGAAAGGTAACTAGCTAGCTGTGCTGTAGTAGTAGTGGATGATGGTCTTTATGCTTTTTTTTCAGTTTTCCTTTCCTCCATGTTGGACTGTCAGAATCTGTTGGTTCTGTGGTTGTGATGACGACTGCTGGTGGTTCAGTTGGTGACCTGTTGACTAGATCAGCTGTAAGAGTCATGGATGTAGCAACACACATCCAACCGTTGGCCCAAGTAAAGGACACAACCGTTTTCCAAGAGCAGATTCCTTCATACGAAACACGTAGAAATAACGCCACGCTGTTGTAAACGCTTCAGTGTAGTTTGTTGCAACGTTCGTCACATCCAGATGTGTGGGTACTGTTTCCATTCTGTGGTGGTTGGATACTGTCTTACTGAGGATCCCAGTAGTTGCTGTGAAGAGGCCCAGGATGCATCTCAAAAGTAGTGCACTATATAGGGAATAGGGTGCCATTTGGTATGCAGACAAAAGTGTTTAACAAGGAACTAGGCTGTCACACAAGTCCTGAAGCTTACCCAAAGATTTGCACCCTTCTACCTATCTGTGGAGTTTTCTCTCTCAATGGACAGCGAGGTGATTTTCTCTCTGGTAGTGCCACCGCTGTGCTGACTCCGAGACAAGCAAGCAGCACGCTAATACACAGAAAATACATTTCTCCATCTCCAGAAAATCCAGCATATTTAGTGTTGAAATAGCTATCTCTAAATTTTAAATAAAGTTATATATGAATCGGTGCTGATTTTATAACTGTGCTTTTTTTTTGTTTTATTAAAATGTTCGACCTACAGTTAATGTTTCAGAAATGTGTAAGTGAAACTGTTTAAAATGAAAAGCATGGGTAGTCAGGTGTCGAAAGATTTTTAAATTTGTATTTTTTTTTCTTTCTTAACGTCTTGGGGTTTCTACCGTTTTTCCTACGTGTAAATTAGTTTGGATGAGACTCATTATGAGAAAATAGATCTGGCTTGTGAAATTTCAGCTTTAAGATTCTCAACATCCATGAGTAATAATAATGTCCTGTTGCGAAACTCCACAATATAAAACTGTGTAACGAACTAAAAACCAGTCATCATTATAATCCTATAGAAAAGTTGATTGTTTTCATCCCAAATGGTACCCTATTCCCTAGTGCCCTCACCAGGCCCTATATTCCCTATGGGCCCTGGTCAAAAGTAGTGCACTATATAGGGAATAAGGTGCCATTTGGGACACTTTTCAACAGTAGCAGCACTCTGGCAGCTAGACAAAGCTTAAATGTGACATGAACTATTATGTCGTCCATAAGTTTTAATTAAATGTTTTGTCTACTGAGGTAAATCTATCTACTTTGTAATCATTCCATGCCTGAGCCTTAAACATGCTATAGTGGAAGGAAATCAACTGCCCTGTCCAGAAACGGACCCTAGCCCCATAGAAATAGTATTACTAGAATGAAATTGATATTGTCTAAGGGGCGCTTTTTCCCCATTCTATTCATTCTATGCCTATATACCAAGACTCTCCAAGGCACCTGTGTTTATCTGATAGGAATGGGTAAGGTATAAGCAATTTGGCTGCATCCCAACTAGTCTATCAGAGGTAAATGGTGAAGCTACTATCATTGCTTATACCCATCAAATTACTATAGTTCTACACTAGCACCTAGGGGTTAGGCTTGAGGTAGCCCCGGAAAGATTATGTAGATGAGATTTGGTTGGGCCTCGTGACACTAGGGGTGCTTGGGATTGTTTCTGGAAAGGGCCTACATTTGTTTTCTCTTCACAACTTTCTTCCATGTCAGAGGAAGCCATGAAAGGTGATTATTGGTGTTTATGACGACAGAGAACATTCGAGATGGTCCAGATGTGATGTCGATGAAGTAGATACAAACAGCCTGTGTGTTTTACCTAATTATTATTTTATGTAAGTAAATATTTTGGAGTAAAAATGACTGTGGCTTTTGTTTTGTCACTTACTACCACTACATTGGTATTGTCCTTTATTTGAACCTTCCTGTATATAAAACAAACATCAAGCTTTATTTTCATTTGTTTTTCCTTTTTGGCCATTTGTGTGTTTTAATCTTTTCACATGCGTGCGTACACACACACACACACACACACTCTTCCGTGGTATTGTTTGTTCCTCATGCTATTGTCACACAGTCAGATTTTTACTTGTCTGGAGACAGTCACTTTTGGATTAAAAGTAAACCAACTCGACATGAGTGCTGTGATTTTTATTTCATCAGTTCGCATTGTTTGAAATGAAACCATTTTTAGTTTATTTTACCACAGCTACTCCTTGCCACAAGGGGGTGATGTTTTCTCAGAAATGAAAGAACATATTCCCTACTCTACTGGCCAGGGCCCCATGCACTATATAGGCACATAAATCCCAGACACAAACATGTTTGGGTTTTCTTGTTGCATATCAAGTGTCAGAGTAGCCTTTGAAGCACAGGCTTCTCACGTTCTGTTTTTCTCATGAGTCAAGAAGACGGCGTTTGGAAGGGTGGTCCTGTTACGACACTTTGTGTCAGAGCTGCTTTGCCTTTAAGATAACGGCTTTATACACTTACTGTTAATGGGTTGAGCAGCGTGTGTAGTGTATATGTTGAGTGCGTTGCCACTGTTAAGACTATCGATTCAACAATAGAAAATCAAAGTCCAACTTCCATCCCACTTCTGATATTCTAACTGGTGTATCATTCCATGTCACTCCCATCTTCTTTATACATTGTTTATTTTCTACCTACTGTTACAAGTTATGCAGCGCACAGCTCCCCCATGCTGGTAGCAATCAGTTTGTCTCTCTAGAGGAGGAGGAGGGAGAGATGGAGTCCATGGCTGTTATAGGAGATTATGGCAGTAGATGAAAGACTGGAGACTTCTATGTTAAACACAGCGCTAAAGAGAACCTCCAGTCAATGGCTGTTCATCAGAGTAGTGCAGGGAACGAGGGAAGGGTTTCATTCACTACGGCTGCTGCCTGTGATCTGGTGAATGGTGCAGAGAAGGAAAGAGGTGAAGAGATGAGCGGAATAGAGGGATGTGAAGGGAAGGGTTTCATTCAATACGCTACTTGTCTGAAAGATCTGGAGAGGTCTATCCCCTCATCTGACTTCTCTCTCGTCATCGCTCCTTTCAGAATGACAAATAATTTGATAAATTTGATTTCCATTGATAATTTTTGTGTGATTTTGTTGTCAGCACATTCAACTAAGTAATGAAAAAAGTATTTAATAACAATATTTCATTCATTCAGATCTAGGATGTGTTATTTTAGTGTTCCCTTTATTTTTTTTGAGCAGTGTATATACTGTACCCTATATCATCTACTTCATCTTTATGTAATAAATGTATCACTAGCCACTGGGGGGGGTTCAATGTAATAGTCCGGTGGCCGTTTGATGAATTGTTCAGCAGTCTTTTTGCTTGGGGGTAGACTCTGTTAAGAAGCCCTTTGGTCCTAGACTTGGCACTCCGGTACCGCTTGCCGTGTGGTAGCAGAGAAAACAGTCTATGGCTTGGGTGACTGGAGTCTCTGACAATTTTATGTGCTTTCCCCTGACACCGCCTATTATATAGGTCCTGGATGGCATGAGTCTTGGCCCCTGTGATGTACTGAGCCATACACACTACCCTCTGTAGTGCCTTACAGTCAGATGCCAAGCAGTTGCCAAACCATGCGGTGATGCAACTGGTCAGGATGCTCTCGATGGTGCAGCTGTAGAAACTTTTGAGTTTCTGGGAACCCATAGCAAATCTTTTCAGTCTCCCGAGGGGGGAAAGGTTTTGTCGTGCCCTCTTTACAACTGTATTGTTGTGTTTGGACCATGATAGTTTGTTGTTGGTGTGGACACAAAGGAACTTGACGGTCTCGATCCGCTCCACTACAGCTCCGTTGATGTTAATGGGGGCCTGTTCGGCCCGCCTTTTCCGGTAGTCCACTATTAGCTCCTTTGTCTTGCACCACACTGCCCCGTATCTGACCTCCCTATAGGCTGTCTCATCGTTGTCGGTGATCAGGCTTACCACTGTTGTGTCGTCAGCAAACTTAATGATGGTGTTGGAGTCGTGTTTGGCTACGCAGTAGTGGGAGAATAGGGAGCACAGGAGGGGACTAAGTCCACACCCCTGAGGGGCCCCAGTATTGAGGATCAGCATGGCAGATGTGTAGTTGCCTACCCTTACCACCCGGGGTTGGACCGTTAGGAAGTCCATGAACGAGTTGCAGAGGGAGGTGTTCAGTCCCAGGGTCCTTAGCTTAGTTATGAGCTTCGTGGGCACTATGGTGTTGAACGCTGAGCTATAGTCAATGAACGGCATTCTCACGTAGGTGTTCCTTTTGTCCAGGTGGGAAAGGGCGATGTGGAGTGCGATTGAGATTGCGTCATCTGTGGATCTGTTGGGGCGGTATGCAAATTGGAGTGGGTCTAGGGTATCCGGGAGGATGCTGTTGATGTAAGCCATGACCAGCCTTTCAAAGCACTTCATGGCTACCAGCGTGAGTGCTACGGGGAGGTAATCATTTAGGCAGGTTACCATCACTTCCTTGGGCACAGGGTCTATGGTGGTCTGCTTGAAACATGTAGGTATTACAGACTTGGTCGGGGAGAGCTTGAAAATGTTAGTGAAGACACTTGCCAGTTGGTCCGCAGATGCTTTGAGTACACGTCCTGGTAATCCATCTGGACCGCGGCTTTGTGAATGTTGACCTGTTTAAAGGTCTTGCTCACATCGGCTACCGAGAGCGTTATCACACAGTCATCCAGAACAGCTGGTGCTCTCATTCACGCTTCATTGTTGCTTGCCTCGAAGTGAGCATAAAAGGCATTTAGCTCGTCTGGTAGGCTCGCGTCACTGGGCAGCTCGCATCTGGGTTTCCCTTTGTAGTCTGTAATAGTTTTCAAGCCCTGCCACATCCGACGAGTGTCAGAGCTGGTGTAGTAGGATTCAATCTTAATCCTGTATTGACGCTTTGCTTGTTTGATGGTTTGTCGATTAGTGTCCTTGAAACCTTGAAAACGTCAGCTCTAGCCTTTAGCTTGATGCGGATGTTGCATGTAATCCATGGCTTCTGGTTGGGATATGTACGTACGGTCACTGTGGGGATGACGTCATCGATGCACTTATTGATGAAGCCGATGACTGAGGTGGTATACTCCTCAATGCCATTGGATGAATCCTGGAACATATTCCAGTCTGTGCTAGCAAAACAGTCCTGTAGCATAGCATCCTCGTCATCTGACCACTTCGTTATTGAGCGAGTCACTGGTGCTCCTGCTTTAGTTTTAGCTTGTAAGCAAGAATCAGGAGAATAGAATTATGGTCAGGTTTGCCAAATAGTGGGCGGTGGAGAGCTTTGTACGCATCTCTGTGTGTGGAGTAAAGGTGGTATAGAGTTTTTTTTTTTCCCTCTGGTTGCATGTGACATGCTGGTAAATATTTGCTAAAACTGATTTTAGTAATGCAGGCAAAAAGTCCTCGCCTGCTAGGCATGCCACTTCTGGATGAGCATTTTCTTGTTTGCCTATGGCCTGATACAGCTAGTTGAGTGCGGCCTTAGTGCCAGCATCTGTTTGGGGTGGTAAATAGACTGCTACGAATAACAGATGAGAACTCTCTTGGTAGGTAGTGTGGTCTACAACTTATCATAAGGTACTCTACCTCAGAAGAGCAATGCCTCGAGACTTCTTTAATATTAGACATCACGCACCAGCTGTTATTGACAAAAAGACACACACACCCAACCCTTCTCTTACCAGAGGCAGCATCTCTGTTCTGCTGGTGCATGGAAAATCCTGCCAGCTCTATATTATCTGTGTCGTCGTTCAGCTACGACTCGGTGAAACATAAGATGTTACAGTTCTTAAGGTCCAGTTGGTAGGATAATCGTAATCGTAGGTCAGCAATTTTATTTTCCAATGATTGCATGTTAGCAAGTAGAAGGGAAGGCAATGGGAGTTTACCCGCTCGGCTACGGATTCTCAGAAGGGAGCCCGATCTGCGTCCTCTTTTTTTACTCTCCACACCTTTTCTTCACTCAAATGACGGGGATTTGGGCCTGTTCCCGGGAGAGCAATATATCCTTCTCGTCTGACTCGTTAAAGGAAAAAGCTTCTTCCAGTTCGTGGTGAGTAATCGCTGTTCTGATGTCCAGAAGTTATTTTTGGTCATACGAGACAGTAGCAGCAACATTATGTACAAAATAAGTTACAAACAACGCAAAAAAATTAACAAAATAGCACAATTGGTCAGGAGCATGTAAAACATCAGCCATCCTCTTCAGCGCCATCTCATTGCCCTGCTCTAGTGTGTGTACGTCTAGATCTCTCACTCCCCTGTTCTAGAGTGTGTACGTCTAGATCTCTCACTCCCCTGCTGTAGTGTGTGTACGTCTAGATCTCTCACTCCCCTGCTGTAGTGTGTGTACGTCTAGATCTCTCACTCCCCTGCTCTGGTGTGTGTATGTCTAGATCTCTCACTCCCCTGCTCTGGTGTGTGTACGCCAATAATCTCCCTCACTGCCCTGTTCTGGTGTGTGTACATATAGAATCTCTCACTACCCTGCTGTAGTGTGTGTATGTCTAGAATCTCTCACTCCCCTGCTGTAGTGTGTGTCCGTCTATAATCGCTCTCACTGCCCTGCTCTGGTGTGTGTACGTCTATAATCTCTCTCACTGCCCTGCTCTGGTGTGTGTACGTCTAGAATCTCTCACTGCCCTGCTCTTGTGTGTGTACGTCTAGAATCTCTCTCACTGCCCTGCTCTGGTGTGTGTACGTCTAGAATCTCTCACTGCCCTGCTCTTGTGTGTGTACGTCTAGAATCTCTCTCACTGCCCTGCTCTTGTGTGTGTACGTCTAGAATCTCTCTCAATGCCCTGCTCTGGTGTGTGTACGTCTAGAATCTCTCACTGCCCTGCTCTGGTGTGTGGACGTCTAGAATCTCTCACTGCCCTGCTCTGGTGTGTGTACGTCTAGAATCTCTCACTGCCCTGCTCTGGTAGGTGTTGACAGGGTCAGGGCTGAGAGGTCAAATCTCAGCCTGACAGTCCCTCCAGCTGCAGAGGCCAGAGATATGGCTAATAATTACCCCTGATAACCTAAGGGAGCCCTCTCCATACCAAATGGCACCCTGTTCCCTATTTAGTGCAGTACTTTTGACCAAGGCCCATAGAAAATATATAGGGACTAGGGTGCCATTTGGGATGCAACCCTTCAGACCAGCAATCTGAAGCCACGCTGGGCAGTGGACTTTAACGGATGTTTGAACCTAAAGCAGGAGGTCTGAGAACTGGTCTAAGTAAGGGGTCAGTTAGACCTGCCCGACAGTTACTCCCATCGCTGTTCTATTCTGTTAATAATTGTTCAATGTGTATTGTTTTGTAATATCATCGATTAGAATTGGTTAGTGTCAAAACAAAGCCTTTAACATTTTGTCTGTAGGCTGCACCTCAAAGTGTTAAATCCATAGGATTCTAATTCCCTGGTTGAGTCATTAATGAAGTAATCAGTTGTAATCTCACTGGGGATGTCAGGGCAGAGATAAGAGCATATTCATTAACTAGTCTCCTCTGGCCTCACACAGACTGACTGGCAGACCGACAGGTGTGGAAAGTACCCTATAGAGTAATTTAATAACGATTTCAAAAAAAATGGAACAAGCAAAAAGACATAAATAAAACCTTTGTGGATCAGAGCAGACGTGGATGTTAAATCTAAGAATCAATGCATTTCTGTTCATTATAGAGAGAGGTGGTTTTGTGAAGTATGACGACAAGCAGGAAGAGGTCAGGGATTCCACGGCATGTCTGTTCTAACTATATTTGTTTGTTTTACAATTTGTTTGATAAAATCAATTTGCAGGCCAAAAAAAGGGGCATTTATTTCAAAACTGATACCCCAAATATAATTTACATACTGTCTATCTAGTTATATACGTAATTATAATTTACATAGACAGTATCTAGTTATATATGTCCATTATAATTTACATACGGTCTATCTAGTTTTAGATATTCAAGAGTGGACTGGAGTGTTTTTTTTTTAACCCAAATTGAGAATTTTCCACCAAACAAATCTGTCCAGGATTGAACGACGTAGTGACACCGGGTATAGACGCACAAAGCTATTCACCAAACTATACTCCAGGTAGACACGGCAGGCTATACCCCTGGTAGAGACACACCAAGCTATACCCCTGGTAGAGACACACCAAGCTATACACCTGGTAGAGACACACCAAGCTATACCCCTGGTAGAGACACACCAAGCTATACCCCTGGTAGAGACACACCAAGCTATACCCCTGGTATAGACACACCAAGCTATACCCCTGGTAGAGACACACCAAGCTATACACCTGGTATAGACGCATCAAGCTATACCCCTGGTATAGACGCATCAAGCTATACCCCTGGTAGAGACACATCAAGCTATACCCCTGGTAGAGACACACCAAGCTATACCCCTGGTATAGACGCACCAAGCTATACCCCTGGTAGAGACACACCAAGCTATACCCCTGGTAGAGACACACCAAGCTATACCCCTGGTAGAGACACACCAAGCTATACCCCTGGTATAGACACACCAAGCTATACCCCTGGTAGAGACACACCAAGCTATACCCCTGGTAGAGACACACCAAGCTATACACCTGGTATAGACGCATCAAGCTATACCCCTGGTATAGACGCATCAATCTATACCCCTGGTAGAGACACACCAAGCTATACACCTGGTAGAGACACACCAAGCTATACCCCTGGTAGAGACACACCAAGCTATACCCCTGGTAGAGACACACCAAGCTATACCCCTGGTAGAGACACACCAAGCTATACCCCTGGTAGAGACACACCAAGCTATACACCTGGTATAGACGCATCAAGCTATACCCCTGGTATAGACGCATCAAGCTATACCCCTGGTATAGACGCATCAAGCTATACCCCTGGTATAGACGCACCAAGCTATACCCCTGGTAGAGACACACCAAGCTATACCCCTGGTATAGACGCACCAAGCTATACCCCTGGTAGAGACACACCAAGCTATACCCCTGGTAGAGACACACCAAGCTATACCCCTGGTAGAGACACACCAAGCTATACACCTGGTATAGACGCATCAAGCTATACCCCTAGTAGAGACACACCAAGCTATACCCCTGGTATAGACGCATCAAGCTATACACCTGGAAGAGACACACCACGCTATTCACCTGGTATAAACGCACCAAGCTATACACCTGGAAGAGACACACCAAGCTATACCCCTGGTATAGATGCATCAAGCTATACACCTGGAAGAGACACACCAAGCTATTCACCTGGTATAAACGCACCAAGCTGTACCCCTGGTAGAGACAGACCAAGCTATACACCTGGAAGAGACACACCAAGCTATTCACCTGGTATAAACGCACCAAGCTATACACCTGGAAGAGACACACCAAGCTATTCACCTGGTAAAAACGCACCAAGCCATACCCCTGGTAGAGACACACCAAGCTATACCCCTGGTAGAGACACACCAAGCTATACACCTGGTATAGACGCATCAAGCTATACACCTGGTATAGACGCATCAAGCTATACACCTGGTATAGACGCATCAAGCTATACACCTGGTATAGACGCATCAAGCTATACACCTGGTATAGACGCATCAAGCTATACACCTGGTATAGACGCATCAAGCTATACCCCTGGTATAGACGCATCAAGCTATACACCTGGTATAGACGCACCAAGCAATACACCAGGTATAGACGCACAAAGCTATACCCCTGGTAGAGACGCACCAAGCTATACCCCTGGTATAGACGCACCAAGCTATACCCCTGGTAGAGACACACCAAGCTATACCCCTGGTAGAGACACACCAAGCTATACCCCTGGTAGAGACAGACCAAGCTATACACCTGGTAGAGACACACCAAGCTATTCACCTGGTATAAACGCACCGAGCTATACCCCTGGTAAAGACAGACCAAGCTATACACCTGGTAGAGACACACCAAGCTATTCACCTGGTAGAGACGCACCAAGCCATACACCTGGTATAGATGCACCAAGCTATACCCCTGGTAGAGACACACCAAGCTATACCCCTGGTAGAGACACACCAAGCTATACCCCTGGTAGAGACACACCAAGCTATACCCCTGGTAGAGATACACTAAGCTATACCCCTGGTAGAGACACACCAAGCTATACCCCTGGTAGAGACACACCAAGCTATACACCTGGTATAAACGCACCAAGCTATACCCCTGGTAGAGACGCACCAAGCTATACCCCTGGTAGAGACACACCAAGCTATACCCCTGGTAGAGACACACCAAGCTATAAACCTGGTATAAACGCACCAAGCTATACCCCTGGTAGAGACACACCAAGCAATACCCCTGGTAGAGACACACCAAGCTATACACCTGGTATAAACGCACCAAGCTATACCCCTGGTAGAGGCGCACCAAGCTATACCCCTGGTAGAGACACACCAAGCTATACACCTGGTATAAACGCACCAAGCTATACCCCTGGTAGAGACACACCAAGCTATTCACCTGGTATAAACGCACCAAGCTATACCCCTGGTAGAGACACACCAAGCCATACACCTGGTATAGATGCATCAAGCTATACCACTGGTAGAGACGCACCAAGCCATACACCTGGTATAGATGCACCAAGCTATACCCCTGGTAGAGACACACCAAGCTATACCCCTGGTAGAGACGCACCAAGCTATACCCCTGGTAGAGACACACCAAGCTATACCCCTGGTATAGATGCATCAAGCTATACCCCTGGTATAGACACACCAAGCCATACACCTGGTATAGATGCATCAAGCTATACCCCTGGTATAGACACACCAAGCTATACCCCTGGTATAGATGCATCAAGCTATACCCCTGGTATAGATGCATCAAGCTATACCCCTGGCATAGACACACCAAGCCATACACCTGGTATAGATGCATCAAGCTATACCCCTGGTGGAGACACACCAAGCTATACACCTGGTATAGACGCACCAAGCTATACCCCTGGTAGAGACACACCAAGCTATACCCCTGGTATAGACGCACCAAGCTATACCCCTGGTATAGACGCATCAAGCTATACACCTGGAAGAGACACACCAAGCTATTCACCTCGTATAAACGCACCAAGCTATACCCCTGGTAGAGACACACCAAGCCATACACCTGGTATAAACGCACCAAGCTATACCCCTGGTAGAGAAGCACAAAGCCATTCTGTGGTGTTTTTATGATGCATGTAGATGGACCAGAGAAATCCTGCAGATGGCGAGAGAGGGGTGGGGGGGTGGGGAGGAGGGAGGGAGAGAGAGGTGGAGGAAAGAGGGAGGGAGAGAGGGGGAGGAGAGAGAGACGAGAGACGGAGAGGGGCGGAGGAGAGAGAGAGAGACGAGAGACAGAGAGGGGCAAACAGAGGGAAGAGGAGAGAGAGACAGAGAGAGGGGGAGGAGAGAGGGGGGGGAGAGAGGGAGGGAGAGAGGGGGAGGAGAGGGGGAGGGAGAGAGGGGGAGGAGAGGGAGAGGGGGAGGAGAGAGGGAGGGAGAGAGGGGGAGGAGAGGGAGGGAGAGAGGGGGAGGAGAGGAGGGAGGAGAGAGGGGGGTGGAGAGAGAGAGAGGGAGAGAGAGAGTGGAAGGAGAGAGACAGAGAGAGGGGGGAGGAGAGAGAGAGACAGAGAAAGGGGGAGGAAAGAGGAGAGAGAGCCCCTTAAACCTCTGGTTCTTATTAAAACCTCACATTTATAGTTAGTCCCTGGGTGTGTGTGCTCTCCTTTAAAGTGTGTGCGTGTGCGTGTGTGTGTGTGTATGTTTTCTGTCCCGGCGTGACGTCACTGAGACAGGCAGTGACAGTGACACGTTAATCAAGGGACTCAGGACTGTGACCTGACAGCTGATGGGAGCAAGTGGGTTCAGACATCTATGATACCGCTCTGTCTCTCTCACACACACACACACACACACACACACACACACACACACACACACACACACACACACAAACATACACACACACACTTTTGTCCCTCCCAAAGCCCTCCGTCTTCCGCTGAAACCCCTCCCTCTCTTACTCCAACCCCATTGAACCCCCCTAAATATCTCGCTCTCTCTCACTTACTAACTCCAGTCTAAAATCTGAGTAACCTAATGACAGGCAGAGAGCCTGAGGGACCTAACGACAGGCAGAGAGCCTGAGAAACCTAACGACAGGCAGAGAGCTAGAGGGACCTAACGACAGGCAGAGAGCCTGAGGGACCTAACGACAGGCAGAGAGCCTGAGGGACCTAACGACAGGCAGAGAGCCCGAGGGACCTAACGACAGGCGGAGAGCCTGAGGGACCTAACGACAGACAGAGAGCCTGAGGGACCTAACGACAGGCAGAGAGCCTGAGGGACCTAACGACAGGCAGAGAGCCTGAGGGACCTAACGACAGGTAGAGAGCCTGAGGGACCTAACGACAGGCAGAGAGCCTGAGGGACCTAACGACAGGCAGAGAGCCTGAGTAACCTAACGACAGACAGAGAGCCTGAGGGACCTAACGACAGACAGAGAGCCTGAGGGACCTAACGACAGACAGAGAGCCTGAGGGACCTAACGACAGACAGATATCCTGAGGGACCTAACGACAGACAGAGAGCCTGAGGGACCTAACGACAGGCAGAGAGCCTGAGGGACCTAACGACAGGCAGAGAGCCTGAGGGACCTAACGACAGGCAGAGAGCCTGAGGGACCTAACGACAGGCAGAAAGCCTGAGGGACCTAACGACAGGTAGAGAGCCTGAGGGACCTAACGACAGGCAGAGAGCCTGAGGGTCCTAACGACAGACAGAGAGCCTGAGGGACCTAACGACAGGCAGAGAAACTGAGGGACCTAACGACAGGCAGAGAGCCTGAGGGACCTAACGACAGAAAGTATCCTGAGTAACCTAACGACAGGCAGACAGCCTGAGGGACCTAACGACAGGCAGAGAGCCTGAGTGACCTAACGACAGACAGAGAGCCTGAGGGACCTAACGACAGGCAGAGAGCCTGAGGGACCTAACGACAGACAGTATCCCGAGGGACCTAACGACAGGCAGACAGCCTGAGGGACCTAACGACAGACAGAGAGCCTGAGGGACCTAACGACAGGCAGAGAGCCTGAGGGACCTAACGACAGGCAGAGAGCCTGAGGGACCTAACGACAGGCAGAGAGCCTGAGGGACCTAACGACAGGCAGAGAGCCTGAGGGACCTAACGACAGGCAGAGAGCCTGAGGGACCTAACGACAGGCAGAGAGCCTGAGGGACCTAACGACAGACAGCTTGAGGGACCTAACGACAGGCAGAGAGCCTGAGGGACCTAACGACAGGCAGAGAGCCTGAGGGACCTAACGACAGGCAGAGAGCCTGAGGGACCTAACGACAGGCAGACAGCCTGAGGGACCTAACGACAGGCAGAGAGCCTGAGGGACCTAACGACAGGCAGACAGCCTGAGGGACCTAACGACAGGCAGACAGCCTGAGGGACCTAACGACAGGCAGACAGCCCGAGGGACCTAACGACAGACAGTATCCCGAGGGACCTAACGACAGGCAGACAGCCTGAGGGACCTAACGACAGGCAGTATCCTGAGTAACCTAACGACAGGCAGACAGCCTGAGGGACCTAACGACAGAGAGTATCCCGAGGGACCTAACGACAGGCAGACAGCCTGAGGGACCTAACGACAGGCAGTATCCTGAGGGACCTAACGACAGACAGTATCCTGAGTAACCTAACGACAGACAGTATCCTGAGTAACCTAACGACAGGCAGACAGCCTGAGGGACCTAACGACAGACAGTATCCCGAGGGACCTAACGACAGGCAGACAGCCTGAGGGACCTAACGACAGGCAGACAGCCCGAGGGACCGAACAACAGACAGTATCCTGAGTAACCTAACGACAGGCAGAGAGCCCGAGGGACCGAACAACAGGCAGTATCCTGAGTAACCTAGCGACAGGCAGTATCCTGAGTAACCTAGCGACAGGCAGACATCCTGAGGGACCTAACGACAGGCAGAGAGCCTGAGGGACCTAACGACAGACAGAGAGCCTGAGGGACCTAACGACAGACAGTATCCCGAGGGACCTAACGACAGGCAGACAGCCTGAGGGACCTAACAACAGACAGAGAGCCTCAGGGACCTAACGACAGACAGAGAGCCTGAGGGACCTAACAACAGGCAGAGAGCCTGAGGGACCTAACGACAGGCAGAGAGCCTGAGGGACCTAACGACAGGCAGAGAGCCTGAGGGACCTAACGACAGGCAGAGAGCCTGAGGGACCTAACGACAGGCAGAGAGCCTGAGGGACCTAACGACAGGCAGAGAGCCTGAGGGACCTAACGACAGGCAGAGAGCCTGAGGGACCTAACGACAGGCAGAGAGCCTGAGGGACCTAACGACAGGCAGACAGCCTGAGGGACCTAACGACAAACAGAGAGCCTGAGGGACCTAACGACAGGCAGAGAGTCTGAGGGACCTAACGACAGGCAGAGAGCTTGAGGGACCTAACGACAGACAGAGAGCTTGAGGGACCTAACGACAGGCAGAGAGTCTGAGGGACCTAACGACAGGCAGAGAGCCTGAGGGACCTAACGACAGGCAGAGAGCCTGAGGGACCTAACGACAGGCAGACAGCCTGAGGGACCTAACGACAGGCAGAGAGCCTGAGGGACCTAACGACAGGCAGAGAGCCTGAGGGACCTAACGACAGGCAGACAGCCTGAGGGACCTAACGACAGAAAGTATCCCGAGGGACCTAACCACAGGCAGACAGCCTGAGGGACCTAACGACAGGCAGACAGCCTGAGGGACCTAACGACAGGCAGAGAGCCTGAGGGACCTAACGACAGGCAGACAGCCTGAGGGACCTAACGACAGGCAGACAGCCTGAGGGACCTAACGACAGAAAGTATCCCGAGGGACCTAACGACAGGCAGACAGCCTGAGGGACCTAACGACAGACAGTATCCCGAGGGACCTAACCACAGGCAGACAGCCTGAGGGACCTAACGACAGGCAGACAGCCTGAGGGACCTAACAACAGACAGTATCCTGAGTGAGAGATTCTTCCTCGAGAATGGAAACAGTCCTTCAGGCCATGAAGCCATCAAAGGAGCGACATTAGTTTGTTTAAAACACATCGATGTAAGATCAGTTCAGAGAGGAGGACGCTGTCTGACTCAATTATGAATCGGTTACTTTTGCAGGTGATAATATAGTAACGGTGACTCAGTGAAATCAGAAGAATAATTCTCTCACAGTGAGGCTGTGAGAGAGGAGGACATTGGCATTAATCAAAATTCTAAACAGGAAGTGGTTTTATTTGACTTTTATTGTGGCTGTGGTGAAATCAAAGCTTCATGAATCACTCACTGTAACAACAATTTCAGAGCCTCATAACCTCAAGATAACAAGTGTGTGTGTGTGTGTGTCTGTGTGTGTGTGTGTGTGTGTGTGTGTGTGGTGTGTGTGTGTGTGTTCCTCTCCAGTTGTTAATGTGTGTGTGGTATTGATTGCAGCTAGAAGGGGTGAGTCACAAGTAGGCCACATCCTACCCATAATTCTCTCCTCTAGATAATGAGGGGTTAACCATTTGACCCTCCACATGCCGAGAGGCTCTGCTCATTGTCTGCCTGATGAAGGCCGTTATTGTCTAAACGGCCTGTCTTAACCAGGTAGTAAGAGTTTCTAACAAAGACTTTTTAAATTTGAGCGAGTGTCTCTGGCTACTTTTTCTGATGTTAAGGTCATTTTTGTCTGCACCTCTTGAATTGCTTGAAGCGATCTGTCTACTCCAGTCCCGAGGAGAATGATGATTAGGAAACAACTTTCTTCAACACATCTTATATAGCACAAATACATATGATCATTAGCACCGATGCAACAAGCAGCACAGTGCATCGTTACCTGTAAGACAAAAACCTATAAACCTACACAGGTCTCTGAGACTGGCCAGTGACAGATGGGATAGGTCTTATCAGAGAGGAATAGGAAAAGCAATTAACTAGAATATCTTTGGTTTTATTCACTGTGGTACTGCTGACTTCAAGCCTTGGCTACATCTCGCATTGATGAGGTCATTGTTTCAGTGTTTGCTGAGTGTCAATATGTGGTAGAGAACCTTAGTGTCTGGGTGTAGCACCATGTATCTGTTCATGTAGAATTTGCGTGCTCAATTTTATACACTTCTCAGCAATGCGTGTGGCTGAAATGTCCAAATCCACTAATTTGAAGGGGTGTATCTCTCTCTATAATGCGTGGCAATACTTTGGATGGGATTTTTTTTTTGCTCAGACAACTTGGGGGGCCAAAGAAAATCACCCAGGGGCCAAATTCGCCCTGTGAGCTGCCAGTTGAGAAACCCTGCCCTATTATGTATTGATTTAATAGGTTCACATGAAGTTCATTGTCTGACATTGTGATGAGATTCAGGGGAGCAATTCACACCACTCGTTTTGTATAAAACATGCTTGAAATAGCCTGAAGATGTAAAAATAACTGTAGGTGTAGGTGTTTCCCTATGTGATTTCTAATGGGCCAGTCATTGCATTAGCATTCGTTTCCTTTTGCGATGTTCACACAAGCAGTATAATTGTTAAGGGGGAAAAGTTGTAAATGGCTATCAGAGCAATGGACAGGGGTAATGGACCGGACCAACACACACAATGGTGCTGGAGTTCGGACCGAGCTATCTGATTGGTTGCGGCGGCTGACATGGTGGGCTGTCCCTTTCGCACCCGGGCGTCAGGTTACGTTACAACTGTTTAGCCCGAGGAGAGACTCAAACCCGGGGACGTCGGGCTCCACGCAGTGAACGAGAGACAGAGGAAGAGAGCAGTCCTGGCCCTTGGTAGACTAGACCTCTTCTAACTGTGCGTCCTTCGTCTACTCGCCTACTGCACAATAAATAACTCTAGACTCAGGGACAAAGCGGACATAGCTACTGACCGGTCTACTGCTGCATGGAGGCATCTGGGCAGTGCGTGCAGGAATACAGCTCCAGCTCAATCGGACCTCTCACATGTTCTAGGACGAATAGAGAAGAGGAGAGGGGGAGCGCAGCGGATGAAAGGAAATATTTACTACATTGACTCACCGCAGTTTCTCCGCTCTGGGGAAGAGAGGAGAATGGAGGAATGAGGAGAAGAGACGGTTAAAGTGTGTTATGTCAGGTGCTGCTGATGGAGTTCTAAATGATGGATACGTGTTGTCATCTATTTTATGAAATACAGCGACGGGTAGAGAGAGAGAGCTTTGCTGGGTGATAATATTCATCTGACAAAGACATCTGCCGTTAGGCTACCCTTCTGACCGCAATAATAGCCCAGGCTGCAAAGAGACCTCGGCATAGGCTACCTGATCTAACGAGGAACCGAGTCGGTGTGACATTAGGGACAAAGACGAGAAGAAGGAACTTCCCCGGTTTCTCAGCTACAGGTCAACAACGGATCACATCGGCTTTCATCCCTCCCTGAACCACTCAAAACCGGAATTAAGATTCAACGGCTGTTGACACGCGCGCTTTGCGGACGGTTCAACTAAAGACAGGGTCTAAACGAGGATCTGAAGACATACTGGACAGAGGGACATGTATCTAACATCGACCTCACATGCACCCGACTAACAAACACACGAGCCACAGAAGAAAGCGATAGATAGCGGCTGCTCCCCTGCCACGCGCACGGCCGGTCAGACTCTCTCCTCCGCTCGCTCTATCTCCCGGTTGTGAGAATGACTGGGGTCGCGTGCTTGAAGTGTTACCTCTGGATCTTTATCTTCGTATTTAGGTCGACGTTACCTTCTGACGCCAAATTACTGGAAACTATAATATGGAGCACTCAGAATGCCAAGTAAGTGTCCTATTTAAACTCAATAGAGTGTCAAGCTTGGCAAATTCGCTGTGTGTGTGGAGAAGTGTAACTTAAAAAACTGTATTCAAATTCACTCTTTTCCAATGATGATGACACATCAAGTTGGCACCCATTATGCGCATTGGCCTTTAGGCAATTTTTCTTACCCAAAGTTGTGTCTTGAGATTGGAGGTGAATGTAAACCTAGTCTACGTGTCAAAAATACTATCAGAAGTCAGTATTACAATATTATCTGGATAGCATTATGTATTTGGCACATTCCTTAAAGCTAGAATCCTTTAAACGAAAACAATAGCAAAGCCAACTTCTCTGTTTTGGTAAAAAGCTGAGGGAGAATTGTAAGAAATGTAACCACTCTCAAATTAATAGACAAAGCTATGGATGTAAGGACTGACCATTCAGTATATCAACATTATAGTTTTAACCATGTTTCGAGTCTATACAGTGTTTATGTTTACTTTGTTTACAAATATTGGAGAAAATCAGACTTACGCTATATTTTCGGTTCTGATGGGGTACGCTCGTCAGGCATTTAGAAGTTATATTCTTCAAGAATGAATGGGTATATAGGTAATCATTCATTTTTAAGCATGGATTTAAATTAAGATAATATGCTAGCCTGGCTAGTGACATTTTGTCCTTTCAAATATTACATGGCACATATTTAGGACCTGGGCTAGTAAAAATTACAGTCTACTAGCCCAGCTGGCGAGTGCCCAAAGAAACATAAATTCCATCCCTGTTTATAAATCCAAAACATTGATGTAATAACCAAAGATTATAGCTTTAAGCAAGTGGTATTCAGCCAGGGGTACTGCAGGGGTTCCATGTATTTTTCTTGAACAATTCTAAAGTGGAAAAAATACATTTGTATTTAATTTAGTTTTTAAATGAATATCGCTAGCAACAACATAAAACGAATTTTGAATGATATACCGGGCAGTTGAAAATAGGAGAATATCTTCTTTCTAATGATGTCAACTTTACTTCTCAACTCCTAATGTTGAGCACATTACACTCACTGGCGTATCTGATATTGTTTCTGAAAAAGGTTCAGAAAAAGCACCCGCAAATAGGCTACCAGTGCAGCAGGTAACCCTAACCTTTGTTTAACCAGATAAACAGCTGCATTTAGCGACAGTGTGTTTAGGGTTACCTTTCTAGCTAATAGGCTATGTTTAGAGTTTACACTTCCTCTTCCAATGACATAATGGGGAGGTCAAAATAATGAAAAACGATCCAAATCTATTAGTTTTAAAATTGCCATTTCATTCACCTTTATTTAGATAGACAAGTCAGTTAATTAAGAACAAATTCTTATTCTCAATAACGGCATAACGGTTTAACTGCCTTGTTCAGGGGCAGAACGACAGATTTTTACCCTGTCAGCTCGGGGATTCGATCTTGCATTTCGGTTACAAGTCCAACGGTCTAACCTCCCAGGCTACAATTTCTAACGTATGATGGTGGTCCCTGGGTCGCCGTTTTGCCTGGGAGGGGGTCCCTGGGCAAGAAAAAGTTGAAGACCCCTGATCTAAGCTTTAACAGAGGCCCAATGTGTGCTGTATTTTCCTCTCTAACACCCCACCTTATGGTGCAATGAGAGGAAAAGCCACCAGCGAACGGTGGTGGGTCTAGGTGTACTGTAGGCTAGCTCCCAGCTCGCTCAACTCCCTCAAGGAAATAAAACATCTCTCCAGTTTGTCTCGAACTCTGAACATTCCCTGGCGACATAGAAAGCCGTGCCTGTGCACGCGCTGAGCAGCTTGCTAGGGCTGCAAGCACACACACTTTCCTAATTATAGTTCCAGAGAGCCTTATCGAGGCTACTGGCAGTATAATAATGTGTTCTGGTAACATTTATCACTCACACTAGACGGAGTCTCTCTCTCTACACCCACATCACATGGCCCGTTTATGGAAACCAATTTCTGCCGCATTTGGTAAAGGCACAAGGTATTAATTGTTAATATTCCAGTTCATGATTTAACTGCAGACTCATGACATTCAGAATTATAAATTAGGCCTAACTAACTGTGATTGGCAATGCACCAGCACAACAGTGTGCATTTTTGTGACCGTCAATGTTAACTGATCAGTGAAGTCTGGTCTTTGTTGTGGGGTCAGTGTCACTGACTGACCTCTCCTCTGTCTGACCTCTAGGGTCCATGTGTCAGTGGCAAGGGCAGAAGAACAAAACTCCTGATGCTCCTTTCCCATCCTCTCCCTCCCCTCCCCTGTCCTGTCTTCCCTCTGCTGACCTCCGTAGATTACAGCTAATAGAATAAATATGGAGAATGGACAGAGTATTCTGAATGTTCGGGTGATCATTGCCAAGCTGATGCGCAGCAGGAAACTGTTACAGTTCATCGTAGGAAATTAGTCAATTTAAATAAATAAATTAAGACTTAATCTATGGATTTCATATGACTGGGAGGCCACTGGGGAGCCAGGTCCAGCCAATCAGAATGGGTTTTCCCCACAAAAGGGCTTTGTTACAGCAAGAAATACTCCTCAGTTTCATCAGCTGTCCAGGTGGCTGGTCTCAGATGATCCCACAGGTGGAGAAGCCAGATGTGGAGGTCCTGGCCTAGCGTGGTTATACGTGATCTTCAGTTGTGAGGCTGATTGGGCGTACTGCCAAATTCTCTACAATGACATACATTCTAAGTGATTTCAATGGGTCATTCTCCATTCTGATTGTTTTATACTGTTGTCGTGTCTTTGGCTATGCCGGATTAAGTGATATGACATGCTAGTCAATAAAATAATTTCTCCGTAATTAATATTACCTGATTGAGCTAATCATGTAAAGGTTATTAACTACTGAGTCGGGGCACCACAAAATAATATTTATAGAGCTGTTATCTTCCGAATAAACTCTTACAGACCTAGTAATATTTTACATCAATAGCAGTCAATATTAATCGTCACCTTAATTCAGTCTCATCTGAAAGTTGTAAATTGTTGGTTATCTGCACGAACCCCGGCTAACAAGTTGAATCAGCAATGCAAAATTGGGTTTCATAATTTATTTACTAAATACCTAACTAATCACACAGAATTACACATACACATAATTAATCATAACTTGATTGCAAATTATGTCATAAAGGAAAACGTCCCTAGCGGGCGGAACAGATATGACTGCTGTTTACACAAAAGACAAGGGCTGGGTTTGAGTGAAAGAGCGGGAAGACGGAGGAACAAAGGGCGAAGCTGTGCCATCGTAAATACAGTATCTTATGCATTCTAAATTACCGCCCATTTGGAAAAGGAAAATGCAATAAATATTTACTCTGAGCTGCGCTTCAGTAGGTTGGTGGTAGATGGAAGGCCGTGTTGCCAAACCGAGTCCTTTGTCCTTTGAAGAATGTTTCTGGTGGTCAATTGGATACGTTGTAGTAACGTTGTTGTGTGGTAGATGGGATACTCACTCTGTTCCTTCCTAACCTGCGTTTGCAGCTGCTGTTGCTAATTCAACGGCTAGGAGGTATCACTTCTGTAGTGAATAAGAGTTCAAAGTTCATACCATTCGCAACCAAAGCTCACGCTGATGTTGGCTTCGTTCTGTAGTTATTATCTGAACCATTCTGACATCGGACCGTCGTCCTCACATCCTCGGACAGGAGGTTATATTGTCGTCAAGGCTTTATAAAGGACGGGAGAGGAGGGCGTGTTTGAAAAGTTTTATAGCCCATGTCCCTTCACAGGGGCGGGCCACTGATTGAGCAGAGCCCTAACTTATGAAAACCCAAATCTCACATTTTAGAAGCTAAAAGCACATTTCATCCCATCACGAATAATTTCATATTCAAACATTTAAATTGAACAACAATTCCATGTGAATCCGATAACTCTGATGTGTAGACTCTCCACTGTAGAGTTTTTATCATCTTATCATTGATGAGAATGTCTCAGATGACAACCGAACTGACTTCATATTCATTAAGTACCACCGCATGTGTTCAATTGGTCGGATTACCAGAATATAGTTCATTTCCCCCCACCTTCTGATGTTCCCAGAATCTCTATGTTAACCAGGGGTTTTGCAAATGTAACATCAGTAGGGTAGAGAGAGGAAAAAGGGGGAAAGAGGTATTTATGACTGTCATAAACCTACCCCCAGGCCAACGTCATGACACTGTTGAATTCAACTTCAACCAGAAATTGATTTAATTTGAGATCATTTACACACTGGCACATAGGGCTGCATGATATGAGCAGAAAATCTAGGTGTTATTTTTAACCAAATATTGCAATTGCGATTTGACTTGGGATTTAGATCAAAACAATTGCGTGAACTGTTGTAATCATGGAAATATAATGATTATTCTAATTATATAGTTAGAATGTACCCACTGGGCACAGACGTCAATTCAACATCTACTCCATATTGGTTCAACATAATTTCATTAAAATGACGTGGAAACAACATTGACTCAACCAGTCTGTGCCCAGTGGGCAATAGTGGCCACTTTGAATACAGTGTTGTTTAACATGACAACGAATGAAAAAGCCAGGGAGGTGTTCATAGAATTAGGAATTAGAATATCCTACTAATCTCTATTGAGGCGTTATTGTGACAGGGTAAGAACCAAAGTGTTGGTCAGCGTTTCCCAGGGGAGTGGGACCCTATAATCTTTGGCTTCATTCAAGACGTCCTCGAGTGATTTTTGTACTTTTCCTGTTGAAAAGCAACCCAATATGGAGATGAGTACGGGTGAGTGGGTGTGTCGAAAGGAGGGGTGTATAGAAAGCGAATCAGCTATTGTGCAGATTTGTTGCCACTCAAGACCATTTTGTGTGGCGGATTAGGCTGCAAGACGAGTCGATAAGAAGGCCACGAGTGCACCTGTGTTGTATGGACAGGCCTGCTGACCTGACACCTGACGGTGGTACACAGGAGGACGCTAATATGGCCATTTTATTTAGTTCAAGTAGGATAGCAGCCTATACAAGAAATAACTAATATTGATAACCATCTAGATGTCACCTTGATACATGCACATACAGTCTACTCAATGGGGAGGGCATGAACGTCCTGCTTGACAGCACTACTGTCCGGCAACATCTACCTAGTATCAGGATGACAGTCACACGAAGCACACACATACAACGCATGAAGCAACAGTACACCCATCATCAGTGCTTTTAATCCAAAATGTACAATCGTTGTTGTGTAAAAATAACAGTGAAATATGACTCAGTCTCATCGTGTGGCTTCATAACAGAAGTGCAAACTGTTGTGGTATGGTAGCTCAATGTAATGTATGGTAGCTCAATGTAATGTATGGTAGCTCAATGTAATGTATGGTAGCTCAATGTAATGTATGGTAGCTCAATGTAATGTATGGTAGCTCAATGTAATGTATCGTAGCTCAATGTAATGTATGGTAGCTCAATGTAATGTATGGTAGCTCAATGTAATGTATGGTAGCTCAATGTAATGTATGGTAGCTCAATGTAATGTATGGTAGCTCAATGTAATGTATGGTAGCTCAATGTAATGTATGGTAGCTCAATGTAATGTATGGTAGCTCAATGTAATGTATGGTAGCTCAATGTAATGTATGGTAGCTCAATGTAATGTATGGTAGCTCAATGTAATGTATGGTAGCTCAATGTAATGTATGGTAGCTCAATGTAATGTATCGTAGCTCAATGTAATGTATGGTAGCTCAATGTAATGTATGGTAGCTCAATGTAATGTATGGTAGCTCAATGTAATGTATGGTAGCTCAATGTAATGTATGGTAGCTCAATGTAATGTATGGTAGCTCAATGTAATGTATGGTAGCTCAATGTAATGTATGGTAGCTCAATGTAATGTATGGTAGCTCAATGTAATGTATGGTAGCTCAATGTAATGTATGGTAGCTCAATGTAATGTATGGTAGCTCAATGTAATGTATGGTAGCTTAGTGTACGGTAGTTGCGTGGTAAGAAACAGGAGGAAAAAAAGCACAGCTCAATCAAAACCGTCTAACCTATAGCAGAGCGATTTGACACACCTACGCCTTTCCACACGCCCACTACTTTCCTTTCCACACCCACTCGCCCATTCTCTGGTAGTCATATTGAGCTGCAGCTACCCCATTCTCTGGTAGTCATATTGAGCTGCAGCTACCCCATTCTCTGGTAGTCATATTGAGCTGTAGCTACCCCATTCTCTGGTAGTCATATTGAGCTGTAGCTACCCCATTCTCTGGTTGCCATATTGAGCAGCAATATGTAAATCAGGTGATAAATGAGGTGAAAAGGAGACTGGAGTGCCACTTTAAGGGTTTTATCTTCATCTAGTAACATATTCATGCTTAGTCTATTCCTCTCTGATTTAGAAGATACTGTTGCTCAAACAACATGCTGATTTAGGCCTACACCAGCACTGGTATTAAGCTGTATTAGCTAGCTACGTTTGTGCTGACTCAGTACGCTAACTAGCTAGCGATTAGCATTAGCAGCTAACACAATTTATTTTAGCCACAACTTGGTAACAAAAGACAAAAGATAAAGTAAAATCCATACCGGTCTGTGCATCAATACTGGTATATAGTAAAATACAGTGTATAGTAAAATACAGTATATGGTAAAATGCGTTATACCAGCCAGCCCTACATTCACTCACTCAAACACTCACACACAGATGCATGACTCAGTCCATACTCTGCACAGACAGCCTACATGACTCAGTCCATACTCTACACAGACAGCCTACATGACTCAGTCCATACTCTACACAGACAGCCTACATGACTCAGTCCATATTCTACACAGACAGCCTACATGACTCAGTCCATACTCTACACAGACAGCCTACATGACTCAGTCCATACTCTACACAGACAGATGCATGACTCAGTCCATACTCTACACAGACAGCCTACATGACTCAGTCCATACTCTACACTGACAGCCTACATGACTTAGTCCATACTCTACACAGACAGATGCATGACTCAGTCCATACTCTACACAGACCGGTGCGGCCTAACCAATCAGAGCTGCAGTAGGCCTATATTCCATTGCCATATATGGATCTGTGCCATTCACTTTGAACTGGACTGTGTATAAAGCTGTGGTCGTGTGTAGATGTGCTCGTTTTGAGATCAAAGCAAGAGCTGCATGTAGCCACGTGTCCACATTTAGTTCATATCCTTCGCTAGTTACTGAGTTATTAGCCCAGTTATAGATCATTTATGGTCAGCAATGGAGGAGTGATTGCTTCCTACAAGAGCACAAAATGTGTACATTTCTAGACGTCTTTGAAAGCGAGTCAGGTAAAGAGCTTTTTCTTGTCTTAAAGTGGCAGTGTTGTATTTTGAGACAGGCTTGAATAAGCTAAGTAGCCAATAGACAGAGAGTAGTATAATTTGTCTGATTCTCTGTAATAATGGTATGGGAATAATAAGGCATTTTATTTTGTAAAGTGGTTTCTTGCATCAAACAACACAACAACATTTTCAGTCACCTTGTCTGAAGGACAAGGGGATAAACATGTTCATGTCAACTCCTGCATGATTTTTTCAAATGTCTCATGGAATGTAGGCCTACATTGAACACCACACATTGGCTGCTACTGTAGGCTGAATGATAGAACAGCTATTTCCATGTTAAAATGTTACGGGATGCATTCTGTTTTGCCAGTCACATTCTGTTAAAGGTCCCCAAAACACACACACATCAGGGGCGGACTGAAACAATAACTTAGGCCGGGAATTTGACTCCATCCCAGGCCACCCTCTTCACCCTAACCACCAGACCGCTAATTTTGTAGGCTACCCTATTTGTTGATCTAACGGGTACCAAACTAGTTATACATTTGGCCACTATGTTAATTTGGTTAAGAGAGTTATCCACATTACAAAATACAAACATTTGGGACTGACCAACAAGTTACGGGATCTGAACACTGAGTTTTCAAGGTATGCTATGTCTATGGGTGCACCCTCATAAACTCTCTAGGAATACACCAATCATAGCACATTCAAATGTACAAGGCTAAGCACACAAAACAATTAGCCTACACTTTTTAAAAAGAGAATGAGATATACAGAGTTAGCTCAAATGTTCAAATTATTATCTTTATATTCATGCATCAAGCATATCAAAAATATTTAAAAAGAACTTCACACATTCACTGAACTTGAACATAAGCTACAACAATGTAAGTAATTATAATACAAAAGTCAAAAAGCACTCCTCTACAAAAAAATGTAGATTACAATGTTCACTCACTGGTGTCCATAAAGCAAACAGCACAAAAATAAACACATCTATACACTGAGTCAATGAAACTGAACATTGGCTACATAACTGCAAGTATAATACGAAAGTCCCAAAAACATGCCTCTGTACAAAAGCTTTAACGCACAGAATATTTCCTTTCCCCCTTGTCAGCCTGTTAAGGAAGAGTCATAGCATAGCTACTTCAGGGTAACCCGTAAGTAATTATCACTAGTAAACCAGTAGGCGGCGCAGTAACTCACTGCTCTCTGCCATCTTGTCAATGATGTCATCTTTGTCATGTCCCATAATAATCTCCTCCTCTGTTGCCATCAAATGGAACGCTTCAAGGTTCTCTTGAGTGAGGGAGGTTCTTAGGCGGTTCGTCATGAATTTCAGGGTGGAGAAGGTCCTCTCACAAGCCACCAGAGTGATGGATAGGGTGATGAGGAACTTTTAGCCCAAACCAATGATGTGATACGCATCCGTGAGCAGATTGTCCTGAGACAGGAGAAGATAGCAGCATATTGGGCAGTTTTTACATGTAGAACAACTTCTGCTCACCAACTCCACACTTTCACCAGGATCCTCAAAGCCTTCCCCTGTTTCATCACTGGCGGCGGCGGCCCCGGGTCCTCCAATGGTGACCGTTTCAGTCTTTCCCACTGTTGTGCAAGGCTGATCAGTTCAGCCTGCAATGCCTCAACAGTTGCATGATCATCAAATTCCAGTAAGCATTTGCTGAGCTCCTTCATGGCTGTCTTTGGAAGGCCCTTTTCTCGGATCTCAGGAAAATGCTTTGGATTCATGCAGGAGACATCTGCACACAGCACTGCATTTGCTGCATAATGGCAGTGAATACATTCAACAACAGTGTCCAGTACCACATTGTGGGTCTTGATTTTGCAATCCATGTCTGCATTAGCAATGGGCTCGTCTTCTGCCAACTCACCTGGTTTTCTCTTCTTTTTTTCCCTCTCTTCTCTGGGAAAGCAGTCTGAGCTTCGGCATCAGTCCTGTTGCTCCTCCAGAATGACAATGGCCCAATCAACAAAGTCGTCTGCTGCCCTCTTCACTCCCTCAAAGTCTCGGGCATACTTTCTCAGGTTATCCTCCGTTCCCGCCACCAAGTGCTGTGCTGTTATGACATCCATGCCACTAGTTTGCAAGTATTTAGAGAGAGGGGACGTCTGCTCAAAAATCCTGAGGAAAAACCTCAGCTGTAATTGTGGTTTCATACTTTAGGAGAACATCCTTGTACCCTTGGGCCCTGCTTTGGATGGCAGGTTTTATGGTCACATCCTTTTCAATTCTTTCCATAGTGATGACCACATCTGGTCAGGCTTTGCAAAGCTTCCAAATACTTTCCTTTAGGCATTGTCTTTGGCCCACCAGCATGTTTTAGCAATTACATCAAGCCGTCTGTCTCCTGTCCTCACTGGTTTCCTCCCATAGCTTCATGCGCTTGTAGGAATCTCGAACGAACACTGCAATGTCATTCAGTAGTGAGAAAAGGGATTGACTTGCCACAACAAACCCAGTGGTGTCAGTTAGCACAAGGTTGGGGACATGTGAGTAACACCATGTGGGTACTTGGTTAGGAGACTCTCCTGTGAGCGATGCAGAGAAGCCCCTGTAATGTCCCTGCATGTTAGCTTCTGCGTCTGTTGCATTACCAACACACTGTTTGATATCTCTGTCCACCTTCTCAAAGGTCTGTTTCACAAGGTCCACAAAGTACTGTGCAGTCAATGACCGCAATGAGTCTCTCGTGGACAACATCAGTGACATATCGCAGAACTACTGCACACTGGTCTTTGGATGTTAAATCCTGTGTTGTGTCCAGTTGTATTGGGAACATCCCTGCCTTCCTCACTTCAACAGCAATTGTCTGCCGAATCAACATTCTGATGACTTCAATGACTTTATTTGATGTTGTTTTGGATGTCATAGTTACCAAGGACCCTCTTCCCTTACTCCCCATCTGCTTCTTGCTCTTCTCAATGCAATCACTAACATGCTCTTGTAGGCAGACATCATATTTGCTAAGCAACAATATGAGCTCAAGAAACTTGCCATGATTGACGGTGTCACGTTCTGACCATAGTTCTGTTATTTTATTCTTTGTTTTAGTATGGTCAGGACGTGAGTTGGGGTGGGCAGTCTGTTTGTTTTTCTACTTTGGTTTTTGAGTTCGGCCTAGTATGGTTCTCAATCAGAGGCAGGTCTCAATTGTTGTCCCTGATTGAGAATCATGCTTAGGTAGCCTGGGTTTCACTTTTGGTTTGTGAGTGTTTGTTTCCGCGTGAGTGTTTGGGCCACACGGTACTGTTTCGGTTTTGTTAATTCACGTCATCGTTTATTGTTTTGTTTTTCAGTGTTCAGTTCGTTTCATTAAAGATTATGTCATGAACACTTACCACGCTGCGCTTTGTTCCTATCCTTACTCCTCCTCAGACGAAGAGGAGGAAATCCGTTACAGAAACACCCACCACAAGAGGACCAAGCAGCGTGGTAACGGACAGCAGCGGCCGAAAACACAAGACTCCTGGACTTGGGAGGAGATTCTGGACGGCAAGGGACCATGGGCACAGGCTGGAGAATATCACCGCCCCAAGGCTGAGCTGGAGGCAGCGAAAGCCGAGAGGCGGTGGTACGAGGAGGCAGCAAGGCGGCGTGGCTGGAAGCCCGAGAGGCAGCCCCAAAAATGTATTGGGGGGGGCACACGGGGAGTGTGGCGAAGCAGGTAGGAGACATGCGCCAACTTCCCGTGCTTACCGGAGAGCGAGAGGCACCGGGAAGGCACCGCGCACTGTGTCCCCGGTGTGTGTGCATAGCCCGGTGCGGTACATTCCAGCTCCTCGTATCGGCCGGGCTAGAGTAGGCATCGAGCCAGGTGCCATGAAGCCGGCTCTACACATCTGGTCTCCCGTGCGTCTCCTCGGGCCGGCGTACATGGCACCAGCCTTACGCATGGTGTCCCCGGTTCGCCAGCACAGCCCAGTGCGGACTATTCCACCTCGCCACACTGGCCTAGCTACGGGGAGCATTCAAGCAGGTAAGGTTGGGCAGACTCGGTGCTCAAGAGCTCCAGTGCGCCTGCATGGTCCTGTCTATCCTGTGCCACTTCCATGCACCAGCCCTCCAGTTGCAGCCCCCCGCACCAGGCTGTCTCTCCGTCTTCTCCCTACAGGTGCTCCCGCCTGTCCAGCGCAGCTAGAGCCTTCCTCCTGCCCAGCGCTGCCAGAGTCTCCCGTCTGTCCTGAGCCGCCAGAGTCTCCCGTCTGTCCTGAGCCGCCAGAGTCTCCCGTCTGTCCTGAGCCACCAGAGTCTCCCGTCTGTCCTGAGCCGCCAGAGTCTCCCGTCTGTCCTGAGCCGCCAGAGTCTCCCGTCTGTCCTGAGCCTCCAGAGTCTCCCGTCTGTCCTGAGCCGCCAGAGACTCCCGTCTGTCCTGAGCCGCCAGAGTCTCCCGTCTGTCCTGAGCCGCCAGAGTCTCCCATCTGTCCTGAGCCGCCAGAGTCTCCCGTCTGTCCTGAGCCGCCAGAGTCTCCCGTCTGTCCTGAGCCGCCAGAGTCTCCCGTCTGTCCTGAGCCGCCAGAGTCTCCCGTCTGTCCTGAGCCGCCAGAGTCTCCCGTCTGTCCTCAGCCGCCAGTCTGTCCTGAGCCGCCAGAGCCACCAGTCTCTCCTGAGCCGCCAGAGCCACCAGTCTGTCCTGAGCCGCCAGAGCCACCAGTCTGTCCTGAGCCGCCAGAGCCACCAGTCAGCCAAGAGCCGCCAGTCAGCCAGGAGCCGCCAGTCAGCCAGGAGCCGCCAGAGCCGTCAGTCAGCCAGGAGCCGCCAGAGCCGTCAGTCAGCCAGGAGCTGCCAGAATCGCCCTTCACTCCGGTGCTGCCAGAGTCTCCTGCCTGTCCGGTGCTGCCGGAATCTCCTGTGGCGAGGGTCCCCGGTCCGAGGTCGGTGGTGAGGGTTGCCGCTCATAAGAGGCCACGAGGGCGGTTGAGGAGCCGGACAAAAACTATGGTGAGGTGGGGTCCACGTCCCGCGCCAGAGCTACCACCGCGGACAGACGCCCACCCAGACCCTCCCCTATAGGTTCAGGTTTTGCGGCTGGAGTCTGCACCTTTGGGGGGGTGGATACTGTCACGTTCTGACCATAGTTCTGTTATTTTATTCTTTGTTTTAGTATGGTCAGGGTGTGAGTTGGGGTGGGCAGTCTATGTTGGTTTTTCTATGTTGGTTTTTGAGTTCGGCCTAGAATGGTTCTCAATCAGAGGCAGCTGTCAATTGTTGTCCCTGATTGAGAATCATACTTAGGTAGCCTGGGTTTCACTTTTTGTTCGTGGGTGTTTGTTTCCGTGTGAGTGTTTGGGCCACACGGTACTGTTTAGTTTTTTAAAATTCACGTCATCGTTTATTGTTTTGTTTTTCAGTGTTCAGTTCATGACGTAATCTTTAAGGAAACGAACACTTACCATGCTGCGCTTTGGTCCAATCCTTACTCCACCTCAGACGAAGAGGAGGAAATCCGTTACAGATGGCCATGTTATCCAAGTTATATGCAGCTTTGTGTCTGTGTCCTCTGCTGCTAAGCCCACATTTACCAATAACTTTAACTACATCAATCACACGTTCCATGACCTGCCTCCTCTTTCTGACCTGGTCTCGTTGAACTGACATTATCACTCAGAAGGGTACAGATGTCTGCTTTGTTGGCCCTGAGGAAAAAGGCTTCTGCACTTTCTCTTATGGGTCTTGCTTCTCTCATGTTCCTATACTCTCTGATGGGCATGTTCCAGGCCTGCATGCCTCCTTTGACAAATCACTGGCTGAAGGTTTTGCGAATGCAAGACATCCTGAGCAGAGCAAGGAGGGAGTTACTCGTTTGTATGTCAGCCATTTTGTGTTTGTGCCATCTTTGGACTGGAATACATTGGGGATGACACTTTGAGCGGTTTGTTTTGGGTGGTACTGAAAAAATAAGTCAAAATCCTTGGGCTGAGGACGGGCAAAATAATCAAATGGATTTTCTGTGCTTTCGCTGTCCCTTTCAATTTTCCCTGTACTGGCTCTAACCCCCCCCCCCCCTCTCTCTCTCGCGATGTCTCTCTCTCTCTCTCTTTCTCTCGCGATGTCTCTCGCGATGTCTCTCGCTCTCTCTCGATGTCTCTCTCTCTCTCTCTCTCTCTCTCGCGATGTCTCTCTCTCTCGCTCTCTCTCTCTCTATGTCTCTCTCTCCACGTCTCTCTCTCAATTTTCTCTCTCTCTCTCTCTCTCTCTCTCTCTCTCTGTCTCTCACTGTCTCTGTGTGTGTGCGCACATCTGGTTGCTCTGCAGAATGAGATTAAGATTGTAAATAACCTAAACGTGTATTACTTGTGTATTACTTTTAGCCTGTTTCGCTGTACAGTGTATGTGCACTTTCCCTAGCTTTAATTTATGTGGCATGAGTCATGACCGAAAGCTGGCAAGTCCATAGTCGAGGTTTACTCTGTTTTAATATATGAAACATATTGCCTTCAATGCTATATTATGCTCACTATGTGGCATTCGTTGATATCATCTTCCTCCACGAAGATGTAAGACGTGCAAACTGTTTAGCCTACCGGCCTTTGTGTCGCTGTTATTAGCTACTTACAGTTGAAGTTGGAAGTTAACATGCACTTAGGTTGGAGTCATTAAAACTCATTTTTCAACCTCTCTACAAATTTCTTGTTAACAAAATATAGTTTTGGCAAGTCTGTTAGGACATCTACTTTGTGCATGACACAAGTCATTTTTTCCAACAATTGTTTACAGGCAGATTATTTCACTTAGAATTCACTGTATCACAATTCTAGTGGGTCAGAAGTTTACATACACTAAGTTGACTGTGCCTTTAAACAGCTTGAAAATTCCAGAAAATGATGCCATGGCTTTAGAAGCTTCTGATTGGATAATTGACGTCATTTGAGTCAATTGGAGGTGTACCTGTGGATGTATTTCAAGGCCTACCTTTAAACTCAGTGCCTCTTTCCTTGACATCATGGGAAAATCAAAAGAAATCAGCCAAGTTCTCAGAAAACAATTTGTAGACCTCCACAAGTCTGGTTGATCCTTGGGAGCAATTTCCAAACGCCTGAAGGTACCACGCTCATTTGTACAAACAATAGTACGCAAGTATAAACACCATGGGACGACACAGCCGTCATACCACTCTGGAAGGAGACGCGTTCTGTTGCCTAGAGATGAACGTACTTTGGTGCGAAAAGTGCAAATCAATCCTAGGACAACAGCTAAGGACCTTGTGAAGATGCTGGAGGAAACCGGTACAAAAGTATCTATATCCACAAAAAAACTAGTCCTATATTGACATAACCTGAAAGACCGTTCAGCATGGAAGAAGTCACTGCTCCAATACCGCCATAATGTCACGCCCTGACCTTAGAGATCCTTTTTATTCTCTATGTTTGGGTAGGTCAGGGTGTGGATTTCTATGTTTTCTATTTCTTTTTTTTGTCTTGTGGCTCCCAATCAGAGGCAGCTGTCTATCGTTGTCTCTGATTGGAGATCACATATAAGTTGTCATTTTCCTTTTGTGTTTTGTGGGATCTTGTTTTCTGTTTAGTGTCTGTACCTGACAGAACTGTTCGCTTTCGTTTTCACTTTTATTATTTTCTTTGAGTGTTTTTGAAAATAAATATCATGAACACTTTCCATGCAGCGCTTTGGTCCACTCCTTTCAACAAGATCCGTCACACATAAAACAGCCAGACTACGGTTTGACCTGCACACAGGGACACAGATCGTACTGTTTGGAGAAATGTCCTCTGGTCTGATGAAACAAAAATAGAACTGTTTGGCCATAATGACCATCGTTATGTTTGGAGGAAATAGGGGGAGGCTTGCAAGCCGAAGAACACCATCCCAACCGTGAAGCACGGGGGTGGCAGCATCATGTTGTGGCGGTGCTTTGCTGCAGGGGAGGGACTGGTGCACTTCACAAATTAGATGGCATCATGAGAAAAGAAAATTATGTGGATATATTAAAGCAACATCTCAAGACAACAGTCAGGAAGTAAAAGCTTGGTTGCAAATGGGTCTTCCAAATGGACATTGACCCCAAGCATACTTCCAAAGTTGTGGCTTAAGGACAACAAAGTATTTGGAGTGGCCATCACAAAGCCCTGACCTCAATCCTATAGAAAATTTGTGGGCAGAACTCAAAAAGCGTGTGTTAGCAAGGAGGCCTACAAACCTGACTCAGTTACATCAGCTCTGAGTTTGAGTTTGAGTTTATTTTTATTTTTACAGGGACAGTGCACATTAATCAACGTTTCAGTAAAAGTGCCGGTTTTAGCCAGCCGGCTAATTTTCAACCGCAGTCCCTGGGCAGGTTATTAAAAACAATTACAATATAGACAATAGCAACATAGAACAAGCAAGACATAGCAACATAGGACAAGCAAGACGTAGCATACAGACAGAGCAACATAGAGCAAAAAGCAGCAAGACAAAATTCATAAAAGCAACAAAGTGTTTCCACACCTCACAAGCTACAGACAACATGGAAAGCGGCAACACACAGCTAGGGACCATGTTCACAAATCTGATTGACCTTTAGCCATGTCTTCAAGCATTTTGTGAAAGTGTGATATGTGGTGCAGTTATGTGTGTCTGATGGCAGTGTATTCCAGACATGGGAAGCTCTCACAGAGAATGCAGATTTACTAAAGGTGCTTTTCCTTAGGGGAACTATACAGTCACCTCTCATGGCAGACCTTGTGGATCTGCTGCCATATGTCTGGGTTTTCTGTTTAACAAAAATATTGAGTGGAGGGGGAGCCAGGCCATTAAGGATCTTGAATACAAGACATGCGTCGGTGTATTGCACAAGGTTTTCCCAACTCAAGAGCTCATGCTTTCTAAGGATGTGACAATGATGATGGCTATTGGGCTTCCTATCAAGCACTTTGAGAGCCTGTTTGTAGACAGACTGAATAGGTTTTAATGTTGTACAGCAAGCTTGGGCCCAACTAGTCAAGCAGTATGTTAAGTGGGGGAGTATCATAGAGTTGAAGTACAGTTTTGCTACCTCTGTAGTCAAACAATTTCGTATAAATCGGAAATTAGCTAGGTTGAATTTAGTTATTTGAATTACCTTTTTCACATGCTTTTTGAAAGAGAGGTTAGAATCAAGTATGATGCCAAGGTAGTTAAAATCGGATACCACCTGGAGCTTCTCCCCTGACACATAGACATCTGTCAGGAGGAAGGGGCCAAAATTCACCCAACTTATTGTGGGTAGCTTGTGGAAGGCTACCCGAAATGTTTGACCCAAGTTAAACAATGTAAAGGCAATGCTACCAAATACTAATTGAGTGTATTTAAACTTCAGACCCACTGGGAATGTAATGAAAGAAATAAAAGCTGCAATAAATCATTCTCTCTACTATTATTCTGACATTTCACATTCTTAAAATAAGTGGTGATCCTAACTGACCTAAAAGGGAATTTTTACAAGGATTAAATGTCAGGATTGTGAATTCCTGAGATTAAATGTATTTGGCTAAGGTGTATGTACTGTAGCTAGCCATGATGGGTGTCGTGTTTGTGTGTCAGTGTGTGTTTTTGACTGACCTGGTTCCTTACTGGTGAACATGTCGCTTATTTTGCAGCATTTAGCTGCGTCTGTGGCCTTTATTCTCTCCCTCTCTGCTCCACCTTTCCTTTTCTGACCTTTCATTTCGTCGTGCGACTTGTCTAAAATGTTATCGGTAGAGAAGCAGGTAGACGGTTGATTTGTCTAAAATGTTATCGGTAGAGAAGCAGGTAGACGGTTGCTATGTGCATCGGGGAGAGAGCTGATGTCATTTTTGGCGCGAGAACACTGCAGCGAGAGAGTGATAGTCACGCCTGATGCATGGATTCTCCGTTAGTGATGGGCATTCCGGCTTTTTCCAGTGAGCCAGCCGGCTCTTTTGGCTCCCAACAGCTCTTTAAAAACAATGTTTTGTATTTTTTCAAGTCAAACAGTTTGCAATAGTTTGACTATGATGGGTGTTAAAACAATTCTAATTAAATTATTAAATGAAATCAAACTCTAACTTAACCACAATGTATTTAAAAATGCATTGGTTTGTAATGAAAAAGAATGCTATTAAACATTTGCATTTAAAGTAAACCTTTTAATATACAGTCTTGGACAAAAGTTTTGAGAATGACACAAATATACATTTTCACAAAGTCTGCTGCCTCAGTTTGTATGATGGCAATTTTCATATATCTAGAATGTTATGAAGAGTGATCAGATGAATTGCAAATTCCCTCTTTGCCATGCAAATGAACTGAATCCCCCCAAAACATTTACACTGCATTTCAGCGATGCCACAAAAGGGCCAGCTGACATCATGTCAGTGATTCTCTCGTTAACACATGTGTGAGTGTTGACAAGGCTGGAGATCACTCTGTCATGCTGACTGAGTTTGAATAACAGACTGGAAGCTTCAAAGGGAGGGTGGTGCTTGGAATCATTGTTCTTCCTCTGTCAATCATGGTTACCTGCAAGGAAACACGTGCCGTCATCATTGCTTTGCACAAAAATGGCTTCACAGGCAAGGATATTGCTGCCAGTAAGATTGCACCTAAATCAACCATTTTTCGGATCATCAAAAACTTCAAGGAGAGCGGTTCAATTGTTGTGAAGAAGGCTTCAGGGCGCCCAAGAAAGTCCAGCAAGCACTAGGACCGTCTCCCAAAGTTGATTCAGCTGCGGGATCGGGGCACCACCAGTACAGAGCTTGCTCAGGAATGGCAGCAGGCAGGTGTCAGTCCATTTGCACCCACAGTGAGGTGAAGACTTTTGGAGGATGGCCTGGTGTCAAGAAGGGCAGCAAAGAAGCCACTTCTCTCCAGGAAAAACATCAGGGACAGACTGATATTCTGCAAAATGTACAGGGATTGGACTGCTGAGGACTGGGGTAAAGTCATTTTCTCTGATGAATCCCCTTTCCGATTGTTTGAGGCATCCGGAAAAAAGCGTGTCTGGAGAAGACAAGGTGAGCGCTACCATCAGTCCTGTGTCATGCCAACAGTAAAGCATGTGTGGGGTTGCTTCTCAGTCAAGGGAGTGGGCTCACTCACAATTTTGCCTAAGAACACAGCCATTAATAAAGAATGGTACCAACACATCCTCTGAGAGCAACTTCTCCCAACCATCCAGGAACAGTTTTGTGACGAACAATGTCTTTTCCAGCATGATGGAGCACCTTGCCATAAGGCAAAGGGATAACTAAGTGGCTCAGCGAACAAAACATCAATATTTTGGGTCCATGGCCAGTAAACTCCCCAGACCTTAATCCCATTGAGAACTTGAGGTCAATCCTCAAGAGACGGGTGGAGAAACAAAACCCCACAAATTCTGACAAACTCCAAGGATTGATTATGCAAGAATGGGCTGCCATCAGTCAGGATGTGGCCCAGAAGATAATTGACAGAATGCCAGGCCGGATTGCAGAGGTCTTGAAAAAGAAAGGTCAACACTGCAAATATTGACTCTTTACATCAACTTCATGTAATTGTCAATAAAAGCCTTTGGCACTTATGAAATGCTTGTAATTATACTTCAGTATTCCATAGTGACATCTGACAAAAATATCTAAAGACACTGAAGCAGCAAACTTTGTGGAAATGAATAGTTCTCCAAACTTTTGGCCATGACTGTATATAAACAAAGTGCATATAAATGTAACAATTCAAAGTGAATACAATCTGAACAACATAATAATGGAATATTGCACCATATCAAAGAAAAATAAATAACAATGTGCACAACTGCAGCATCCCACTTAAAACATTAAACTGGTCCCTCTTTTCTCTCTCTTCTTTATTGCCATGTTATAACCAGCAGCACACAGAAATGCTGACCATCTTTTGCTTTTATGAGAGATTTGCATTCAGAAATGCAAGCTGCCTCACTTTCAAGGGGCTGATGCGGTTTCTTCTCTCAGTAATTATTTGTCCCGTTTTCGAGAAGACCCTCTCAGAGGGAACGGATGTGGCCACTATGCGGAGTCTCCCTGCCATGTCTTTAGTAATCCGTGGGTAGTCAGAGGCCTTGTTCTTCCACCAGCTCTAAGGATCTGCAGATCTTTGTAGGAGGGCTCCTCCAAATAGGATTGGACCTCCTTTAGGGATTCCTTCGTGTTGCATCCCCAGTTTCTCTCTTGTCAAACAGCATCCAAACAGCAGACGTTTGTGGCACTACTGCTGGTGCTTCTGCTCCATCTGCTCCCTCTTCTTCCTGTTGCCCTGGTGCCTGAGCCAGTTGACTGATGGGGCTGTCCCTCCCTCTTCTTCCTGTTGCCCTGGTGCCTGAGCCAGTTGACTGATGGGGCTGTCCCTCCCTCTTCTTCCTGTTGCCCTGGTGCCTGAGCCAGTTGACTGATGGGGCTGTCCCTCCCTCTTCTTCCTGTTGCCCTGGTGCCTGAGCCAGTTGACTGATGGGGCTGTCCCTCCCTCTTCTTCCTGTTGCCCTGGTGCCTGAGCCAGCTGACTGCTGGGGCTGTCCCTCCCTCTTCTTCCTGTTGCCCTGGTGCCTGAGCCAGTTGACTGATGTGGCTGTCCCTCCCTCTTCTTCCTGTTGCCCTGGTGCCTGAGCCAGTTGACTGATGTGGCTGTCCCTCCCTCTTCTTCCTGTTGCCCTGGTGCCTGAGCCAGTTGACTGATGGGGCTGTCCCTCCCTCTTCTTCCTGTTGCCCTGGTGCCTGAGCCAGTTGACTGATGGGGCTGTCCCTCCCTCTTCTTCCTGTTGCCCTGGTGCCTGAGCCAGCTGACTGATGGGGCTGTCCCTCCCTCTTCTTCCTGTTGCCCTGGTGCCTGAGCCAGTTGACTGATGGGGCTGTCCCTCCCTCTTCTTCCTGTTGCCCTGGTGCCTGAGCCAGCTGACTGATGGGGCTGTCCCTCCCTCTTCTTCCTGTTGCCCTGGTGCCTGAGCCAGCTGACTGATGGGGCTGTCCCTCCCTCTTCTTCCTGTTGCCCTGGTGCCTGAGCCAGTTGACTGATGGGGCTGTCCCTCCCTCTTCTTCCTGTTGCCCTGGTGCCTGAGCCAGTTGACTGATGGGGCTGTCCCTCCCTCTTCTTCCTGTTGCCCTGGTGCCTGAGCCAGTTGACTGATGGGGCTGTCCCTCCCTGCTGCTGAGGTTATTCTTTGAAGAGCCTCATCATTCGCTCTGGCATCACTGAAGACTAACTTCTTAAACCTCAAGTGCAGCGGTTTCTGATAGCACGTGATTATATTCCATTCTGTGGAACTTTCTGTCCATTGATGAACATAGAGTGTCCAACTCTGTCACATGTCCTGTGGTTACGTTTGCCTCTCTCTGGCGGCTGGCTGTGATTGGCTGCAGACCCTTACACAGGAGTATCATTTTTGAGGCTGTCACATAGCTGAAAAGAGAGAACAGTAACTTATTAGTTCAGGTTCATGTTTTGTCTACTGATATTACATTCTCATCTACTGCTCATATACATATATAACACTGGATTAAATAACGATGTAGTAATAAGTGCTTACTGTACATCTCTCCACTGATCTCCACAGTGACCTGCTCAAAGGGTTCCAGGACTCTGCACACCTCCTCCACCACCTCCCATTCCTCTTGGGTCAGAGCATCAACAGGTGCATTGACAATGACCAGGGGAGAGATGATGGCATCTTTTGACTCAAGAAACCGCTTTAACATATAAAATGTTGAATTCCACCTTGTAGTGCAGTCTTGTTTAAGCCTCAGCTCAGGCATCCCCATCTGGCTTTGTGTAGACTTGAGTTTTTCAGCACCTACTGTGCTCCTGGGGAAGCATTCCACAGCTGCTTTCACTTTGTCCACAGTGGGCTTCATCACCTTCAGAGCATCTCTTACAATCATGTTGATTGTGTGGGCAAGACATGGATGATGGGTCTATTTAAAATGTTCATGTCTTTGGTTATGTTAGCTGCATTGTCGCTAACACAACAGACCACTTTTCCATCGACTTGCCATTCTCTGGCCACTCTCAACCGTTCCTCTGCCAAGTTCTCTGAGGTGTGTCTGTCGCAGAGCTCAAAGCAGTGAAATGAAGTGACATGTAACTGACCTGTAAGAAGTGGTTACCCTTGATGTGCAGCAGTCAGTGGTAGGGCAAACTGCAGTAGTTTTTTGGACTCTTTCCCACACTGAAGCCTGTGTGCTCTCGAACAGTTGTGGAATAAGTGATTCTAAAAGGGTTTTCCTGCTTGGAATTGTGTACATTGGATTTAGATTATTGCTATAATTTCTAAAACCTCTGTCCTCCATGATCAAAAATGACTGGAAATCGGTGGCAATCATTTTAGCCAATGCTATATCAATTTGGCCTTGTTTTGCTACAGACATAGACTTTGGCATAAACTGGTCCATAGAAGACTGTTGCTGTGGGTGGCAGATAAGGCCTACTTGACTGAGTGGATCCATCTCCACGTGTGGAGGTGCTGGCTCCACCACTATCACTAGCAGGCCTACTTGACTGAGTGGATCCATCTCCACGTGTGGAGGTGCTGGCTCCACCACTATCACTAGCAGGCCACTTGACTGAGTGGATCCATCTCCACCACTATCACTAGCAGGCCACTTGACTGAGTGGATCCATCTCCACCACTATCACTAGCAGGCCACTTGACTGAGTGGATCCATCTCCACGTGTGGAGGTGCTGGCTCCACCACTATCACTAGCAGGCCTACTTGACTGAGTGGATCCATCTCCACGTGTGGAGGTGCTGGCTCCACCACTATCACTAGCAGGCCACTTGACAGAGTGGATACATCTCCACCACCATCACTAGCAGGCCACTTGACTGAGTGGATCCATCTCCACGTGTGGAGGTGCTGGCTCCACCACTATCACTAGCAGGCCTACTAGTCTCTTGAAGCTCCGCTGCAGCTCGCTTCACTGTTGGCTGCACAGTTCGCATATGCTGGTGTAGGTTGTGTGTAGAACCAGCTTTATATGAGATTTTGTTTTGGCAAATTCTACACTGTGCTCTACCATTGTCTACATTATTAAAATGCATCCAATGTTACTGTGCTTCCGACTCATTTTCCAGCTGTTGATTTCACAGCTGACCTTCCTCTCTCTCCTCGGCTGCTAAGTGTGTGACTGTGAGTGAGTTGGCTCGTCCCTTCCTCACACATCTTTGGTTCATTGGTTGACACTGTGTGTCTGATTGACAGGAACAACAAGTGAGGCTGTTAGTCTGAGAAGACAGTCAGAACTGATTATTCATATCTTAATTTAAAAAATATTTTTATAAATAGATTTGGCTCTTCTGATATGCGAACCAGCTCCCAACATTCATCTACAAGAGCTGGCTCTTTGTTCGCAAACGACCCATCACTATTCTCCCTCATCTCGTTCCTGCTTGCTATATTATCACTGCTCAAGTTGACTATTCACGGCAGGCCAAAACGACCCTCAGGCCACCGGTGGTCACGACGACCAGTCCGCCACTTGTCTCTCCTCTTCTCAGTTCGCTGCAGCTCGCGACTCAAATCACTCAAACTGGACAGTTTTATCTCAATCTCTTCATTTGAAGACTCAATCATGGACAGTCTTACTGACATTTGTGGCTGCTTCGTGTGATGTATTGTTGTCTCCCTGTTTGTGCTGTTGTCTTGTCCAATAATGTTAGTACCATGTTTTGTGCTGCTGCCATGTTGTGCCATACAGCCATACAGCCCCACAGCCATACAGCCCCACAGCCATACAGCCCCACAGCCCCACAGCCCCACAGCCCCACAGCCCCACAGCCCCACAGCCATACAGCCCCACAGCCATACAGCCATACAGCCATACAGCCCCACAGCCATACAGCCCCACAGCCATACAGCCCCACAGCCCCACAGCCATACAGCCCCACAGCCATACAGCCATACAGCCCCACAGCCCCACAGCCCCACAGCCATACAGCCCCACAGCCATACAGCCCCACAGCCATACAGCCCCACAGCCATACAGCCCCACAGCCATACAGCCCCACAGCCCCACAGCCATACAGCTCCACAGCCCCACAGCCATACAGCCCCACAGCCATACAGCCCCACAGCCATACAGCCCCACAGCCATACAGCCCCACAGCCATACAGCCATACAGCCCCACAGCCATACAGCCCCACAGCCATACAGCCCCACAGCCATACAGCCCCACAGCCATACAGCCCCACAGCCCCACAGCCATACAGCCATACAGCCCCACAGCCCCACAGCCATACAGCCCCACAGCCCCACAGCCATACAGCCCCACAGCCATACAGCCATACAGCCCCACAGCCCCACAGCCATACAGCCCCACAGCCATACAGCCCCACAGCCCCACAGCCATACAGCCCCACAGCCATACAGCCCCACAGCCATACAGCCCCACAGCCATACAGCCCCACAGCCCCACAGCCATACAGCCCCACAGCCATACAGCCCCACAGCCATACAGCCCCACAGCCATACAGCCCCACAGCCATACAGCCCCACAGCCCCACAGCCATACAGCCCCACAGCCCCACAGCCATACAGCCCCACAGCCCCACAGCCATACAGCCCCACAGCCATACAGCCCCACAGCCATACAGCCCCACAGCCATACAGCCCCACAGCCATACAGCCCCACAGCCCCACAGCCCCACAGCCCCACAGCCATACAGCCCCACAGCCCCACAGCCATACAGCCCCATAGCCATACAGCCCCACAGCCCCACAGCCATACAGCCCCACAGCCCCACAGCCATACAGCCCCATAGCCATACAGCCCCACAGCCATACAGCCCCACAGCCATACAGCCCCACAGCCATACAGCCCCACAGCCATACAGCCATACAGCCCCACAGCCATACAGCCCCACAGCCCCATAGCCATACAGCCCCACAGCCATACAGCCCCATAGCCATACAGCCCCACAGCCATACAGCCATACAGCCCCACAGCCATACAGCCCCACAGCCATACAGCCCCACAGCCATACAGCCCCACAGCCATACAGCCATACAGCCCCACAGCCATACAGCCCCATAGCCATACAGCCCCACAGCCATACAGCCCCACAGCCATACAGCCCCACAGCCATACAGCCATACAGCCCCACAGCCATACAGCCCCACAGCCATACAGCCCCACAGCCATACAGCCCCACATCCATACAGCCCCACAGCCTTACAGCCCCACAGCCATACAGCCATACAGCCCCACAGCCATACAGCCCCACAGCCATACAGCCCCACAGCCATACAGCCATACAGCCCCACAGCCATACAGCCCCACAGCCATACAGCCCCACAGCCATACAGCCCCACAGCCATACAGCCATACAGCCCCACAGCCATACAGCCCCACAGCCATACAGCCCCACAGCCATACAGCCATACAGCCCCACAGCCATACAGCCCCACAGCCATACAGCCCCACAGCCATACAGCCCCACATCCATACAGCCCCACAGCCATACAGCCCCAAAGCCATACAGCCCCACAGCCATTCATCCATACAGCCATACAGACATACATTAGGTAGTGTTGTTGTTGTGAAGTGACTAAGTCAGCAGTATGTAAAGGCTTGAAGAGAGGGAGACATGGAGAGAGAGAGAGGTAAAGACAGAGGGAGAGAGAGAGAGATGTAGAGAGAAAGAGAAGGAGAGAGATGTAGAGGTACAGTATATGGTGTCTCATCTAGATTTATGACCTAGTTCCTGTTCCCACTTTAGAGATCACCGCTGTCTCAGCTAATAAATTAGTATTGCCCTCTACCACATACACACACACACAGACCCTGGGAGTGTACTGTTATAGATTGTTATTTAAGGATGATATCACTCTTCTGCTTCATAATCAATACGTGATCAATAGGAGAGGAACTCTTCATCGATTGGCCACTGGCCTGCATGCTGGAACATAACAAAGATCTCACACTCTGCAGAAGAATTCATACCCTTTTATTAGAACTTAGGAGGTGAGCGGTAGCCTGGTGGATCCAGCCTGATCACTGTGTTTACCTAGGGGAGCGGTAGCCTGGTGGAACAAGCCTGATCACTGTGTTTACCTAGGGTAGCGGTAGCCTGGTGGAACCAGCCTGATCACTGTGTTTACCTAGGGGAGCGGTAGCCTGGTGGAACCAGCCTGATCACTGTGTTTACCTAGAGGAGCGGTAGCCTGGTGGAACCAGCCTGATCACTGTGTTTACCTAGGGTAGCGGTAGCCTGGTGGAACCAGCCTGATCACTGTGTTTACCTAGGGTAGCGGTAGCCTGGTGGAACCTGCCTGATCACTGTGTTTACCTAGGGGAGCGGTAGCCTGGTGGAACCAGCCTGATCACTGTGTTTACCTAGGGTAGCGGTAGCCTGGTGGAACCTGCCTGATCACTGTGTTTACCTAGGGGAGCGGTAGCCTGGTAGAACCAGCCTGTGTTTACCTAAGGGAGCGGTAGCCTGGTGGAACCAGCCTGATCACTGTGTTTACCTAGGGTAGCGGTAGCCTGGTGGAACCAGCCTGATAACTGTGTTTACCTAGGGGAGCGTTAGCCTGGTGGAACCAGCCTGATAACTGTGTTTACCTAGGGTAGCGGTAGCCTGGTGGAACCAGCCTGATCACTGTGTTTACCTAGGGGAGCGGTAGCCTGGTGGAACCAGCCTGATCACTGTGTTTACCTAGGGGAGCGGTAGCCTGGTAGAACCAGCCTGTGTTTACCTAGGGTAGCGGTAGCCTGGTTGAACCAGCCTGATCACTGTGTTTACCTAGGGTAGCGGTAGCCTGGTGGAACCAGCCTGATCACTGTGTTTACCTAGGGTAGCGGTAGCCTGGTGGAACCAGCCTGATCACTGTGTTTACCTAGGGGAGGCGGAGATGAACCAAAATAGTTTTCTTTCTTGCTGAAATAGATATGAGAGATATGAATATTGACAGAGCAATGTGTCAACGTTTATAGCTGGTCTATAATGTTTAGCATTTATTAAGAATCAAACATATTATCTCTCTTATCTCTCTTTCTCGCTTCCACACACCCAGTTCTCTATCTGTTTAGTAAGCCTGCAGTCTTCCTACAGTATAGACTCATCAGTAACTGTACGTGTATTTAGCTTCCTCAGCTTACATCCACTTCCTGACCAGCTGACAACAACAGCTGTTTACTGATCTCATTGTGGCTTTAAGCTTCTGTTGGAGTCTGTTGGTTTCAGAAGTCTTGTCCTTATGGAATGGAGCACTATGAGAGAGACTGTTGGTTTCAGAAGGCTTGTCCTTATAGAATGGAGCACTATGAGAGAGACTGTTGGTTTCAGAAGGCTTGTCCTTATAGAATGGAGCACTATGAGAGAGACTGTTGGTTTCAGAAGGCTTGTCCTTATAGAATGGAGCACTATGAGAGAGACTGTTGGTTTCAGAAGGCTTGTCCTTATAGAATGGAGCACTATGAGAGAGACTGTTGGTTTCAGAAGGCTTGTCCTTATAGAATGGAGCACTATGAGAGACACTGTTGGTTTCAGAAGGCTTGTCCTTATAGAATGGAGCACTATGAGAGAGACTGTTGGTTTCAGAAGGCTTGTCCTTATAGAATGGAGCACTATGAGAGAGACTGTTGGTTTCAGAAGGCTTGTCCTTATAGAATGGAGCACTATGAGAGAGACTGTTAGTTTCAGAAGGCTTGTCCTTATAGAATGGAGCACTATGAGAGAGACTGTTGGTTTCAGAAGGCTTGTCCTTATGGAATGGAGCACTATGAGAGAGACTGTTGGTTTCAGAAGGCTTGTCCTTATAGAATGGAGCACTATGAGAGAGACTGTTGGTTTCAGAAGGCTTGTCCTTATAGAATGGAGCACTATGAGAGAGACTGTTGGTTTCAGAAGGCTTGTCCTTATAGAATGGAGCACTATGAGAGAGACTGTTGGTCTCAGAAGGCTTGTCCTTATAGAATGGAGCACTATGAGAGAGACTGTTGGTCTCAGAAGGCTTGTCCTTATAGAATGGAGCACTATGAGAGAGACTGTTGGTCTCAGAAGGCTTGTCCTTATAGAATGGAGCACTATGAGAGAGACTGTTGGTTTCAGAAGGCTTGTCCTTATAGAATGGAGCACTATGAGAGAGACTGTTGGTTTCAGAAGGCTTGTCCTTATAGAATGGAGCACTATGAGAGAGACTGTTGGTTTCAGAAGGCTTGTCCTTATAGAATGGAGCACTATGAGAGAGACTGTTGGTTTCAGAAGGCTTGTCCTTATAGAATGGAGCACTATGAGAGAGACTGTTGGTTTCAGAAGGCTTGTCCTTATAGAATGGAGCACTATGAGAGAGACTGTTGGTTTCAGAAGGCTTGTCCTTATAGAATGGAGCACTTTGAGAGAGACTGTTGGTTTCAGAAGGCTTGTCCTTATAGAATGGAGCACTATGAGAGAGACTGTTGGTTTCAGAAGGCTTGTCCTTATAGAATGGAGCACTATGAGAGAGACTGTTGGTTTCAGAAGGCTTGTCCTTATAGAATGGAGCACTATGAGAGAGACTGTTGGTTTCAGAAGGCTTGTCCTTATAGAATGGAGCACTATGAGAGAGACTGTTGGTTTCAGAAGGCTTGTCCTTATAGAATGGAGCACTATGAGAGAGACTGTTGGTTTCAGAAGGCTTGTCCTTATAGAATGGAGCACTATGAGAGAGACTGTTGGTTTCAGAAGGCTTGTCCTTATAGAATGGAGCACTATGAGAGAGACTGTTGGTTTCAGAAGGCTTGTCCTTATAGAATGGAGCACTATGAGAGAGACTGTTGGTTTCAGAAGGCTTGTCCTTATGGAATGGAGCACTATGAGAGAGACTGTTGGTTTCAGAAGGCTTGTCCTTATAGAATGGAGCACTATGAGAGAGACTGTTGGTTTCAGAAGGCTTGTCCTTATAGAATGGAGCACTATGAGAGAGACTGTTGGTTTCAGAAGGCTTGTCCTTATGGAATGGAGCACTATGAGAGAGACTGTTGGTTTCAGAAGGCTTGTCCTTATAGAATGGAGCACTATGAGAGAGACTGTTGGTTTCAGAAGGCTTGTCCTTATAGAATGGAGCACTATGAGAGAGACTGTTGGTTTCAGAAGGCTTGTCCTTATAGAATGGAGCACTATGAGAGAGACTGTTGGTTTCAGAAGGCTTGTCGTTATAGAATTGAGCACTATGAGAGAGACTGTTGGTTTCAGAAGGCTTGTCCTTATAGAATGGAGCACTATGAGAGAGACTGTTGGTTTCAGAAGGCTTGTCCTTATAGAATGGAGCACTATGAGAGAGACTGTTGGTTTCAGAAGGCTTGTCCTTATAGAATGGAGCACTATGAGAGAGACTGTTGGTTTCAGAAGGCTTGTCCTTATAGAATGGAGCACTATGAGAGAGACTGTTCGTTTCAGAAGGCTTGTCCTTATAGAATGGAGCACTATGAGAGAGACTGTTGGTTTCAGAAGGCTTGTCCTTATAGAATGGAGCACTATGAGAGAGACTGTTGGTTTCAGAAGGCTTGTCCTTATAGAATGGAGCACTATGAGAGAGACTGTTGGTTTCAGAAGGCTTGTCCTTATAGAATGGAGCACTATGAGAGAGACTGTTGGTTTCAGAAGGCTTGTCCTTATAGAATGGAGCACTATGAGAGAGACTGTTGGTTTCAGAAGGCTTGTCCTTATAGAATGGAGCACTATGAGAGAGACTGTTGGTTTCAGAAGGCTTGTCCTTATAGAATAGAGCACTATGAGAGAGACTGTTGGTTTCAGAAGGCTTGTCCTTATAGAATGGAGCACTATGAGAGAGACTGTTAGTTTCAGAAGGCTTGTCCTTATAGAATGGAGCACTATGCGAGAGACTGTTGGTTTCAGAAGGCTTGTCCTTATAGAATGGAGCACTATGAGAGAGACTGTTGGTTTCAGAAGGCTTGTCCTTATAGAATGGAGCACTATGAGAGAGACTGTTGGTTTCAATAGTCTTTTCCTTATAGAATGGAGCACTATGAGAGAGACTGTTGGTTTCAGAAGGCTTGTCCTTATAGAATGGAGCACTATGAGAGAGACTGTTGGTTTCAATAGTCTTTTCCTTATAGAATGGAGCACTATGAGAGAGACTGTTGGTTTCAATAGTCTTTTCCTTATAGAATGGAGCACTATGAGAGAGACTGTTGGTTTCAGAAGGCTTGTCCTTATAGAATGGAGCACTATGAGAGAGACTGTTGGTTTCAATAGGCTTTTCCTTATAGAATGGAGCACTATGAGAGAGACTGTTGGTTTCAGAAGGCTTGTCCTTATAGAATGGAGCACTATGAGAGAGACTGTTGGTTTCAGAAGGCTTGTCCTTATAGAATGGAGCACTATGAGAGAGACTGTTGGTTTCAATAGGCTTTTCCTTATAGAATGGAGCACTATGAGAGAGACTGTTGGTTTCAGAAGGCTTGTCGTTATAGAATGGAGCACTATGAGAGAGACTGTTGGTTTTAGAAGGCTTGTCCTTATAGAATGGAGCACTATGAGAGAGACTGTTGGTTTCAGAAGGCTTGTCCTTATAGAATGGAGCACTATGAGAGAGACTGTTGGTTTCAGAAGGCTTGTCCTTATAGAATGGAGCACTATGAGAGAGTCATAGAGTTGTTTTGGTTTCTCTCTGTGTCCTGTTCCCCTGTTCTCGCCCTCCCTTTCTCTCTCTTCCTCTCTTGTTCTCTCTCTCTTCCTCTCTTGTTCTCTCTCTCTTGCTTTCTTGTTCTCTCTCTCTTGCTCTCTTGTTCTCTCTCTTCCTCTCTTGTTCTCTTCTCTCACTCTCTTGTTCTCTCTCTCACTCTCTTCCTCTCTTGTTCTCTCTCTCTTGCTCTCTTGTTCTCTCTCTCTTGCTCTCTTGTTCTCTCTCTTCCTCTCTTGTTCTCTCTCTCACTCTCTTGTTCTCTCTCTCACTCTCTCACTCTCTTGTTCTCTCTCTCTTGCTATCTTGTTCTCTCTCTCGCTCTCTTGTTCTCTCTCTCACTCTCTTGTTCTCTCTCTCGCTCTCTCACTCTCTTGTTCTCTCTCTCTTGCTATCTTGTTCTCTCTCTCGCTCTCTTGTTCTCTCTCTCACTCTCTTGTTCTCTCTCTCGCTCTTTTGTTCTCTCTCTCGCTCTCGCTCTCTTGTTCTCACTCTCTTACTCTCTTGTTCTCTCTCTCACTCCGTTGGTCTCTCTCTCGCTCTCTTGTTCTCTCTCTCGCTCTCTTGTTCTCTCTCTCGCTCTCTTGTTCTCTCTCTCGCTCTCTTGTTCTCACTCGCTTGTTCTCTTTCTCTTGCTCTCTTGTTCTCTCTTGCTCTCGTTCTCTCTCTCGCTCTCTTGTTCTCTCTCTTGCTCTCTTGTTCTCTCTCTTGCTCTCTTGTTCTCTCTCTTGCTCTCTTGTTCTCTCTCTTGTTCTCTCTCGCTCTCTTGTTCTCTCTCGATCTCTTGTTCTCTCTCTTGCTCTCTTGTTCTCTCTCTTGGTCTCTTGTTCTCTCTCTCGCTC